>NC_133769.1:134876416-135030967 GCF_003597395.2 Chelonoidis abingdonii | reverse complement strand
CTGGAAATTTCCACTACCTGCGTCTGACGAAGTGGGTATTCACCCACGAAAGCTCACGCTCCAAAACGTCTGTTAGTCTATAAGGTGCCACAGGATTCTCTGCAGTGTTTTTCCACAGACTGGTCTGGGAATCAAGCTTTGGGAACAAAGGGTTCCCACCATATGCAAAAGCCACATAAGGCAGAGAGTGATATCATTCGGTGTTCTTTACTCCTCACCCAAGAAGACACCTGGAAACACCCGAGGAACAAAGACTGAAGTAGGGGAAGTGCTGGACCCAGGCTAAAGGGATTTTTAGCCTGTGAATGAAACACTTAAGGATTCCAAGCTATAACAAAGTGCATCTTGCCCCTTAAGAATCTGCAGCCTGCTTGGATCATCTCTTAGGGTGAAAATCTGCTATTCATAGCCAATCTATTTAGTATATTAAGTTTAGTTTGCGTTTTTTTATTTGCTAGATAATCTGTTTTCATCTGTTTGCTATCATTTATAATCTATCTTTTGTAGCTAATAAACTTGTTTTTGTTTTATCTAAACCAGTGAGTTGGAGTGAAGTATGTGGGAATCATAACTCGGGGCAAATGCTGTTGCATATTCCTCTCCGCATTGAGTGAGGGGGTGAATTTTATGAGCTTACGCTGTACAATTCTCTGTGCGGTGCAAGATGATATAATTTGGGTTTATACTCTTGAGGGGCTGTGCACATGGGAGTTGCCTTAACTGTAGCCTTTCTCTGCAGAGGCTGGTCAGAGAGCCAGCATGTAACTGCAGCTGGGTGTGTCCCCACCTGTATGTAAACTGGTGAAAGTGCAGGCTAGAGGGCTTTGCAGCTTGTCACAGCAGTACAGTGTCAGAAGGAGCCCTAGCTGGTGGGTCAGGCGCTCACTGGTACCCCAGTTCCAGGTGTCATCCCGGATGGAACCCTCCACAATGTGTATACACATGGAGCTCAGAAGCCTGATCCAGCTCCCAGTGGAGTCAGTGGGAGTCCTTCCACTTCCTTCAACAGAAATTGGATCAGGATTTAATAGAGCAAATCTTCAGTCTAGAGCTGGTTGAAATCACTGTTGGAAACAGTTTATTTGTAAATGCATTTTTCATATTTGGTCAGCTCTTATCAGTGTTCAAAAGGTATTCATCAAATAATCTAATAATTTCCCCCCGTGAATTACATCATAATTTATTCACAAATAATATTTTCCTCATGAGATCAGCTTCATTTCAGTCATAATATGCAACCAAGATTGATAGTTTAGCACCATATGCTGATTATGCTATGGTTTATTTGCTTTTTTCACATACTTTTAGGTTTTAAGTAACTTTTAAAGCACTACCAAAAGTCAAACAGCAGTGCTATGTGATAACTCTTTGGTACAAAGAATCAGGGTTTTCCAAAGCTATTTGCTAATGAAATAGAAAGTGTATTTTCTTAACTTTTAACACCGTCCACTGCTTTAACTGTTGTAAGTACTGCTGTGGGAATTCTGTGCTACTGTGCAATGCAGAATTTTGCAGAAATTAATGTTGTGCATGCAGAATTTCCTTTCCCTCCCACAGAAATGGGCTGCAGAGATGTTGACTGTCACTAGGGGTTACTGGACCCAGCAGAGCCCAGCTCACAAACAGAAGACCAGGCCAGGGGCGGGGGAGAGAACTGGAGAGTTCCCAGCAGCTGCAGTTCCAGCACACCCTGAGGGAAGAAGAGGGCGGCATGCAGGAAACTCTGTGCAAGCCCAGGTCCCCCTATCAGGCTGTTTCTCCCTCTGGATCCCTGGGCTTTGTTGGGAGGAGGGTGAAGGGCATGTGACTGTCTGGGCTGAGGGGGGCATGGCTGGGCTCTGAGGAAAAAGGGGTATGAATGTCTGCCCTACCCCGTCTGGGCTGGGGGGGGGGAAAGGGGGCAGAGAAACAGGAACTGGGTTGTCATAGGGGTTTCTTTAACTCTCTACTCCTGGGGGAATTTTTGTGTGTCTCTGTGTTGTTGCAGACATACTTGCTGACAGGTATTTTGAAATAAATTACCAAAATAATTGAAACTGCCATGATTATACAGTGTTATTTTGACAAATACAATTTGCAGAATTTTAAAATATTGTGTGCAGATTTTTTATATTATTGGTGCAGAATTCTCCCATGAGTATATAACTGACTCTTTAAAAGCTGGATCTAGGCAACTATGTTAAAAGAATGAGGAGTACTTGTGGCACCTGAGAGACTAACAAATTTATTTATTTCTAAATTTATTTATTAATTTGTTAGTCTCTCAGGTGCCACAAGGACTCCTCGTTCTTTTTGCTGATCCAGACTAACATAGCTACCACTCTGAAACCTGCCACTATGTTAAAGAGACACCATTGCACTTTTTTTTAAAACACACTTCTGTCAGAATTTTTCTTATCTACTATTGTTAAAACTAATATATAGATACACTGTATAAGAAAGTGAATAGAAAAATATTTTGCTATTTGTTCACTTTGTGTATAATCAGCTTCATTGCTTCCCCTGTAGAGTCAATCTGTTGGTTCCCTGACTGTCTGCATGAGTCTTTCACACTGAAACATTTATGTTAGAAATATATGACTTTAAAATAACAAAATTTCGCATAAGAACTCAGGATCCTTTGTAATGCCTGAAATAATTTTTTAATTCATTTTTTGTTTTAGCCTGAGTAGATTTCAAAATCTGATGATCTTGGTAACTGGAAATTATGGATGCCTGACTAAGACATTTTAAGGAAGCCTGATTTTCAGAGTGGGTTTTGTAAACCAATTTTTAACAAATATCATCTGTGACTAGTGTAGTCATGTGCAACTGTGTTAGCACCCTAAGTATAATACAGGCTAATACATTTTAAATGTCGGTATAGATTCAGCATAAAAAATAGTTCCGTGTCCTTTAAAAATGTGGTAGATGGGTGCCTATTAACTCAAAACAACATGCATCCGATGAAGTGGGTATTCACCCACGAAAGCTCATAGTCCAATACGTCTGTTAGTCTATAAGGTGCCACAGGACTCTTTTCTGCTTTAACAGATCCAGACTAACACGGCTACCCCTCTGATACTCAAAACAACATGTACACTACTTTTTGCAGCCTTACTAAGTGACTTCAGTGGAGCTGATGAGATGGCAGGTCTTGCTTTAGGTTTGTTGAGAGAAAGGCTTTCTTTGAGGTGAGAGCTAGGGACTAGAAACCTCAGATGATTCGTCTATGAAATTAAATAACGTATTTGTGTTTGTTCATGTAAGAAAATTACATCAATCCTTCATTAAAAGAAAAACAAAACAACTAAAACCACAGTACCTAGCAATAGTAGCCAAAAGCACATACTTTGAGAAAAGAACCAGGGCATATCTGTTTTAGCTGCTGTGCCAATAACTTAAAGGCATAAACTAAAATAATTAAGGAAACTGAAAATGATAATGCAGACCTAACCCAATTCTATTCCTAGTCCGAAAAAATAAAAACCCTTCATTACCTTGCAGTTAAGACTGAAAGAATCTATCATGTTCTTGAACAAAAATGTACTGTAGCACAGTAATTTGATCAAGAAAATACACAGACACTGGAAAGCCTGGAAATTCAAAGCTGAGGTCCCCAAACACATTTGTAAATGGGCAAATACAGAGTTATGGTTACCCAAACCATAACTACACGTTAACTACATCCATTTAGGCTATCATCCATTCTTCATCGCTTCTCTGTTCCTTGTATCAATGACAGAAGTTTTGTTGGTTTTGTATCCAAGAGCTTTTCCTAACAGCTTTAAGCAGTCATCAGCCTACTGGTGAGTTGAACATGTGTGACAGATAGGTTAAAATACCTCACAGTGTCTGATTATTGTCTGGATGGCACTATGGGGCAAACTTCAGATTGTTTTGATGAGTTAAACAAAGACTTATAAAACTTTTGAAATATTCTATACTTTTTTAAAGTGGAACCTTAACTTTGAATTCCAAGGCTTTCTGAAAATCATGTTCAAGAAAGAAAACTGCAGTGTTATTTGAAAGAGAGATTGCTTAAGTAAAAGTGACAAAGTCTCTCAATTTTGACTGCAGATAATTTTTTTTTGCCTGGGAATTTCCAGAGGCTTTGTTTAAATCTGTCAAATCATCTAGCAATTTCTTCTTCTCCTGCAGGGCTCCTCAGCTCTGCAGGAGACAATCTGTCTCCCTACTACTCATGCCCCTGAGGAGCACCTGAACTCTACAAGAGAGAGATGGATCTGAGGGGAAATTATGCTGAGGGGAAACTGTGCTCTAGTGGAGGACCTAAGCTCTGAAAAACAGACTGAGGCTATGCTCCTGGAAAGCAACTAAACTCCATAGAAACAGAGCTCCCCTTCATTCCCTCCAGCTCACATTAGTTGCTTCACAGATGCAGAGCTGTGAATTTTTTCCTTGTTTAGAAGAAGGAATCATTAGAAAGTATGTACCTGCCTGAAGTGGAGTGTTAGGGTGCTGTTGGGTCATCCAAATTTGTTACATATGTGAAAACTTCAGTTAATATATGAAGAAATTAATAACCAACACTTCACTTGCACTACTCCTCACAAGGACCACTGGAATAAAACAAACATGAAGTTCTTAGGTCAAACCATTGTGAAAATACAATATGCCAAAAACCAGACTTTTTTTTTCAAAAAGTGCAAACATGCTGGTCCAATTTGCTTAAAACTTAAAAAACAAAACAAAACCTCTGCTAGACAAACATCTGGCAATTGAAATTATGGAGCAAGGCTAAAAGTGGTCTTTTAATAGGTTCAACCTTAACTACCGAGAAACTATCCCCTCATCATAATGAATGTTGTTTTAAGTTTTTCTTAATAAGTAGGATATTATAATTATCGGAAAGGTATTCAGATCCTTATGCGTTGTACTGCGGAACAACTGGCACAGACATACAATTTATAACGGCCAAGAGGTGGGACCTGATTTCCAGCAATGCTCTTTAATGTTACAAGTGCAATTCGGAGTCTGCAAATAATTATGCCCATAGATCAGGTAATTAGATGGGTTCAAATTGCACTCATAATGAACTGTAGGCACAATTATTTGAGGGTGCAAAACTGCATCTATGAAATTAGAGTGGACTGAAGCTTGGTTAAAAAAAAATCAAGCTTTTTCTCTTGGATGTGGAATTTTTAACAAGGTTACAATTTTCTTAACCAGTCCCTACTGAACAAGTTAGAATCAAGTGTTCTGCAGTTCAGAAATGAGAGGTCCTGTACCAAGGTAAGGTACTTGTTTTATCACAACAAAGACTTCACAAGGTGGAGTATAGTCCACTCCTCAGTGGAGAAGGCACAGTGTTCAGCTAGAACTCATAAAAGATAAAGCAAAGATTTATACTAAAACCCAACAATATGGAAACTTTGTGCACAATTTTGCAATCCCCAGTCAACCAAATAGTCCCACTGAAGTCAATGACAATACTGTATAAGTAAGGTTTAAGGACTGCCTAGTATTCTAGCAGAGTCAATATTCTGGAAAACTTCAGAGATGGTACTATTGTGTGATTCCCACCCCGCCCTGAACCCTGACCCTCCTTACTGTTGGTGTCTGCAGACAATCTCCTCAATAATCTCAATTCAGGGGATGTGGTAATTCATCTGCCAATTCTCTCTCTCTGTCCCGAGTACAAAAGACAAAAAAGGCTAGACATTTGCTCATTCCTGGACTGTACAGAACGGGTCAATGTATGCTGCAGGCGGACTACCAGATTATGTCCATCCTTCTGTGAGCTACTGAAGCTAGATACACTGCTGATCTGCGGCGCATTTGTTGACAATCCAAAAACAGCTGGCTGGTCACATAGTGCTGATCTCCTCATTTCCAGATGCTAAACAACATTTTCAGCATCTTAAAGAAGGCTAAAAGTGCATTATGCATTTGATGAATGTTTTCATTTAACCATTGGCGCAGTGATGTTGTGTGGTTACCTGTGGCAGTGGAATCGATAAGACCCTCAGTTTGGATATGACTTCCACACTGCTTCACTGTATCATCTCTCAGCTTTCCTTACAGAATTGATCCGCAAATGATTCTTTAAAACATTATGACAACCCAATAGGCCCTAGACAGCAGGCACTTACAAAGATGCACTGCAATTCCATTCTAATAAGAAATTATTTTGGAAGGTAATTCACCAAAAAAAGTATGCCTTCCAAAACACCTAAGAAAGTGTTAAGCTACTGGCTATAGCAGAGTCCTCATGACTAAAGAGTTTAGTGCCTATGATAACAGATCCACATTTTACCCTTAGAAATCATTTTGCTGATAAACTGAAGTGTGTCATCAACAGCATATGCTACTTTTTCTAAAAACAAAATCAGACCAGATCAATTGAGAGTTTTTATTTTTGGTTTTGGCAGAGCCAGTTCAGAAAAGGTTGCAAAATCTGCAATCACAGGGCCTCTTGGATACCTGGTGTGCACTCTGCCAGTAATAGGTTGACATATTAGAATAATGTTTACTGTTCCTCTTCCATTGCCATATCTTGTGCAGAACTAGCTGCTTGGTCCTGCACAAGATGTGGCACTGGAACAGGATCGAGCTGCTTGAAGAGTGTGAAGACAATAAATTGAGCCCCCAATAAATGAGGGTATCACTTTTTTTGGTGGCCCAGTTATGGCTACGTCACAGATTCTCCCCCATTTGCTTTCCAGGAAACCTACTTCTACTACTCCCCTACCTTTCTTGTTATAGCTTTCTCTTACTATGTGAAAGAATTGAGGGCAGGTGGGGAGAGAAGGTTTCATAATGAATATTGGTCACTGCAGCTAAGTGGATGAGGAGGGCCCCCCAACAGAATGCCTTTGAAGGGAGCTCTCAGTTTTTTTCCACTGGCTCTAGCTTTTGGACAGATACTAATTTAGCTCTAGTTTCACTAGCTGGGTAAAGATGCAGTGCCAACAATCTGCACTAGGATACCCAGCTCGCACGTTAGCAATAATTTAACGGTCATTTGATCTTCAGTGTGATGTTTGTCGGGGATACCCAACCACCATCACCTCTCTTCTTGGTTTTAACAATCAGGTTTCTGGTGCAAATAAAATACAAAGCTTCAACATCTAGGCGCTTTGAATGTCAGGGTTGGATAACACACTACGATTATATGTTGATAACATTCTTTTATTCATTTTGATCCTTTCATCCTTGACACTCTGCATATAATCTCATAGATTGAAAGGTTTTGGTTTTGTGACAAAATGCAAAATTAATCATCTTAAATAACCATACTCTCACTATTGTATCTTCCAGTGCAATAAAGTAACAATGTTCTTTTGTTTCTTGTCTTTCTTAACTATCTTTAGTAATGTTTTAGTTTTGTTTTAAGAAGAGATTCATTCCCTTCATGATTCATGTTACCCAAGTGGACATGAGCAGAGAGCTGACATTTACACGTGTCAATCATGTTTCAAATAACATACAAACATAAAAGTGGCTATACTGGGTCAGACCAATGGTCCTTCTAGACAAAAACCCGGCTTCTGATGGGCTGGTGCCAGATGCTTCAGGAGGAGTGAAAAGAACAGAGCAATTTGTCGAATAATCCATCCCCTGTCATCTAGCCCCAGCTTCTAGCAGTCAAAGGTTTAGGGACACCCAGAACATGGGTTATGTATCTGACCATTTTGGCTAATAACCATTGATGGACTGCTCCATGAGCTTAGCTAATTCTTTTTTTAATCCAGTTATATTTTTGGCCTTCATAACACCCACTGGCAACAAGTCCCACAGTTTGACTATGTGTTGTGTGAAGAACTACTTCCCTTTCTTTGTTTTAAACCTGCTACCTATTAATTTCATTGGGTGATCCCTGGTTCTTGTGTTTTATGAAGAGGTAAATAACACTTCCCTATTCACTTTCTCCACACTATATATGATTGTATAGACCTCTATCATATCCCCTCTCAGTTGTCTCTTTTCCAAACTAAACAGGCCATAGTTTTAATCTCTGCTCATATGGAAGCTGTTCCATATCCCTAATCATTTTTGCTGCTCTTCTTTGTACTTTTTCCAATTAGTATTACTCGTTCATTAGCCCATTCATTTATAAGCCAACCCCCCAAAATGGTTAGGTAAAAACAGCAAAAACCTTATGACCTTTTCATAAACCGACTCTATATTTCAGGGGTTGGCAAACTTTGGCTCCCGGCCCATCAGGGGAAGCTGCTGGTGGGTCGGGACATTTTGTTTACTTGGAGCATCTGCAGGCACAGAGCCCCTCAGCTCCCAGTGTCTGAAGTTTGCCATTCCCAGCCAAGGGGAGCTGCGGGAAGTGGCGTGCCACTTCCCGCAGCTCCCATTGGCTGGGAACAGCGAACGGCAGCTACAGGGAGCTGAGGGGCTCCATGCCTGCAGACGCTCCAGGTAAACAAAATGTCAAAGTATTAGATATTCATTTCAATGATTCCATAGAGTTTAAAATCATCAAATTTAGGTGTAGACCAGTTTATAAGCTGCGCCCCACTCTTTGATGAGTCACCTTTTTACCAAAAATATTCGGCTTATGAACGAGAATATACGATATATCTTTTCTGAGATGGGGTCTCCAGAACTGCAAACAGTATTCAAGGTATGTGAATACCATGGATTTATACAGCAGCATTATGATATTTTCTGTCTTACTACTTATCCCTTTCTTAATGGTTGCTAATATTCTTTTAGCTTTTATGACTGCTGTGACACTGAGTATGTTTTCAGAGAACTATCCACAATGACTCTAAGATCTCCTTCTTCAGTGGTAATAGCTAATTTAAACCCCGTCATTTTGTATGTTTAGTTGGGGTTATGTTTTGTATCATTTGAAAACTTTGCCACCCTCACTGTTTACCGCTTTTTCCAGATCATGTATATGTACATGGAACAGTACAGGTCTCAGTACAGATCCTTGGGGGACCTTCTCCACTGAAAAAAATGAATATTTATTCCTATCCTTTGTTTCCTATGTTTTAACCAGTTACTGATCCATGAAAGGACTTCCTCTTATCCTCTCACTTTGCTTAAGAGCCTTTGGTGAGAGATCTTGTCAAAGTTTTCTGAAAGTCCAAGTACACTATATCCACTTGTTTGCCCCTTGCCCACATGTTTGTTGACACCCTGAAAGAATTCTAAATAGATCAGTGAGGCATGGGTTTCCTTTACAAAAGCTGTGTTGACTCTTCCCCAACAAATTGTGTTAATCTATGTGACTGATATTTCCGATAACCAGTCCTTCTCTTATCAAAATCAATTGAGTCTTTCCATTTACTTTAATAGGCATTGGATCAGGCTATAACAACACTGTTTCTAGAAAATGAATACTTGGACTTTTATTAAAAATAATAAACTGCTACAATTTGATATGTTTGTTGTTAGGAATCTGGCCACAGGATGTATTAATTCCCAATTACAATCTCTAACATAATGACATATCCAGTGAAAAATACAACTGTTTTGATTTTTTCAATCATCTTCCATTGATTATTTATACAAACAAGATATTGGAGAGACTGAAGAGATTGCAAAATTGTGGAAATATTTGGCATCCGTACTCATAATTTATGTATATATAATATTTGTAAGCAAATAGTATGAATAAAATCAAGATACTTCAAGGGAATATGTCTCCTCATTTTTGTTCCTCTCTCGGAAAATGAAGTTCCCTTCCTTCTTTTAACCCTTCAACACTACCCCCAAAAGTCTTTCTGTTTTCTCTAGTTTTGGAAGTAGCTGAGATTTCCCCCTATTCCGACAGAACCATAGTTCTACTTTTTAAAGAAAGAATTTTCCCCTTACTTTGTAGGAGACAAAATATTAGACAACTGAGCAGAAATATAACAATGTTTAGAGGACCTGTTTTAAGTTTACAAAAAAACCCACAACTCTATGCTAAAAGAAAATTATTAAGGTTGCAAAATCATGCACTCAAAAGTTAGCAAAAGACAGAACTAAGTCTATTTTTCCCTAGCCTTGGTCTTGGAAACAGCTAAACTGTTTTGGCTAAAGTTTTCCAAAACAATTCAGCCTGTGACAGACAATTGAGCATGGAAAATTTCAGGAAAACCTTTAAATCTGGCAAAGTTATAAGCAACTGAAAACAGAGTCTTGTATGGGAAATGTCATGCAACCTTAATAATAGGTTGTTACCAACAGATTATTATTCTGGTTTAGTATCACCATCTTTAAGTTGGATGGGCAGGCCAGTACCTTTAAAATAAATTAGATAACTTGAGGACACCCTTATTCTTTATGTTACCTACACTATTTATATTCCAGCATGCTCTTTCTCTGAACAAAAGAGGGTTATCTGTCATTTCCTGTGGTCTGCAAAGGAGCCTACACATAAATGATAGGCTTGCCAGAGGGATTTAGTATTGGATCAACTGCACTGTCCATTTTCCATATGTATTTCTCACCAGCCAAGTTTAGATCCCTGGTGTACAAAAGAATCTACTTTTTCACAGATGGGTCCAATGCTCTTGGTATGAATAGTTCAAATTATATAATTTATTGTGGAATTATAAAGAAAATTGCAGCTGAGAGGAAAAGCAGTGCAACCAAATATATCTCCTGCTGTAGACACATTTAAATTAACTTCAAGAAATACACTGTGGTGTTGTTGTTGTTGGTTCCAGCATATTAAAAAGAGACAAGGAGGGTGAGGTAATATCTTTTATTGGACCAACTTCTGTTGGTGAGAGAGATGAGCTTTTGAGTTTACAGATCATGCTTCTTCAGGTCACATGAAGAACTGCTCTGTGTAAGCTGGAAAGCTTATCTCACCAGCAGAAGTTGATCCAATAAAAGGTATTACCTCACCCCTCCTTCTCTCTCTTGCAAGAAATATAGCACACCCTGTGCCCACTCTACCCTTTTATTCTTGGTTTAGGGAGTTAAGCACGTCTCCGCGCAACCAAGAGCTGAAATGCCAGTGATCAAAGTAAGTCTGATTTTATGTTTGCAGCTGTTTTCAAAATGCCTCATTTCTCACTTCACAGCAGGTGAGACAAGTTCAGATACACAAACTTCCTCTTCTATTCGGATCCTGTGCTGTTTCAATTTGTGGTTGTTGGGAGACTAGACTTCACCTATGCAGAGAACTTGAGGCACAGAAGAACATTTTTTCCTCAAGAGTACCCAGGGATACTTTATTTTAGGGAAGATTTATTGAACAGTAATGGAGGTGTTCTGCAAAAGCTTCTTATGAATACCCAAGAGAGAAGCGTTAGAGGAACCATTTGGAGAAGAAAAGGCATCTAGAACTAGGAGAATACTGAATGTAATATATCTAACCCCAGAAACACTGGGTAGTTTTTCAAGCAATCAGATTGTTACTAGGAAAGTTGAGGTATCAAGGAGTAGCACAGTGGTTTGCTAAATTTAGGATTATGAGTTCAATCCTTGAGGGGGCCATATAGGGATTTGGGGCAAAAATGTGTCTGGGGATTGGTCATGCTTTGAGTAGGGGTGTTGGACTAGATGACCTCCTGAGGTCCCTTCCAACCCTGATAGTCTGTGAAAAAAAAAAAGAAAGAGTACTGCTCTGGTATTCAATGGGTCAATTCTTGCTATACGCATTTTGGAGATTTATTCCCTGCAAGTATCTATTTTAATTATTTCTAGGAACATTACTGGGCATTGTATTTGGTTTTATTGCTTACCAGAGATTCCCCCACCCCCAGATTGAAATTCAACATTTTGTAGCTGGCCAACCCATAGAAGTTCTCAAAATAGATTACCCCATTTTAAATAAACCTAATAAAAATATGTTTTAAATTTATTTTCTGGCCTTGCCTTAAATGATGTGTATTTTTGGACTAACATATATCAAAAGGCAGTAGTATACTTTGCAACTCTCTCAATAAAAAACGATACTCCTACCTTGGGCCTAAATTTACCTCAGGCCCAAACAGTTCTAGTTATAACATGATTCTTACTGTGAACTATTTCTTTTCTTAATTTGATTGCAGTGTATAGACAGCAACAAATCTCAGGGCCTAGACACACCTCTAACAGATCATTAAAAATATAATCCAAGTAAGACAAAAAACACCAAACTAATAACCACTCATCACCAGAAAGAAGCCAGTTCACACAAATAAAATTTTCATGCGTAAAATCCCACAAAACCCAAATTTATACCAAATAAAAATCCAAAGCTCCGTACAACTCCCCCAGAGGTCTGCACAAATATATGGCTTAACAGTGTAACCTAAGGGTTAACATCTTCAAGCTTTTTTGAATGAAGTGGAGCTAGGGAATTAACAACCAGAGCCAAAGGGTCCTCACAGAGACCGCTTTCACAGCAGTTCTTGTTCTTATAGATCAAGGAGTTCCAGCATCAGGCTCTCTGCTGATGTCAACTGTTGCAGTAATGCCCAAGCAGAGAAGTGGCCTGTTAAGTAAAGAGGCCCCACAGAACTTAGGACTTTGGTGGCATACACACTGAATCAAGAAAACGAGTCATGTATAATGTTGCTTATGTTAGAGAAATTAATGCTGCTGTAAGCCAAGCTTCCTACATACCACTAGTTTTATTGTGTTCATCTTAATCTCTATTTGGGCCCTGGAAGGCAGAGAAATAGTGTCAATGGATTTACAGACAGAGTGATTTATTTACAGAGATTTCTATGGATCTTCATTAACATAAATGTGGGTTTTGGGTGTGCAAGAAATGTACCTCTGTACCCATAACTGGCACAGCTACCATTTTTACCAGCTGCATTCAAAATGATTATCAGACAATATGGATGCATCTCCTTTTCTTACAGAGATACACAGGCGGGGATAGCCAGATAAAAAATACAGATGTGAATGATATTGTGAAATGATTAAGTAATCCTGCAAACAATACCAACTACAATGCTTTCTAAGATGGATAATCCCATTAATGTTAACAAGAACTGGGGGTATACAAAGATTGAGGGTATACTTCTGGCTGTATGATTCTTATCTGTGTTTGGCCATAAATAAGTCCATTGTCCATAAATCTATAGACATTGCTACTTTGTCTGCCAAGGCCAAAATATGGAAGATACAAAATGACCACTAAGGTATAATTAGAAACATTTTAACATTGGAATGAATGGAAGCACAAGCTGTAGCATACACCATGCCCAACAGTGATTTACAAGATCCAGTCCTTGGTTTGTTTTCCTTGAATATATGAACTGAGTAATAGGTGGGAGAAATAGATTCAAGAATATGGAGAAATCTGGGTACCCTTATGAAATCATACTCTCTCTCCCCTCCCCTCCCCTCTCTCTATATATTAATGAAGTCCTAAGATGCAGAGATAGACGAAGGCCCAGATATTTAAAAGTATTTAGGCATTGCAGCACTCAGCAGTGCAATGCCCGATTTAGAAAACTTAATCTCATTTTCCAAAGGGATTTAGGCATATAGGAGCCTAAATCCCATGGACTGTTAAAGAGGATTTTGGCTCCTTAGTGCCTAAATCCTTTTGTAAAATGAGACTTAGGATCCTACATCAGTTATATATTTCAATGATGAGCTCAGCAGCACCTAAATACCAATTGGACAAGGTGTCTTGTTGAGAGTCACAACTAATAGTACTTAATGGATATATAGACCGTTAAATACGGGGGTTCAATTTCACTCACTAAGCATAGAAAATGGATATGGCTATTACTGTTCAAGTTATGTATATTTTGACATTAAACTTGATTAATGACAAAATTAAAATTAAAACAAAAATGCTATGAGCAAAGCAAGGGTAATTCTCTTGTGCAGTGCAAATATTTTTGCTACTTTTGTAAAAAAAAGCAAAATAGGATATATTGCATTGTTCTGTGATGATAATGAGACTTTTTAATACTGCACTAAAACTTTGTTGTGAGGATTAAACATTTTTTATTTTGGTATAAAATACTGCAAAATAAAGATAACGGGAATGTATGTATTTTCTGTTTTAAACTACACAGCAAAATATTTCTGCAATTATCTTAATCTATCTCTATCTATGAATATCTGTACATGAGAATATCCTGGAAATAATTTTGGAATTACTGTTGCTTCCTTTTTCATTTGTGGAAAAAAATTACAATCATTTTCTTAAATGGAATTGCTTCATGGAACACTTTGGTATAGATGTGCATACCCAAACCATCCCTTCTCTACTCTACAATTACACATCTAAACTAGATATCTACTTCTGCTTTAGAACTAAGTTCTTTTCTTACCTTTAAAATTTCAAAGGCGCTTTCCCAGAATGCCTGCAGATAGAGTCAATGAAAAAATCTTCCCTTATTTTAGGTTTCAGTTTGTGTCTTAGACGAAGATTGAGATGTGGTTTGTTAGTTTAAAACAGAAATAATGATGGTGCCATAAATTTCATGTTCTTTCTAGGGAGGTTGTGCCCATATCTTCAGACAAATATATTGAAATTTCAAAAGAAAGAAAGCACCTCTCAGCAAAAATAAACTAAAAAATATGTATGGAAATTCATTCATCAATACCTGAAAAACCAGATTCTGGTAAGAGTGAAAATACTGCACGCCTGTTATTTACATTGTTCAATTTCACAGGATGAATTTTCTAAAAGGATGCTAATATAGGAGGTCTAAATGCTGCATTTAGATACCCAAATATACACTTAGGCACATACATGTCTGTTTTACATGCATACGTGCAAATCTGAACATTCAGACATGCTATATAGGCACTTACATTTAAAACTTGGGCCTCATTTTTGAGAGCTTGCATTGAGGTAGGAATGTACAATGTATTCTTTGGTGCATAATTTTAATTTCCCACAAGCAACAATTCTTAAAGTATTCTTGGTAGGGAATTTTTATTCGTCATTAGGCCTTTTATTAACACACTGCTAGATCTTTCTCTAACTGCACCCACTCTCTTTGTGATCACACTGTGCGTAATGACAGGTCTGCCCCAGGAGATTGTAGTTATACTATAGAGCAGAGAGCAACAGATCAGCCAGCGTGCATATAAATTTCAACCAGTTAGCTATACCAGTGTGAGAGAAAACATAAGAGAACAGAAATTATCTGCACTGTAAAGTGGAACAGCAGTATTGTTTGGTACTGTAAGCTGCATGCATTCCAACAATGTGAAAGGGCTAGTACATCTGTTTTACTTACATGTCAAATAACACAGTAACCCTGACTTGTTACTGCTGTGCTGGACAGTCCAGCATAACCTTTTACTTGTGGATTATCTATTGTGCACCTGGTCTTCCAAACAACCTGGCTTCTGATGATGATAGTTTCTCCCTGTTTTAACTATATACCCTGTAAATTCAAGTTAGATTTACTAAGGAACCAGGAATCAACACCACAAGCCCATGCAAGACCCAGATAAGCTAGCTAGCTACTGGTTGAGCAATGATCACACTTTTTAACTAGACATAGGACATAGTCACAAAGCTTAGATCTAGATTTTAATTCAAACTTTCCCGAAGCTCAAGAGAGTGCAGTCAGGTCTGATATTCTGGGTCAGACCCATTCTTGTTTCTAGTGCATATGTGGAAACCCAACCCCAGCCAAACACAAATGTCGTGAGCAGAGAAGAATTCAACTTGATTGTTGCTGCCCTGCTCATGCACAGATATTCATGGACAACTGGGAGATCCACAAATGGATCTCCCAGTTTGTAGAATTTAGTCTTCAGTGCTTGTACAATCTGAGGTTTAAAAATGAACAGGCTCAGACAGGACAGATTAAAATAAATATAGAAAACCTCATTGCATACCTTTTTTGGTGACCTGAGATTTTTTTAAAAAATACCATTGCACTCACCTGACAAATTATATGGTAGCAGTTTGTTTAATTTCAGCTTAAAGTAAACAAATTAGTTACAAACACCTTAAAACAGCAGTTTATACTTTAATTACTTCACCAAGCAGGTAACAAAAGTAGACTCATATATAATTTCAGAAATATACAAACATTGATCATTGCCTGATTTTAAAAAAAAATTGTTAAGTGATTGTGTGTCTAATAAAAGTATGGGACTACTTGACTAGATTAGAGCCTGATTATGGTGTTACCAGTTCTCAGAATAATTGACATTGGTTTTAAATTCCTAGCTTCCAGAGTCATGTGAATAGAGGTCTTTCATTCTCAGCTGCCTTATTGCTCCTCCCTGCTCCTCCCGCCCCAATCTCTATTCCTCATGGCTGTGGAGAAAAGTTTCAAAATGTGAATGTTAAAGGCTCAAAAACCAGATGGAAGATAAAAAGAACCCCAACCATTATTATTAATGTCTTATGGTATTTAAACCAGTCTCATGATTTTTGAATGAATGTATGGGGTTAGCAATACTCTGACCTTAATCCTGTATTTAATTCCAGGGGCTGCCTTGAGCACTGAACGTCAACTGTGCCAAACTGTGTGATAATTTTGTGATACAGATTAATGTCTGCTATGGCAGGTTCAGACCTTGAAATCCATTTTTACTTTGGACCCAGATCTCTAGAAGTAGGAGTCTTGTGTACTAACCTGGAGCCTAATTAATTAAATTAAAAAATGAAAATTCAGTAAATCCTAAAGCAGTAGTTGCTCATTATGGCCATAATCCTACAATGTGATCAGCAATGTCATCCGCAGTCAGACTGATGGGCCTGCATGGAAGTACAACAGCCAGTTCTAAAATGTAACGGTCACTATCCAATGCATGGCCCTGTTAGTCTATTAACACACAGAGTAGGGAAGGAACAAAATTATCTTACAAAATTTTTCCTATTATTAACAAAATCTAATTTTGTTCTGATGATTTTTAAGCTTTTGTCTATTCAAGGAACACTGTCTTGTTCCTAACACTGATGCACATTTCTCACATTGGTCAGATCAATTGCTTAAACTGCCCCTGGACAGAATGTTATTTCCATATTCTCCTCTCCTAAAGGGAACAGCTGAGACCAGAAAGGCTGTATATAGTGGTCTGGGGCTTCAATGGAGAACACAAAGCCAGAACTGCCATTATGGCAAGACATTTCAATGAATGCTTATGAAATAGGTCTCTTCCATGTAAACACACTCACTAAAGAGGCCCACAGATCCAGCAACTTCGGTGGTTTTATAATAGCCAGAAATAGAGATGTCATAAAGGTGGCACATCAACGCATCTACAAACCTAGTATTTATAGGTCTTTAGGGCCTAAACCTTCTACAGTTTGGCACTGTACGGCTACACAGGACAGGAGACACTGGATGTGGTTTAATCAAGAAGGCCTCATCTCTCCTTTCTTTAGCTCCTGCACAAAAGCTTGAAATTCCAATGCTTTAGGTGTATTTTAGTATTAACATACACAATTATAAAAAAATGTAGTTAAACTTGTAGAAGGAACCACTCTTATAAGGAAACATACCATCATAACAGACTGCACCAAAGTAATCCTGAACACATTTAGCAAAATCTACTATACTTCTGTTGTAAGACCACCATCTTTCAGCAACTGATTTTCACCAATTCCTAGCATGGTTTTCCTTCATTTCTTTTTCTTCTCAAGCTGCCCCTAAACTTCGTTTTGCTAATGTATGTTTTTTCATATGTATGTTTTTTCAAACATATTTTCAACATATATTTTCAACAAACATATTTTCAACATATGTATGTTTTTTCAAAAAATCAGGTTTTTTGCTAATGTATGTTTTTTCATATGTATGTTTTTTCATATGTATGTTTTTTCAAAAAATCAGGTGGACCAAATGCATTCCTACTTTTGTTACCAAGCTATTAGAAAGCTGCAACAAAATATTAAGGAGGTCCTAAATCTGGCAAACAAACCCCACAGGCTCTTTTAAAAAAAATCCAGGTCCAACCCTGCCTGTCTATCTGTTTGTCAGGTTCAGAAAGACCTGCCTAAAAAGAAAAAAAACCTCCTTATTATGTAGGAGGAACAGACCATCTGCAGTGGGCTCAGAGAGACAATTAAAAAAAAAAAAAGGAGGAGGCAGGTCCGCAGCTACATTCGCAGTCACTGAAGACCTTGAGACTCAGGAACTGGCATTGAGAGAGAGACTGTGGGTGAAACTGGAAGCAGGGTGTACAAGAACTGTCATTGCACAAGGAAAAATTCTAAAAAAGAACAATAGCGTCAAGATCTGAGAAAGCACGACAAAAAGTGAAATAAGAAGAACTTAGGAAAAATTTTTCCAGAAGATCTACTAACCCTGAGATGGCTAAGGTAGAAAGAGGGACGTGGAAGGTAAGGAGGAATGATAAAGCCATTCTGGCACCAGATAGTCCACAGGAGACATTCCCGGCACCAAAAATTACTTTAGAGGCAAATGTGAGAAGCTGGTAACAATGGAGAATCCAGAAAAGTTGTTTTTTCTTTTAAATAAACATGGTAGTTTTGTAAATTCTCATATCTCTCGCAGTATTTGCTGCACATAGTTAACCTGCAGTAACAGCTGTTTGAATACATATAAATCAGATTATTCTGTGTAGGAGACAGGGAAAACTGATTTTATTGTAAAGGACACTATGTGCACATGCATGCCCGTGCTAGAACAAGTGCATAAACCTCAGAATAATAATCAAAAGAGATAATTATACTTATAATTTTTAAAAGCCAAGAAAAGAAACATAACTGTACCATGAATAGGCAAATCTTAGTAGCTAGCTATAAATGAATGTGGTTATAGAAACTTTTCCTGAATTGAAGAAACTTAATGATTTATGCCCCTACTCAAGCCAAAATTATTGTAAGTCTTTGTCCCATTATATGTAACTTCTTTGGCTTTTTTTAAACACTAGGGATGAAATCTTGGCATCATTGAGGTCAACTGCAAAACACACATTTATTTCAAAGGGGCCAGAATTTCACTCTCAATAGGAGTTTATGAATAGTCTGATGCTGCAAACGCACTTGTAATTACCTTCACTCACGCAAGAGGTCCCATTGACTTTGAAATGACTACATGTGTAAATGAAGTTACTTATGTGTCTGTTTGCAGGATCCAATCCCTACCACAGGAATCATTTTCAAGGTGATTATTTAAAAATGCTCTGCATCTACCATGACATCACCACTGCTTTACTCATAAAAAAATCCATATGCTTAGAGAAATATTGCAAGGGTATCACATATAAATTTAGCTTGGTACTTAAAATAAAGGCCATGTTGTGTACATATATACTTGTACATCTAAAACCTACTGCACATGCACTCTACCAAATAAAATAAAAGGCAAGACCTTGTTATAAAAAAATATGTGCCTATGCTGATGGAGGGAGTTTAGGGTATTTTCCAGATTGTTCTTGTATCCAAGTGCAACCTGCTTATTTTGACCTCAGTTCTTAGAAATTGTTGATGCCATGATAAAAATATGCTCCATGTTCCAACAAGCAACAAACAATTCTAATGAGAAAATACTCCATCTGTGCTCTTAGAATGTACATTTTCAGTCTATAGCTTATATATGTTCATATAAATACAAATAAATGTTGTTATGCTTCCTTTTAAAAAAAACCATACAGTTGGAAATGCACACTGTACAACCTATACTGTACATTGACATGAACTATATGTTTTAACACAACAAAAACAATTTAAATATTTTTGCTAATGACCATGTTCTTATCACAATAGCACATAAGCATTATTATTTTTTTCTTCCTTATCTATTTCTGAGTGTATATTTTATTCTTAAAAGTAAGGGGAGCTTAACTAAAATTCTCTACCACCACCAGAAAGAAAGGATAAAGAATGCAAAGTAAAATGGATTATTTACAATATGCTGTCATACTGAATTAAATGGATTTTTTCATCAACCTCATACTCTGATGAAAAGGTATATTATAGAAGGATGCATATTCTGGACTTTTCAATTTCTCTTGTATCTTCTGTTTTTATGTGATGCAACTGTGGAAAAACACCCACTGGTACTGGTCGGATGAAAATTGCAATCCTTTCCTCTATCAAGATCTGGTACCAACTACTTTGGATTTAGAGGCACTATATAAAAGACAGTGCTGATCTGTTTCTGAATTTGTGTCTTGATTAAACTGTTAGACTATGGCACAAATACAGAGATTACCTGATTTTAAAAAGTTACTTTACTAAATTATCCAAGAAATGTACAGTACTACATCATATTTTAAAAATCTATTAATTGATTCTGTATTTTATGTTTCTATTTTATATTTTGGTTATGCCAAATGGCACTATTCAGATGTGATAGAAGCAGAAAATCATTTTACAGAAGACACTATTCAAACTGTAAACTCCAAACAAAAAGTCTCCAAGAAAAGACTGTGCGGAAGCACTTTAAAACCCAAGTGATGGGAACAAACAATTATTTTATCATTCTCTAAAATTATTTTAATATTATTTTTGTCATATATATAATTAAACACAAAGGCCCAAATCAGTTCTAAGTTACAATGGTATGAATCTGAAATAGCTGCACTGAAGTCAGGGGCATTCTTTTGGATTTATCCCAAAATTTGCTTTGAAGTTGCTAAGGTTAATTCATTTCCCCCTTAATAGCTTGAATGTTTCAATGTATATTTAAACTATCTAGAATTCTAAAGTTTAGGAATATTACTTTAACCTTTGTTCTTGATTACAGTATAATGAAAAAATATCAACTAAAGCAGGCTGAAGCAAGAATATGTTCTCCAGGGCCCAATCATGCAAAACTCCCAAAAAGGAATTTTAGAAAAGGCCTTAATTATTATTAAACCCTCAGTAACATACAACATATAGCATTCTCTCCATATATACGTAAATATCCCACAAAAAGCTATTGAAATAAATTTTCAAACCATGTTTTCAGGATGCTGTTTTTCCTATAGCTCCTACTATTTTTTCCATCATTGTTCTAATATATGCTATTACAATGTTCTAGTTAATTTAACATTTAATTTAAAATTCTAGACAATTTACTGATTGTCAGAGTAAGAATGTACTTTTGCAAAACTTGTAAATGGTTAAAAATTAATTAGTATGCACATTATTCCAAAATTTAAGGTAGACGGTGTATACTTTGTGTTTGTGTGTTTGCTACATTTATTATAAGAAGAAAATCAACTTTTTATATTAGTTAAAAGTTTTTAATATGAAACTTGGCTGCTATAGTTTTTTCCCCACATAAATCAACCCTTAGCTCTTTTGAATTGAAACAATATGACATGATTATTGCGGGAAATTTTATTGTTACTGCAATTTAAAACTTTCTGTACCCAATTCTACATTTTCTGTAAATCAAAACCCTATTTCACTTAGGGCTACAATTAAACAGAGGAAATCAAAGACTAAGTTCCAAGCAAGTCTTGCTATTAATCACTGGAAGAACTAGTAGTCCAAGCACTTTTATTGCAGTCTCTTTCTTCTTGAAAACTACATTTTAATCTACAACTTCAACTCTTTAATACAGACTGCATCACAGATGAGGCAGATTAAATAAATTACACTGTAACAGTGTAGTATTGCATACAATTTAGTATAATCCAATAGCATTGCATTACAATAGCCCCTACATGACTCCAAAAATAAAATTCTGACTAACTATGTAACCAGAGTTATTTATGGACTTATTTTCCCCTCTAAACTCAACAGTCGCTTGTTGAAAAGTACATATCTGACAATGTCTGATCTGACACAATATCACAGGACAGTTATTTAGGGCCTGATCCTACAACTATTGAATTCAATGAGATTGCCCTTAACAGCAATGGATGCAGGCTCAGGCCTTTCATTGAATGTATCTGAATTGAGTTTCTGTGTGCTTTTTTTAAAAGTATAACTTAAAAATAACACTGGTTATGAACATGAAAATTCATATCCAATGGGTTTCTTATTTAAAGAAAATCTCAATAAGACATTTTATTTAAACAAGGACAATAAACAGTAGTGATAACAATGCATTGGATATATGGTTTTAGGATAAATATTTATTTAAATACCCCATCCCACAAAACAATATTGACTTTCATTATTTAACCAAAAAACCCATAATGGAGTTTACAGAAAATAGAATACGTATGCACTGTTAGAATAAAAAGATTAAAAAATGCCTCACCATATCATACTGATAATTTATCTTGAAAGTTACTGAATTACCAGTCCCATACTACGTGTGTCAGTAGTAGCATGACAGTAGTGTTTTGCTTTGCTGATTAGAATAAAGTGAAATAGGTATATTATTCACTATGACTGTAGATTTGTAGATTTCTGGTCTATTGGATCTTTTTACTGAATTTCTAATTCAGTGGTAGACTTGAACTTAAATATCTCATCTCTGCTGGAACTGAACTCCTGTGTGGCCAGTATCTGTTTCTTAGAATATAAAGTTCAAATTCCAAATCTGCCAGTCAGCCTCTGAGACTATATTCCAATGAGTTTCCAGATCTCCAGTTCAAAACATGGTGGAGCAAGCCGATCACTTTGAATGTACCACCCATTTGACTGAAGGAGGAGGAAAATACAGCTTTGTCTTCTTTTCTGATTTGAGCTGCAGGAGGACTATATAGGAGATGCATGAGCTAGAACAATCACTGCAGCCATAGTCTTGCCTACTAATAATTTTGGAAATATCTGTGGGTATTCTGAGATGAGGAGTGAAGAAAGAAAAAGTGATGCAAAGTCAATTTTAAAAAAATGCAAGAGTTTAGGACAAGTGTGGAAATGAGACAAAAAAAAACCAACATGCTACCTTGACACAGTCATAAAATCTGTCCAAATTGAACAGTCCAAACTAATAGCCTTTATCCTCCCACTCCTTTCCTTCCTTACGTTTCTCACACTCTACTATTCCATCTGGTCTCAAATTAGACTTTAAGCTCTAAGGTGTAGGGGCTGTGTCTACCGGAGTATTATACAATTCTTAATATAATAGCAACTGTAGCTGGTAAAACAATACAAATAAATAATTATAATCTTCAGTCAAAGTTTCAGAATTTTGAGTCTCCAATCTGAGATATATAGGAGTTGATTCTTAGAGGAACTAAGAACCCAAAGCTCCCAGATGAAGATTTTTAACATCTCTGATAATCAGGTCCTAGACATCTCATGTGCAGGATCCAAAAATAAGTGAACATCTCTGAAAATTCCAGCCAGAGGCTTTCCATACTTTAGTTTATAAATATAAGAAGCACTATTCTCAAAACAGATCTCTTTATCTACTCAAATTATCCTTGTTATTTACGTAAAGGGCTAATCCTGTAGATTTCATGGGAATTTTTCTGGACTTGACTGGACTGCTGATGTGTATAAAGCCACATCACATGCATAAGTGTCTTCAGGATCTGGATGTAAGTAACGTGCTCAACAGAAAGATTAATTAGTTGTTAAAACAGTAACTAACAATACACTTAATCTTAAACACTAACTTAAAAATGTTATAGGTTTTGCTGGCGTCAAGCTGAACATACTGAGGAATTACTGATGCTCCCTTTACTTGGTAAAATTCTAAGCACTGTAAGTCTGCTTTTTCATTCTATACATTACATGTGTGTCTGGGGCACTCTTGAGTGTAGCTGTGCCCTTGATGAGAAAAACAACAACACAAAACTGGAGACAGCGTGATTGAGGAAGCCTGTTCATTTGAGCTGACTGTAATTTGTTACACAATGCCAACACTGTATCGACCAAGAACTCTCGCTAGTTTTACTAGTACTAAACAGTTCAGCTTCTAACAGGAAACATAGGATGGGTTGCAATACGAGGCAGAAAAGAATGGAGTTATCAGGGAAAAAAAATTCAGCAAACAAAAGATCTAAAATATGTCAGGACGTTACTTTTAACAAGTTTCCTCCCAGATGGCTACACTAGAGGAAACATTTGAAATGCATCCTGCAAAGGTCATTTTTGTAATCAATTATCTCATTTATTTCCATACACTTTAATAGAATGTTAACAGCATACTGTATTTTAATGAGTTGGAAGGAACTCTTCTACACTGGAACGGGATTGGATTTGGTGATTTAACAGATCATTTCTATCTCCAGCTCTTTTGATTTAGGTTTAGATTTTTGATTTCAGATACCTGTGTGCAAAATGCCACATGCCTTGTAATCACACTTACTGCTTATGTATGTACAAAACAGAATAATTTTACAAAATGGTGGTGGAGAATAGAAACATGCTAGCTTAGGAAGGGCACCAACTAATCTTCCACCTATGAACGTTTGGTTTCATAGTCCACTTTAGGCCATGACTAACACTGATTTTTAGGAGGAAGAGAAGTATTCTTTTAGACCCCATCACAAAACCATCACATATTTTTGTATGACTGGAAGTGCCTACCCAAAATAAACCAAGAACTAGAATAGCAGCTGTAGTGGAGATAAAGGTTGAGATACTTTAGCAGCGCTGTGCAAACTAATGTTGTTAGTCCCTCAATTTCATGAGCATTAGTTGCACTCACACATTTCAAAACACCTTACACCTTTCCTCCCCCTAAATAAATAAATAGAAACCACACACTCTAAGATATACAACATAGTATTTATATATCATGCTCTGCATGCTCAACCATTAATTATTTCTCATAAAGCCCCTGTGCAAAAAATAAAAATTATTATCCCCACTTTACAGATGGGGAAACTTAGGCAGAGAGGTGAAATGACTTGACTGAGTCTACAGTGAGTCAGTTCTAGAGGTAGGTTTAGAGTTTAGGCTCTCTCAACTCCCAATCCTTTGCTCATGCCTCCAGATCACTGGCACCAAAACACACACATATATGTGAAATTATGGCCAGGTTCTAACTAGCTTGCTCTACTTTGTTTATGGAAGTTGGAATGGCAAAGAATAAATCTCACCATGTTTTTCAAACTAGCACCACAATCTCTTTGTTGGCCCAATCATACAACCAGCCCCACTGAAATCAACGGGACACTGAGATTGCTCACAGTAGTAAGCACTTTACCCAGTAATAAGTGTTTACATGTTTAGGTCCTGTGCAGAGGGCTAGAAAATGGCCTACACAATACATAAGTTGACTTTAGTGAGACTTAAAAGATGTACAGGCCTGGAACTGGCCCTTTAAGAAATTGGTGAATTTCACCCTATTAGAGTAACTAGTACAGTAGTAACCAATGGCTTTTCTTTTTTTAGAAAAACTAGTGCTCAGAATTTGTAACATTACAGAATCCTGTGAAATGTATCTAAGAAAAACCTCTTGCAAAATCACCTGTAGACTTTTGTGTTGATGAAAGTGTGTCATGTGAACCAGTGAGGAACTGAAACCAACTGCACAATTCACTGTCCAACTAGCTTTCAAAATTCATCTCTAAATGCAAAGATGATTTTAAGAATTTTTGTTTGTTCTTTATAAGAAATTTTAAAGTAGCGTTCAGAATTAGAAAGTGCTGAATTTTTCATGAATTTCTCTCCAAGGAAGCTTATTAGCTGCTTTTTATTTAAGGTTTTATTTTGGATTTGATTACTTCTGCTGAGGAACATGCATAAGACCACAGAAAGTTACAGTTTCTGATTCCTTTTTGGAATTTAATACGTATTCACTTATCCTCTTTTCTGTGTACTCTTCACTATATTCTGTTCAGCAGATATCAGAAATACGAAGACCTAAACCAATAAGATAGGATGGAATTTTGATGGTCATGTATCTAACAAGGAATTTTGTAAATGGCTATAGGCTTTAAAGTAGGGCAATATGGCCCTACCTTACTCACAAGAGAAGACCTATTTTGGGAAAAGAATGTATTTCTGTTTAATTCTTGATGTTCTTTTTAACTAGCCAGGTCTGCAGATACTGATATATGGAGTATGGTATCACATGCTGCTGACTCTCTAATTATGGAATACAGATGTACAATGTCATCAACAAGTGTGAGATCATCCTTCATATGTTACAGAAGTCATGGATGAGAAATCCCTTTTTCACAGTTAAGTGAAGCAAAACCTCGACTGGATGTGCTACCCTGCATCTGTCATGGTCTGCTCTCCCACACCAGATACAACTTCCTGCTGACCTGCTGTCACACCCCAAATTATTCCTCTTTTTGTAGATTCAAGAAAGGGATGTATAAACTATGTTGGTTGAGGTTACTATACCAGGCTATGGTGCAGCAAACTGTTCCTTGCCTTTTAGCGTAATTAACACTGTCAATTGTCACTCTAAGAATAAATTTTGGGGCCAAAATACAAATATCTGACAATTAATATTTTTAACTTGTTAAACAGGAAAAACTGAGCTTTTATGGGTTATTCAGAGGTAAGTCAAAGACTTATCATTTTAAATAAATATTTTACATATTCAATATGATTTTACATACATGTATATGCATACACATATTATATAATATTCAAATTAAATTAAATTTACACACAGTGAAAGTGTGTGTCCATATACGTGTGGATCTATGTATATAAATGTGTGAATATATGATGGCAAAGATGCACACATATACACATTCTAGTGGGATAATTTACATTTTATTTGAATTAATATTAAGACATTCCAGTTGAACTGAAATTTCAGCATAATCGTTTTATTTATAATTTAAAATGTAAATCTACCTTAAATCCATCATTGTAAATCTTAATTTAAGAAACAAAATATACAGGTGACCATTTCAGCATAATTCCGCCTTCTATATAATTTAAATATAGAATTTTTTTAAATGAGAAATTTGCATCCATTTGGGAAAAAAATCAGTCATTAACTTTGCAACATTTGATTATATAAACCGATAAATTATGTATTTAAAAATTAAATTTAAAAAATCTAAACATGCTGTTTATGTAACAGAGATGGAAGAGCTTAAACTTTCACACAGCATTAAAAAACGTTGCAGCAAAGTTTATAATGAGAATATATGACCCGTGGGTCTTTGGGGCCTTAGGCCATCCTTTGGCCTTTTAATATAGTTTTCATCCATTTTGGTGCATATTCATTCCACACCATGAACCTTACAACACAGAGATACACGTTAAAGGAGGGAGAATATGGATGCCATGTCCTCTAAAACAAGACAGCAGCACGGTGGCACTCTTTTGTTTAAATCAGTCAAACCATACAGACAGAATATGCACTGTGTAAGTCTAGACAGCACTTAATATTAGTTAGATGCACTTTAAATGCTCTCTCCGTTCAAGTTTAGGTTTCCTGTATCAATCATTTAAATTTAAATAAGTATTACTCTGATCTAAATCTCACTGACATCCATTGGAGGTTTTCCACTGACTTCAATGGGATTTGGATCAGGCCCTAAAGGACCAGACATACTTTTTCTACAAAGAAACCAGACAATAAATATAAACCGTTGTGTGCAACAAATGTTGATATGCAAAATCAGATAAGGATTAAAAAAAAAAGATGATAAATGACAACAAACAGAGAACAAGAGCTACATTATTAATAATACTTTTAAAATGAGATGTGGTATACGGTAGGAAAAATAAAGTAATTGTAAAATAAGAATCTTTTGTGTATGAATGTAAAAACAAAGATACAGACCAAGAGTTTGTGAATCCAATCAAATAGTGTTCCCTATCTTTTTGCACATTAACTAAGTTACAATTAAAAACAAGACTAAATACCAAAAGGCTGCCAAAACATTCAGAAGTCTAAAAGGCTTTTGTGTATTAATAAAGCACCTACTAGACTGAAATTATTAATTAATTATCAATTCAAAATACAGCAAATATTTGTAATTTTTCATATTGATTATACCAGGTAGGTGAAAACTTAAGTTTTAAGTGAAAACTTGAGTTTTAAGCAGAAACCTAATATACTTTGTGTTGAAAAACAATGACAGTCTTTAACAAAAAACCAAAACCAAAATCCAACAACATTCCAACCCCCGCATGGTGGTAGAGGACATATACTGACTTGAATTATGAATGCAAAGTGGCTTGGTGTACCATGACTGCAAAATACCAAAATACTACCAAACATTTTTCTATTCAGCCATCCCCCCAAAATAAGTAAATAAAATGCCACAAAATCAGTCTGTTTGCATTTTCTTTTTAACTTTTTCAGCCAGTTCTTTCTGGTATGTTTTCCTTTTTGTTTAAATTAGCAGAAATAAGGAAAAATAAAATAAGGAAATAAAAAGAAAACAAGACTACATATGACAAGTATTTTTCTAATCCTACCATCTAAACAGATTTGCAATTGTAGTTATACGCTGCAGCTCACATTTTCTCTCAAAAATGTAAACAGAAAGCATATGAGATTTTTGATCACTAAAAATGAGGATGTATTTCCTCTTCTTGATTTTTCCATGAAATACGGTGAGAAATTCCTGTCTTTTTTTGCTATACGAAAAGATACCATGTTGACCACACAGGTATGCATGAGCATATGCACGTACATCATGCTTAGGGTGACCAGATGTCCCGATTTTATAGAGATAATCCCGATTTTGGGGTCTTTTTCTTATAGAGGCTCCTATTACCCCCCACCCCGATTTTTCACACTTGCTGTCTGGTCACCCTAATCATGCTAAATACTCATAAGATTTAGCAAGCTAGAACAATGTGAGGAATATCAGTCAGCAGTGTATATATAATCAATCAAGAGCTATAGAAAATGAACACTTTCTCAATTAATATTTAAATAAGTCCTATTACTTGTAATAAAAATATTTTCTTCGTTTTTTTCTCTTACAAAAACTATGATCAGTGTTTGAGGTAATTTATTTATTTATTTTTTTAAAACAAATCTAAAAAGAAAAATCATGTTATTTGAATACTTCTCCAAGATCAGGAAGGAGCTGGATGTTTCTCCGGCAAATAACTGGACATGAAGGCTAAGGTAATGGTAGTCTTATAGACAGACAAAATTCAATAAACAGTAATTAAAAGGTGTTCTTATTATTTAGAAACCTTCTAAAAAACATTGCTCTCATTTAAATAAAGAATTCTTTTGTAAGAAGCCACAGCCTTAATTATGTTCCTAATGAGAACCCAATGCCTCTCCTGCTTCTTCCTAAAACTCTCATTTAGTGCACCAAGGTCAAGAAGCTCCTTGAATCCCCCGTTATCATTTCTGGAACTATAATTTACACACACAACGTCTTTTAAGAAATATTTGGGAATGACATTCCTGAATAAATTCCACCAGACTCCTGAAAACAGTGAAAGGGAAGAGAAAGTCAGTCTAATGGTTGAACCATAATTTAAAACTGCTACGTACACAGGCTGGATCCAAAACCCACTGAAGTTAATGGAAAAACTTCCAACGAGTCCAATGAGCTTTGGATCAGATGTTTTGTTTCCAGAGGTTTGACATAACTAGTTTCAAATTTATTGAAGAGGTAAGAGTGTGTAAGTATTAAATAATTAGCAGCACTAAGCTTCAGAAAATAATGGTTCTTATAAGGACTACCCAAAATAATGAAGGTTTAGATTTAACCACATACTTTAAAAGAGATCGAACTATGAAAGGGCCTGATTCTGCAGCTCTCATTCACATGTGTAGTCTCATGAGTAAGGCCATCAGGAGAGGGAGCCAAAATCAGAGTTTTGTTCTATCTTACTAATTAAATAACATACTTTACCACAATCCTGATCCTACTTGAAGTCACTGGGTATTTTGTTACTGACTTACATGGAGGCAGTAGTAGCTGCGGTGTTTACAAGATTTTCTTTCTTTAGAAAATCATATATGGATTTGTTCACAAACATTAATATATAGGTAAGTTTTACAAACAGGCGTATAAACAGATTTACTGTGCCCACTGACTTGCAGGCATGCAAATGCCAATACATTAAATCTTGATGTTTGTGCACATAGGGCCTGATCTAAATCCCATTAAATTCAATGGATGGCAGTAGATTTTAGATCAGGCCCATAATTACAGGCATAAGCAAACAGGGGTTTACACATGCATTAGAGTTTGTGCTAATGTAAGCTTGCAAAAGTTTGCATATGCAGTTAAAAATCTAGCCCTGCTCTTTTATATCTACCTATTTGCCAGCACCTACTTACCTATGCATGGCAACGGTGCCTACCAGAGTGGTTCTGGGTATCAGTACTACTCCATTGTCTAAGTGCTCTTGCTGCAATCAATAGTTTATCTAGCTGTATGCATGCAGAATAACTGAATGAATAGCTTTGCACAAATCAAATACCAGATATAGTATATGAACACACACGGAACACACTTCTTCATCTTCAGTTGTACAGCATGTACCGTTTGAAGAATGAAACGTATTGGTGTTTCTAATTAAAATGTAGTTTTTGCCGGACATAAATTATACAAATCAAAATTAAAATTGTGACATAGTGTTGCATTGTTACAGATCCATCAGAACAGCCAGTTTAGCAGAAAGTGATGATTACCTGCACCTGTTTCAAGCTGAGAGCAAGTGATGCAGTTAAGAAGCAAAATGCCTCAATAGAACACATTTCAGATTTCTGAAGAGAAGGTGTCACAATCATAGACCTGCCTACACCTTAAGCAACCATGTTCAGGAGAGACTTTAAACCTTGTGGTTCAGCCTTGGAGACACCATAGCTTGATTAGGTCACAAGAGCCAGTCACATGGAATGAAGGCAGATTACAGTGAAGTCATTCCACTTGTGAGGAAGTCACTCAAAACATACCATTGATTCAATGTGTCTGTGTTTTATAAGCAAATCTCTTCAAAATAAATCTAGATGGAAGAAAATATTCCTTTCACTCCTTTTTAATTTTATTTTTAGTCTCTAAAGAATGTTTAATAATATTTGGCACGTGTCAAAAGAGGCCAGGGCTCCATGTCTCTGTCTATCCGTACGAAAAAGCCTAAGGTTTATATCATATCATACACGTAATATGGGCAAGAACAAGGAACTACAAGTATCATTCAGAGAGATGCCTCAAACCAAAACAAAATCAAAACACCCTCTTTAATTCATATTGGCCCAAATCCTTCAGGACTCACCCAGGCAAAATTCCAAAAATTTCAAATTTGCCTGAGTAAGGACACCAAGGTTTGGCTCTCAGTGATTTAAGTACCTTTGAAAGTAATTACCCTATCATAATCCATCCATTTGTGTAAAGTATTGTGTACTTTGCTCATTTTGTTGTATTGCAATCTACTCGTAATCTTCTCCATAGTATCTGCTCTCTGTTCAGCACTTCACATTACTTACAATCCGAGGACATATTTACCTTTTACCTTCGTCTCCCCATATATCAATAGTATTTTGTAGTACAAATATTTTGTAATGGGATATGTGGGATTTGAAAAGGGAATACTGGGATTTTTGTATGTATCTCATTTACATGCAACACTATCAACATGAACCAAACCACTTTTAGGAGGAATTAAAAAAAAAAATTAGTAACCTGCATACCCTAGTAGACAACAGCATACCCTAAAATATTTAAAAAAAGATTTAACTGAAACTATTATATAAAAACGCACAACTTGATTGATATAAAGAAAGATATATTCTTAATTATGGAGAGTATTATCTTTGCATTTTACATCTATCTACCACAAGCTACAGATCAATACTTCACAGTCCAATATAAAATGTTTTAACAAGTTGAATATTTTAGCTCCTGAGCATAATTCCTATTATAGCACTAATCTCAGGGTCTTACTGAAATTTTTAATCACTAGTTTTTATTTTAAATATTAGTCAAAAATAATTTGAAATGTAAAAACTTGGATGAGATCAGCCACCTAATGGATAAATTTTCATCTCCCCTTCCTTGGATTAAATGTACAAAGTACATGATTTTATGCTTTACTAAATCAATTCATAGCATGCACAAGAAAATTTTCATTATTAAATAAACCAATAATTCTGCTTTTATTACCTTTTTCATATCTATAATTTATAGCGAGTCATCTAGAATGTAACAATGCAAGCAAATTCACTGTAAATAATTTTATGTTTCTTGTAAAAATACTTATCAACAATAGAACAACAACAGTATTACAAGCTAGTGAGAAAAAAAAACTCCTATAGATATATAACTATTAAGGTCATGTATCATGAAGCAGTTTGAATTTCCCTTGATGTGAATTTTAACTATCATTTTCTGATTTTATAACTACTACAAATAGTATAGCTTAAAACTCCCCAACTATGATTCTATTTGCACTGCTCTATGGAACTTACACAGGCCTCTAAAATAATACTTCGAAGAATTTAAGTTTAGCTTTTCTACCATTGAGTCACACAGTCCTGAACTCCTTTCTTGATCTATACAATTCACCAATACATACCCTGACCGGTTTTGAGGTTAATCAGCTTTACTACTAAAAGTTATTAGTTGTTTTTTATTGTCATAAAAGAGTCCAAATGCAATGCTATTATGTGGATTGTTTTAATCCAATATTGTCAGTGGCCTGAATTTAAAACTAGCTTTGCACGAGTCAGTTGCTACATTCTCATTATTTTTGTTTAAAAAATAGATCAGTTCAGGTTTACTTGTTTGTTTGTTTTTTTACTTAAATGCACTGATACATATAAATTAAAAATGAGCAACATTAAAATAGTTTACTAAGCCGTCACATTTTGCAGTGTAAAGGAAAGCATTTTCTGTTACAAGCCTATACAGAAGGAATAGGTTTTGCACAAAATGTCTTTGAAGTACATTTCCTTCCAGCAGAACAATGATATATTCTCATGTATTTGCACATGTACATTTTACTTGGCTGCATGAATAATACAAAATAAATATGATATCCGCGTTTTCATAGTACTGATATATCTTAAGTGTGCAGAGTTTGCCAAATTGATCAAGTCTTTCAGGGTTATGACAAGAACATCTACATCCACATGCTGTTTTGATCTATAAAGGGCATTACATTATAAAAGTATTATACTTACATAAATTCCTTTATTCATATTTTGTGTCCCCTAAACTAGGAAAATTCTGAGCATTCAGAAACAATACATATGAAAGCAGAAAATACGTATGCCAAAATGCACATTGCTAAGACAATCAGGAAAATGTAATCGTAGTGGGATGCAATTATTAATGGTCATCACTGAGTAACATTCAAAACTACCAGTTAATAAATGCACATATGCACACGCGCAAACACACACACACACACACACAAATGACAGAGGCTACGATAACTCAAGATTAGCTGTTTTTCTAATTGTCCGAACATAATTGTCTAGCAACTTATTAGTAATTAAAATAAAAATCTGAATTTGCACCACACAACTTTGTTTTGTTTCTTTTCAGGTTTGAAGTTCCTTCTGTTCAAAAAAAAAAGACCAAAGGGGGAAAATAAAAAAGTGCCATTCAACAAAGAAGCTACAGTGTAATCAATGAAGGCAAGACTGGCACAAGTCCTAGAACATTTGCATTCAGAAATAAATGCTGTGATCAACCTTTGTCTGGTTTTAAACAGACTGGCGAATCGAGGAGTAGACTTGAGAGGGAGGAAAAATGAACCTCCCCCCCAAAAAATTAATAACTGTACTGCATCCTTAATAACCTGCAAGTGATCATTTTAAATTAATCTGAACCTTGATGGTCCAATATGTATTGCAGATTAAAAATAAATGAATATGTAGTCAAAAGGCAATCTCCTGATATCCACTAAGAGTTTCTGAAACTTAATTTTCCTACTTGGTAATTACTCCAGTTGTTCACTCCATTGTGGAGGCAAATAAACGTGAAACGTTACTGCATATCAATCAGATGCATCTAAATGATGAGAAAGAATCTTACCCTGTGAATGGTGGGAAACAAGCCTCAGGGACCAGATACGGAGAGAGGATGATGCCAATGTGTTCACCTTGCAGTTCTGCAGTCTCCTGTAAAAGCAGATGGAAGACACTGAGTGAGCTCCATGGCATTTCTTGATTGTGCAAGTGCATGCAGGCCTGGAAGAAGTGAAGGCGGTCCTTACCTAGCAACGGGTTCCAGCTTCTCATCCACATGCTTTCCCTGCCACAACTACCCCTGGCTGCCAGCTCCCAGCAACAACAATAGGAGACTAAAGGGGTGGCATGAAAGGAAGAGAGAGAGAAAGAGAGAGACAGAGAGAGAGAGAGAGAAAGGGAGGGGGAAAAGAGAAGCGTGTTAAGCTTGTCTGGTAGTTAACAAGTCTTGAATGAAGAATGTTAGCAAACAGACAAACAGCATGTCTGATGCATGCTAATGGTCCTGGCTTCACCACTGACACTATGAATAATTCAGTAGTCCAAAAAAAAAAAAAAAGACCGCCTTATCTTTTCAAATGCCTATAGAGACGATGAATAAAAAAGTATGCCTAAACTTTCTTCTTTTAGCCTAATATCTGCAGATAAAATTCAACAGAAAGGCTGGGTAGCTGACAACACTTCTACCAATGTTGCCACTTACACATTTCCAATTCCTATTTTTGTTGACTATTAATTTTCCCCGTTTACCGCCTATTTTATTCCTTTTGTCTTGGAGCTGGCACCTGTCCCAGAGACAGCACTTTACTGCACACCCCTTTTCCCTCCTAAACAGTGAAAGAAAGGGAGGGGAGGGACCCTGCAAGGACAAAAAAGCCCTGCAGTATTTCCATTTCAGCCACGGTCAGATTACAAGGGGGTTGGAGGGCTGTCATCCATCCTGGTTCATGTACCACAGATACCTGAAGCAATTAAAAAATATACAGAAAGAAAGAAGCTGGTTCCATGAGCAGCACAGGGAATTGGCACTCAGAAAAAAAACTGCAAATAAAAGCCATCATTCTCACAGCATACAAACTAGCAAATCCTGATTCATTGCTCAGTCAAATAAATCAATTTCTTTAACCAAGACCGAAAAAAAATGTATCAGCGGGGGTGGTGGTAGAAATACTTGTAGCTTTAACCTCAACATTGCGATATACTGTACAGCCAAGAACAGCACAGAAAACAAGAAAAATTAGTCCCGTTTTTTTTTTTTAAAAAAGGAGAAGGGTTAAATAAAGGAGAAAAAAAAGATCCTATTTGAAGCATTTTGAAAAGTTCTGCTCTGGCAAAGGCTGTCTGAAGAGGAGGCCCTTGCAGCAGGAATGTAAGCTTGCAGCAGTAACCTTTTTTCATAGTCCAATCTCCCCCTTGTGAGCGACTAGAGCAATCTGGCTAAGAAAGAGGAGGAGTATATGAGCTAGCGAAACAGAGAAGACTAGAGCTGATGATGAAACAGAGGCACGGCCCTGCGTGAGCAGGCTAGTTTTCATCATACGCACACACACACACACACACACACACACACGAGTGCGCGCACGCACATACACATACAGTGCAAGCAGGCATCAACAATGAAATTAACCACCCCTCCATACAGTAACTCTTGCTTCAGCTCTTCTACATTTGCCTCCAAATCCAGCAAAGCTATTTTTCTTTAACACAATGCAGTCTTGTGTTTAAGACGGGGGTGGAGAAGAAAGAAGAGGAGAAGAGAGACACAGCAAAGAAATTTTACTGCATGTAGAATGTGACAATAAGTTTAAAAAGGCAGTTCGTCAAATTAATCTTTTAATTACAGCTTTTTTTCCATGAGAAAATATCTGCAGGGATAAAAAAATATGAGGTTCTCCTTCTAAAACAATAAAACAAAATATAATTACAATATTAAGCCATCCATAAACACCATGAAAATGCAGCACAGAAAAATCAGTGTAGCAAATGGGGATTTAGAAAAAGTAAATACTGTATATGACAAAAACTTAGTGATTTTGTTTTCTCATGCCCTTACTTCTAAATCAGCTGCACAGCCAAGCTGAGGCTGCTTGGCCCTTATAACTACCTTGGCACAGAGTCAAAAGCTGATAAGCATTTGGGCGAGACAGCTCAACTGCTGTGCTGGAAGAAAAACAGCTGCCATGATTGCTGTTTGATTGAGAGCGCTTACACACACACACACACACACACACACCGGACGGCAAAGACGAGCTACAAAAGCCTGAGGATTCAGCTTTAGAGGATCAACACACATTTCCTTTAAAAAAATATAAGTATTATAAGGTTTTTCCTCTCTCTCTCTCTTTTTAAGAAAATGTACTACGTAGAATTGCTTTTCTTCTTCCCATCCCCCCTTCATAACCTCAAGCAAACTCGAGGAATCATGCCAAAAGTCCCGTTGCTAGTTACCAAGTGCATTTTTTTAAACGTCCCTTTGATACTTCTTTCCCTCATGCTTGCTATGGAATATGCAAGTGAGATAATCTTTCCATTACTTAGAAAAGCAATTAAAAACAACTTTCAGTTGAACTTTCCTTTTTATTGAGGGGGCAAAAGAAGGAGTGGGGGGGGAGGGAGAAAATTTTTTCCTCTTCCCAGAACCCAACATTTGGCTTTTTCCATTTGTGGCAGATCACTGTAACTCTATTGTAAAACAACTTCCTGCCCCTTTTGGCTCAAGTTCCAAAAGCTGCTAGGCTAAGTTCATAGCACAAACTTTTTTTCTCCTTGCCGAAGGAGCAAGACAAAAAAATCCTTGCTAATTATTTTGCCCTCTTTTTTTGCAAATGGATTCATAAGATGAATTTATTGCAGTCCCCTTAACAATGTTACAAAAGAGACGTCCGTATACCAGCTGGATAATTCATAAATTTAAAAGGTGGGGTTATTATATATATATATATTTTAAATTATTATTTTAAACTGTAAGTCTTAACATCAGCACTGATAACATGCTAAGCTGCTTCATCTGCTGTATTTAATTTGTATATCTATCATAACTCAGATCGCTGGCTTAGTATATGCAGTCCCCCCCTACTTTTCATCTGCTTTTATACTCTACATTAATCTGTACTTCTCCTCTTCATTCTCCCCACCTCTCAATTTATCCTAATGAAAATACCCATCCAAAACCTCCCTCTCCCTGCTAAAAACTAGAGATGTTTGCAGTTCTTTGGTGTAACCAAAAGGTAAAAAATAAGGCCTCCACAACTTGCTCTCTCACGCTCTCTCTCTGTTTCTCTCATAGCAACAGCATTTCCTGGTACGCCTGCTTTGGCATCCATCAGCATTTTTACCCGTCCAAGTGTCCTTTTGCGTCACATCTCGCCATTTCAGTCAACCAATGAATTCTCCCTGTTGTAATAATATGTGTGTGTGTGTGTGTGTGTGTGTATCTATATCTATATATTCTGTTATTGGTATGTTCAAAAATGTTTTATATGCTTTCCTTCCAAAAATGCTGTCAAAATGTTCGATTTGCCCTACCATGGGGGGAAAAAAGAGATCTTACACTATTCAACCCGAGGGTGTCCTCCTCCTGAAAGAATTTTACCATAAGAAAAAGGGGGTTAGGTGATTAGTTAAGAAAAGCCACAGTTGTCCCTCTGATTTAATATTTATTCTGCTTATGCCATCATCTCTATCATGGCTGGACTTTAAACCAGTTATGAGGTTTCATGTAATTAGAAGTTTATACAATATATTTCAATGGTCTTATGAAATACTCCTGAAAAATATTTAATGAAGTTTTGTTCCTTAAAATATGGATTAGGAAATAGTGGCAGGAAAAGAAACATGATGAAAAAAAGAAAGCTGAGATGTAACATTTTATTCCCTTTCAACAATTGGTTTCCCTCCCCAGAGACTTTTCTCCAGCCTTCTCTGAAAAACTTACTATCCTGCAAAATGGAGTAAAGGTATTTAAAGTCATAGCTTTTCCAAACGGCAGTTCCATTTTCATTTTTCATAAACTCAATGACTCAAACATACAGTATTTCAATAGTCTGACTTACTGTCACTTATAAAAATAGTTCAAGATATTTTATACTTAACACTGTTTAAAGACAACATAGCTTCCGATACTACCATTCAAACTCCTAGGATGTACTCTGCCTGATTGCTCACTAGCAAAAGCCATACTGCTAAGAACCCATATTACACTAATTAAAACCACAGCCTCTACTGTACTTGACAGTACATATTTTCCTGCTACATATAATGCAGTATACTGAAAACCATCTTCCCTTTTTCAAACATAACTTTTATCACATTTGATCTATTAAAGCAATGCATCAGCCAGCTCTAGAAAGTCTATGGCAGTACATGTGGTTTTCTACACAATGAGCCATAGCTGTGCTGTGCTGTGCAGTGCTGCATCCTGAATGACTACTGAAATATTTAAAGACTCGCTCATATCCAACTTTCTCATACAACCTCAAAATCTTGAGGAAGTGCTCACTCAACCACTAGTATTCTCATCAGGATAAATATTTCTTCATTAAGCCAAATATATGCTTTATGGTCTACTTTTACCAATTTTTTTTAACAATATGAAACCATAAAATATTTTTAGTATTTGTTTTTGGGGCATCACAGTGCAAAATGTTTATGTGACTATCACAACACAGGATGACAAAACATCCAAATACGCTCTTCTATCCCTCTTTTTGCTGAAATAAGATCACGTTTAAGAATTATGAGCCAAGCCTGTAGTAGCTTATAAATGATATGTGCATTGCATACAGAGTGCATACATGCAGACACATATGATATCAATTCAGACAACTTCCTGACAGTTAAAAACTGGAAGAAAAATAAACTGTGGAATCTAAACCTATTGGACATTAGAACTATTTTTATCCAATTTCTTATTGCTAACATTAAACAGTGGAAGATAACATGACATTTACTGTGGCATGCATTTGTCAGCACACGCAGGCAAAAGTTATAAACCCTTCACAAAAGAAAGCACATTATATTCCACTGCGTATCTAACAACTTTTGTACTGTTCACGCAAATACAAATATTATTTTAGATTTTTTTGAATGGTTGGACTAAATTATACAAAGATCTTTGCTTTCACTTATGTTAATTCTCTAAATGCATGTTAGTTTTTGTTTCTTGACATCTGATTAGTAATTCCTGTCCATTCTATGTCAGAATAAAGATCTCCCTCTTCTCCATCTTCCAATTTTTGATAAAGTAAGAAACTGAAGACAATTAAGCTCATCTTTTTTCTGTATCTGAACTGGGAGAACTTTTGGGGGATGGAGGAGAGGGGGACTAAAATGAATCTCCATTATGCAATTATGGCTGCAAATGCATAGTTTAACATTCTTTTGAATTATCTCAGTCCTTACATCTGTTACCACAACCCTAAAATAAGAATGAAAGTAATCACAATTTAGATCACTGAACGAAAAAAATAAGGTTTAGAAGAGATAAGGACAAACAAAATAAATTTAATTCTGTACTCTGTTCTTAATAGAGCAAGGATTCAAAAAAAGGAAGTGGAAATATTATTTTAAAGTCCATTATCTATGAATGTGTTAAAAAATGTAAATAGTTAACATGAAGGTGATATTTTGATATTAACGTTATTATATATTTTTATAACCTTTTCTTCCCATTTATCACAAGACCAGTCTGTAGGAAACACAATATCAAACCTCCTCCTTTTATCCCTTCTGTTTGTATGCTTATATTTTTAATTCACAGTAGGCTCTCAGCTTACCTAAAACAAAGATTTAACCTTGGTTCAGTGTAGTAGAGGTACCAAAACTAAATTCAGATTTAAAGAAACAGTACGTTTTTTGTTTTATTGTACACAATAACTGAATATTTAATAATCGGTAGCACCTAATTACTTCTGATATATATATAAAAAATTAAAAATGAATAAGCATATAAATTGAAGAAAGCTGACCAATCAAGCAAATTATTTTTCTACAGTAAGTTTCTGCAGAAAGGTTTAATTGCATGTCTTAGAAACACATTTTTAATAATGTCCAAAAATATTCATTTTTGTCATAACTGACAACCCTGAAAATGCTTCCTATATAACAAGGCTTTTCTTTTTAAAGATACTTACCAAAAGTTAAAAATAAATCTTAAAAAGGCAAAGCAGTCTTACCAATTGTCCGCTTAAGACTCAAGGTGACATACAAAATCAAAATTACTGTACATTTTACAATCTGTTCAGTATTTACATATTGTACAGTCCTGTTTTAATAAGATTCTGACCTAGTCTTGTATAACATCCTTTAATGTCAATGGAACAGTGGCAGTTTAGTCAGGGGAGAAAAGACCCCCTAAATACCTATACACCAAATAAAGATAATTTTGAAATAAGTGTTTCTGAATGTGTAAAGGTGGCTTGAATAAGAATGCATTTCAAAGATATTTTCCTTCAAAACATAATAAACCATTTTGCAAAAACATTTTCTTCATTACACTGTATTTTAACAGGAATATTTTATAGAAAACTTGGCATTAAAATGGTATCAACACAAATGAAACTCTGGCAGGAGGACAATTTTTTTCCAGGAAGAAAGCATTAAACAGTGCATTGCATTAGCAGTTTTAAAAAGTGTGCTAACCAACACATTTTTGGTTCTTTTGTAACTATTTTTAAATGTACATAGCCGTATGCTTAAAACTGACAGTATCAACATTTTGTCCTATGTACCGTATTGATGAACGATCACACCACAAGCATAGAATCAAAACACAAGATTAAATGTTGCTTACTGGCTTCTGTTTAGTTGTCATAAATATGCTGCAAAGTTTTCGTCTGCTAATTTCATAGCAGTGTATATCTGTGATGGAGGGCTAATCTTGAAAGTAAGCAACTACATAAAGTAGTGTATTTTTTATTTTTAGAGGACAAGGGAATAGCTGAACTCCTACAGCACATGACACATTTTATTTTACTAAAATTTAAATCAGTAACTAAACAGCACATTTTTTATATTCTATATGGCTTTTCACATTTACACTAGAATATATTAAGTCATGGTCTGATGGGCTAGAATTCATTTTTAATGTCGAGATTGGACTATATAGTTTTACAGTATGGATTATTGCCATTGTCTGATAGTCTAAGTCATTTCCTTTAATACCTTTTCATAGAAAGCAATACAGCATAATGCAATATAAGTTTCTATATAACGTATATAAAATGTACGTCTGCTCTGAAGTTTTCTGAAGGTCCTTTCCACCATGCTCACTCCGATTTGAGTAGTGCCGGGGTCCCACTGAAAGCAATAAATATTTTAAAAATATTAAAAGTCAATCTACAGAAGAAAATCTGTTTCCTTATTTTTGAGATTTTAGTTGCAATAGGTTTATATTCCCAAATTAGCTACACAATAAAAATTATCATAGATATTAGAATTTGCAGTATAAGAATTAGCAACTTCTATTAACAGTGAAGGTAACTATGTATTATTATACAGAACAATAGAGATCCATTACAAGTTCCAGGACACTATACTTCATGCATAAAATATGACATTACTAATTGTTAAAATGTATTTTGCAGTGGACTTTTGTAGCATTTACTTCTTCTCCTTTGAAAGCAAGTGATTGTTGAGGGGGCATTGTTTGTTTTACAAAGATGTTTTTTGTTATGATTTTTAAATATAAGAAATAGAGCAGACAAGTTACATTTTAAAAAATAAACATCAAGGGGCCAAATTCTGCCACTCTACCTTACTCACTGAGTAGCCCCACTGCAATCAACACACAATTAAAGGAGATGAAATAAATGGTGCAAAGGCCACCTATCTTGACAGCTACTGAATGTCGTATTTTATGCACAAAGTTTAATATCTTAGAAATGTTAAAAGATCTCTATTATACTGCACAATAATACTTTTACACCTTCACTGATGACTCACATTACCTAGTTTTTAGGCTGTATATCTTCTGTTCTATTCTAATGCCTATGGCAAAATTTCTACCCTGATATTACTGGTGAACATAGGGCCACAGTAAGTTATTAGTTTTTAAACAGAACTCTCCACTGATTTAAACAGGAGTTCTACTTAAAATGTTATAGTGTTTTTAGCTAGCCTACAGAAACAAATTCTGAAGAAGAAAAACTCCATTGTTAAACAATGTGTGACAAGCTGCAATAGGATAGCAAATATATATGCTTTAATCCACAAAAACAGGATTAAAATAATTTTATACTGTAAACTACCATACATTTTAAAACAAGATAGTAAATTCTCTGAGAATAAGGTTGCAATATGATAGAGTTCGCATCTTTAAATTACAGGAGAGGAGTAAAATTTTCAACAAAGGTAATTATAATGATAAATGAGAAGATAAGATACAGTACCAACTACTACAAATGTCTTTAAACAAGAAAACTTCAGTAACGTGGATCTGCATTACAATAAAACATACATTAAATAATTACAATTCTTCGTTTATTTACAGATATGTATATTTATGCAAGATTCTACAAACATATGATTTAATATGTTATCCAGTTGCAAATTGATTATCAATATTGTTTATATATTATATGTTTACCTTTGGTTTTCCAAGCTCAGTTAAACATATATTTCTCTTTAGCCAATTTATAATATAGTAAATGATACACAAGATACATTTTAACTTTATCAATATTGTTTATATATTATATGTTTACCTTTGGCTTTCCAAGCTCAGTTAAACATATATTTCTCTTTAGCCAATTTATAATATAGTAAATGATACACAAGATACATTTTAACTTTATCTAGTTAGCTTTGGTGTATAAAATGTTGAAACTCAAATCTGAAATTATAAAGAAAAAAATATTTAGTAGTGGTGGAATTATATCCTTTTTCACAAATAGAATCTCCTAACAAGTACTGTGTTGACACAATATTGTCAAAGCAGTAAAACCTCATCCCAAGAGAAAAAATAATTCCATTACACATATTATTTTTACCTAATTAAAAATAACTATGAATCTTTTCAAATTTTAAAAGGCTATGCTCAGTTTTCAACACAAACAGCAATTATGAAAGCTAGGTGTTGATCAAAGATCACCATAGCCATTCAATGATTTTTATAATCTGTCTTCTATTATATTATCAGAAGGGGAATTTATTTTTCTCTTTAGTCATATTATATGTACCAATGTTATCGAATGTTAGCAGTTTCAGCCATCATCATAACCCTTATGCTTAGTAATGAATATATGAATGGATTTCATACTGTATGAGATGAAGTTCAATAAATAACATACACATATATGATCAGATTTTTTTTAATATATAAAGGTGTACCCACACAGAAAAAACTATACAATTTCTAACAAATGTACACACATATTTCACATTTAGCAGCTATGGTAGAAAACATATAAAGAGCATTAAGAATTGGAAAAAATTACCCCCAAAAAGAAAGGAAATGTGAATACTAGATGAAATTCTGATCTGAGTTACACTGGTATAGATTCAGAGGAGCTCTGTTGATATTGACTCTAATGATGGATTCACATCAGTGTAATGAAGAGCAGATTAGCCAAAAGGCTTCAACTCAGCCTTTTATATTCTGGAACTGCAAAATGTATGGTTCTATAGGAAGAAGCATTAATTACACAGATCAATGTTGCATATGAATATGTTTTTTTTTAAAAATGTGCTACAATACCAAAAGAAGACAGAATTTGCATTCTTCTGTGATATTGCAGTAAACCTTAACTGAATTGCAAAAAAATTTTTTCTATTAATTCTTATTTTAGTTTTATTGAAAATTAATCAGCATGCATGTAATTTTAAAGGTATTTGACATTTTAATAAAGGTAAGTGCAGCATAAAATCCAAAGTTAACAGAACACTTGGTGTAAGGAAGATTTGTCACAAACTTTTGCTATGTTACATAAATTGATAAAATGTATTAATTGGCATTATCAATAAAAAAAATGCCATGAAAACCTGTTACCGGATTTATTCAGTCAACAGTTATTTCAAAATAATTCCTTTTCAGCATACTGAAAGCCCTCAGTGGACATTAGTGACAAATACCATGCAAAATCTCAGTTTTAAAAATTAACCATTTTCTGCTAGGCATAAATCCATCTCCTAAATTGCAATAAGATATATTTTAAATGAATAAAAGATAAAATCAAAATTGCACCTTTCAACATTTTTATTTTAACACATTTATTTTAGCTATAACAATGGTATCCCATCATTTTATTGTCCACTACACAAGTTTCAAGACAATTGTACTGTAAGTTAGCTAGTGAAAATGAGTAACATAATAAAGTAATCTTGCATAATTACAGAAACACCTTTTGTCTCTTGGCAACAAGGCAGTGTGTACTTTTGGTAGAAAAATAGACTTCTCTCTGACTTATTTATAAACACATCTGCTTTTTAGAGAGCTTTTTATGCTAATACTAATATCATAATTGTCCTTTTAACATCATGATCAATTCTGTGATAGAAACGGAAAGTTTACCATAAACTGCTTTAACAAAACACCATGCTGATATTTTATTTCTAAAATGTATGTGTGTATTTACACACATCCACTATATATCCTGCATATGTGTGTATACATTTATTTACATACATGCAGCATTTAACCAATGGAATATCTACACTAACACAGAATTATACATATATATATGTGCCTACACATTTTTGAGGCATTTCCTAGTGTAAGGCCTGCAGTATCATATCCTGGGTATACAATCCTGTTTATATAAATTACAGTATTTTGCTAATATGACAAAAATTATTAATATAATTTACAATTTTTTTGTCAAAATACAAATACAAATGTGCCCTTTCTTAGTCCTAATTCCACCTCACTTTTTTCTTTACTATATTAAAAACTTAATTTAAAAACATTTGAATATTACCATGAAATGTCAGAAATGTTTTTGACCTGTAGTAATCTTAGGCAATTTCAAATAAAGAGTGTAATAGTTTTTAAACATGGCACCCGAATTTGTGCATGTATTATTTCCAAAAGCTAATAACTGATGTCATCACAAAGTAACAGATTATAGCACATCAGTAATCTTTTAACCCTTGACACTAATTTAACCCATTCATTACTAGATCCACAGTATATGTATACTTAGCTATTATCTAAATCAGAGGTTGGCAACCTTTCAGAAGTGGTGTGCCGAGTCTTCATTTATTCACTCTAATTTAAGGTTTCGCATGACAGTAATACATTTTAACGTATTTTCTATAAGTCTATAATATATAACTAAACTATTGTTGTATGTAAAGTAAATAAGGTTTTTAAAATGTTTAAGAAGCTTCATTTACAATTAAATTAAAATGCAGAGCCCCCCGGATCGGTGGCCAGGACCGAGGCAGTGTGAGTGCCACTGAAAATCAGCCTGCGTGCCACCTTCGTTACCCATGCCATAGGTTGCCTACCCATGATCTAAATTAATGGCACTTGAGATCTCATACATTCAGCAGCACTGAAACAATTAAGGCAATTGGCATAAAAACAGACATTTTTGTCTAATGGGGTACTGCACACCTATACATCCAGAACAAAATTTTATTCTCAGTTCCACACAACAAAGCTCAACAAAGTTCTCCTTTTGTGCACAGAACTTCCACTGGCAACACTGATGCATTTTCTACATGTGTAAGGAGACCAGAATATTGAGATTGAAATTAAACATGTGGATCCTCAGAAGATAAATTGTATTGTGTGTTTTGTACTTTTACAGACACTTACACACAGAAAGATGTGTGTGCATGTGTGTTATTTACACATGGAAAGATTTTTATAAGAAAATTAACCTAACCCATGCCAGTTTGACCCTCTCTGTACTCATTCTGAGCGTAGCCAATAAATGGACGAGAATTTAGGTCAGTCCAAAAATATTTAATCTCTCAAAAAAGATTATTCTGTGTTTAAATCACTATATGCTACACTGGTCTTTGAATATATAGGCCCTGGTACTAACATTGTCTTTTTGTTATCCTGGCAGAGAATGCTATTTGAGTAGCGTATGCTATTTTTCTCTACAAAGCAGATCTGCTTGGAGTGAATCTGTGCTGTGGAAAATACAAGGATGTAATTCTCCTACTGCAGAAAAAACTGAAATGACAGCACTTGTACAGAATACTATTTTATTTTCAGAGATGTAATGGCACAAACATAAATAGCACTTTTGAACTGTGCTATTTCCTATACACTTCTGTTATTCATGGAAAAATAAATATAAACATGTAAACATACAACATGCAGCTACATGTGCACATGCAGTATTTTAATTCAAATAAGTCAAAGGTAAAAAGGTCAAAGGAACAAATTCCACCCTGGGGAAAGTTGACACATTTCCATTAATTTCAACTGAATTGTGCCCAGTTATAACAGGCCTAAATGTATTCCAGGCAATTTGGTGTTAAGGAAATCCCTCACTTCCCTAACAAAAAAAATGAATAACTCGGCAGTTATCGTATTAAACTCCAAACCTTGCAAATCCCAATTCTAACCGCATTTTCCCCCTTCCTTTTTCTCCACATCAACTACAGTGAAAGTAACTACTCAAGAGACCAACAAAAGTCAGTTGCATAATAGAGCTGGCCGTTAAAATAAAGGTAAAACAAGAGTGAACTAAATACATTTGGGGATTGTTTTGAGAAGGGAGTCTCATCTGATGAGGTCGCTTAATGAGACTGGCTCTTGCATAAGTTTCACTGTCTAGATCACATTGGAAATAATTCTGACACCATAACGTTGTTAATGTGCTATGTATATTTATTTTTGTAATTTATATAACATCTATCTCTGTGGTGGCGATTAAACTTCAGCTATCTTGAAGGAAACCCAGCCTTGCTATTGAGATCTACACTGTATATGAGATGATTAAATCATTAATAGGGATGCTAATACTACAGAATCAACTTAACACTTGTAATGGAGTGTTTGTCATTTTTGTGCACACTGCTAGAGATAACGTTCTTTTTAAAAGAGTGAAAACCACCTTTGAATCAACTTCTAGGACAGCAAGTTAAAAGTTCAGAAGGCATCTCAGTAAGAAAAACCATCAAACTGAGTGGGGACATTTTGAAGGTTAAGAGGTGGCATCTTTCAGTCTGTACTAAAAATCCCTTACTACTAGATATATTATATTGGATAGATTATTTATTGGGAAAATTAAAGTTAATTGCAAGACAGCTCTTAATAAAAGAAAAACTTGTTTACTAACAAAAAGTAAGTCCCAAATCTTAAAGTGACATTGTCAGATCAACTGAGGATCCCAATTTTGCTTTTAAAAAGAAAGCAGCATTTATAAAACCTAAGATTGACAGAAATGTTTCCTTCATTTTTCTAAAAATTCCAGTTCTAGAACTCTTTTTGTTCAGAATAAACATTTCCCTAACGAAGTGGTTCTCAACCTATTTATCATTGTGGGCCTCATCCAATACTACCTGTATGATGCTGAGGATGTTGCATGGGCTGCAGCTGTGTGCTGACTGGGCTGCAGGTTGAGAATCACTGCCTTGTTGTGTCTGCAACCCAAACACTGCATCACTGTCCTAGTGCATTAGAACCAAAAGATGAAAAATCACTAATTGAACAATAAGGCACAGTGAAACTCACTCATCTATTTTGACTCTCCAAGCTAAATATACAGTAAAAGACAAATTATTACTGCCTCTATGCAAAGGTAACTCTTTGTATTTTCAATATTCATTTAAATATAACTTGTTAACACAGGGAAGGAATTTAAACATATATGGATTTCTGATCTGACAGTGTTCCTTCTATTAGGCAACATTTAAAATGGACATAACCTACATTTTTACAAATTCTGATTTATATGAAAGCCTCAGTTATTAAACTGAAAGATTTTTAAAATCTAATTTATATTCCATGATTTAAAAATATTTTATTTTTCACTTCACTTGGACAAAGAAAAGATATTTGCCCAATTCAGTGTTGTATATAGTCAGTTTTACTTGCCGGTTCTCATGTACTAGCACCAGGTTGTGCTTGCTTGGTTCCATAGCTGAGTGGTTTTCATTAAAATCAAATAAAAATCATAAACATTCTATGTACAATGGGTTTTGTTTAAATCATCTTATTTTCTTTTGTTTTGTTACTCAATACAAATTTTGGACCTAAAAGTATTTGACAGTCTCTATCTGAATACATACAATTCCCAAAATATGTTCTTTACTTTGAAAAACAAGAAAAGAAAATTTTAAAAGGAGAGAACTAAAAAGAGCAGTCAATAATAACGAATAGATTATTCGCAATCTTGTAGAAGCGTTACATTTTCCAGGCTATGTTTTCCTTTGTTCAAAAGGCAAATCCTTACTATAGCATACGGCCCAGTCACATGGAGTTTGCTGGTGAGGTCTGCAGCATCTGAAAGAAACTGGCCCTGGTAACTGGTACACTCCTCCTCCTCAAGGAGAAGAGTCCCTGCATAATTGACAAAGCTATGTTGAAAATCCACTGCTCCAGCTGCTCTGTCAGCCCCTGCCCAAAGCACCTCACCTGTTCAACTGCTTTTTGGAAGTCCCAGCATAATTGTGCTCTGCAGTACATTAGGGGTCTCTAACTTCTGCACAGGCTCTCCATAACCTCCTCCCGCCGCAGTATTGCATGAGATCCAATACGGTCTAGGCCTTCCCTCCTTACACACACACAATCCACTATGGTCCAGGCCCTCCCCCCCCGGACATGTTGGCATGAACAAATGCAAGCACGATTTGCCCACACTATGCTAATGACACAGATATACAAGCACCTAGTACAAGGTGTAGGGCTTATTACTGGAGTGGTCCAATTGTAGTCAATAGAAATACTCACAAGTAGCAAACATTAAAGCAGCTAGTGTTGTCAGGCTCGACTAGTGTTGTCAGTCAACAGCAACATAATGGACGCAATTCTCTGCTCCATTATACCAATTATAGCCAGCATACTCCATTGTTTTTAAGGGAGTTACATTGGTGTAAAATGTGGTATAACGGGGTGGAGAATCAAAGTCAGTACGACTAGATCTATCAAAGTTTGAGGGTAAATAATTATTTTAACATATTTTAGCCCTGAGCCAGCACTTGAATCTATTCTTGTAGGTAGGTAGGTAGAAGTCATAAAGTTTTATATACTGTTTGTTATTTATTTTTATAAATGTAACATTGCAAGTTTTTTTTTTATTATTATTCCTTTGTGTTCAATTTTAACCCTGCTGTGTTTTAAGCAACTTGGTTAAGTCATCAGAGATTAATGGTTTATCTTTGGAAAGAAGGAAACATTTGTAAGACCATATTTTTATTCAAGATGTATGAGTTCACAGGTTGAGTAATTTTGGGGGGATCTAACTATTTTATTTCATAGATTTCAATGATGAATGAAGAATATCATACAGATGAAACAGATGGACGTGGGTAATAGAACATAATATACATCTTTCAAATGTATGAAATATTTTTTTCTGAAGGAAGTAATGGCTTTGTAAAGTAGCTGAAAAAAATTTCACAATGATCATTGGTCACATTAAGCAGCTAAAATGATACATCAGGTTCTGTTTTCAGACTGAGAGTAAATCAAGAGTAACCTTTTGAAGTCAAACGGAGTCATATTGCTGTAAAACCAATGCAAGTGAGAGAAGAATCTAGTCCACTTATACGCCAGTCTTTACATTTTACATCAACTCCATTTCACATGATCCTTCACTATTTAGGGAGTCCAATGTGTGTTTTGACAAAGTAAGGACACTACCTTTGCACGGTATATCCCGTACATGTTGAGGATGTCATGGGCATAAGGTGATAAAATCTTCTGACGGAGTACGTTGTCACATTTCTTTGCAAGATGAAAAACAGTGCATATTTTGAGATAAGGTCTCTGCTCCAAATGTCCAGATTTAGTATCTCAGTTGCCATATTTTAGGATTCACTTTTTGGACAAATTCAGTAACTTTCTCTTATCTAATAATCTCTGATTAGAAAATTAAGATTAGCAAATTCAGAAAATAATGTTAAAATAATTGCAATTTCTTTACTGCCACTTAAAAATGTGAACTGCTATAAGATTTTCAAATCAGAGAAATAAAGCACTTGCAGATGTTATACTGGAATTAGTTGAACAATGTATTTTTGCCAGGACAAAGCTAAACACAGTAAAAAAGGAGTAATTACATACATATTGGTAAATGAAAGGGTTAATCAATTTTGTTAATTTGTATTTTATTGTTAGTATAAGTACAAATATTGAAGAGTTTAACACGAAGTAAATGTGATACTCTGCCATTCTATGCCAGCACGTGCCTAAATTAGTTCTCCATTTTGTGGTGGCCCTTTGAGAGCAATTCCTATTGAGAAGTGAACAAAGGCCATGACCCCTGGGTCAGAGTGTATTGCAGGAAGCATGACCTTCTCTTTGTTCAGAACAGCACTATTTACTTTGCCTAAGTAAAGATCACCAATACATTAACTAAAGAGGATTAAAAAGGTCATATCCCTAGGGATGTAGCTCAGGCAAGTGGCAACTCTCTTTAATCACCAAATCATTTGACTTAAAAAAAAATAAATACAGGAATACCTTATTCACTTAAGATTCAATGAGATATCATTTTAAAAGCAACAAATAAATTTTTAAAAAAATCTAAAAAATAATCTTCTAAATATGTGCATTTCTGCACTATTAGCAAATCCAATTTTTTATTTTTAAAAGAGCCAAAAGTATTTTAAATAAAAATGTAATTTTCCTCCATTATCTTTTGATAGGTTCTGAGCTGATTTGTAAAATTGTGCACATACCATAAAAATAATTATTAAAAAGTAACTGAAAACTTTTTGGTCTGGTATCATATGAATTTATACATCTTATATCTTTTTAAAGTGCCCATCACTTTAATACCTAGACATTAAATATAAAATATTCCATTTGTAAAGGACAAATACAATTTATATTAGAAATTACTCATCTTGCTAGTTTGGCTTAAGCAGGCTAAATTAACTACTATAATTTTTGGTATGAACTTTTACAAAATGTTAATATTTATTTATAACATTATATGTGAACGCCATTACTGATAACAATGTCTTAACAAACCATGGAACCAATGACTGACTCTATTGTATTTACCTTTACGGCAGGCAGTGTGGCCCAGAGGAAAGAGCACCGAACTGACAGCTCAGGAAATCTGGGCTCCATTCCTGGCTCTACCACTGACTTACTGGGTGACCTTGGGCAAGTCATTTCCCTCCTTTGTGCTTCAGTTCCTCAATCTGTAAAATGGGGATAACGATACCTCCATTATAGAGCTTTTACTTTGAGATCTCTGGGTGAGAAGTGCTATGTAGAAGTATCACTATTATTTACTACTCTGTAGTTAAATTTTAGTGAGCTTATTTCTGCCTTCATGTTATACAGTTCCTTGTAGTTTCACTGAAATCATGGATTACTTGTGTGGTAAGGTGATACAGAGGGTGAATAAAGGCTGATAGAGTTGGGCCCTATACAGCACTGAATTTTTATAATTCAGTGTACTGTGGATATCTTAACCTTGTACATTAAAACACATAACACCATCCTGTCCTGCAATACATCAGCAGTACAATACATCTTATAGTGATATTATTCATCATGATCCAGGTGCTCCCATCAATCACACAGCATGGAGAGGAGCCAATGTATGAGGAAAAACAGTGAGAAGACTGTATGGAGGGGAGCAGTGCCTACACAAAATCCTCCCACTGCTCCAATATTGCACAGAAGCTCTTTGAGTAATCTTTACACAGTTGGGGTTCCAATGGAAATTGATGGGATTCAAGGCCAGGCAGGGGACCTGCACTGGTAAAAAGCCTATAACAGTGAGTGAAACACCACAGCAAAAACTCAGAGATTAATTTTGGCTATAATTAGCATTAGATATTCAAGATGTCCATGAAGGGGTTTCGGAGTGTCCATCTCAAGAGAGAGTGAGCTACTGGCACTGTGTAAAGGAGCTAGCTGGCCACACTGTTAGATGTGAGGAGAGACCCAAAATTCACAGATATCTGCTCCATACCTCAAAGGTGGGGCTAGAGTTTCCTGTGTAACCCTAATATGCACATTGCAGGCCCTGCCCCTGTTTCTTCCATGAGGCTGCTACCCCCATACAATAGAGGGAGGATGTTAGGAAGATGCCTTGCTGTTTACCTCAAGAGGCTTCACAAATAAGTTTTTCTTTTTCACAAAGTTTTCCACAGGTGGTGCCTGTGCATTTCATGGTACTCCAATATTGCTCTAGATCAGGCCTGCACAACATGCGGCCCCTGGGCAAGCAGCAGGGTGGGGCTGCCAGGTTTGCCCCCTGCCTGGGGGGGCCCACCTCACAGCCCTGCACACACCCACCGCACTCCAACCGCCCTAATGGCCAGAACCACACGTGTCTTCATCTCCCGCTCCCTCCGCCTGGCGTACAGCAAGTGCATCACTTCCGGGGCCCGCTGAGAAGGGAAGCACTGGGCATGAGGCAGAGCTAGTAAGTGCCGAGCGAGGGGAGAGGCGCCTGGCCTGGGCTCGAGCTGCAGCTCGGGGGGTGGGAGGGAATGGGGACTGAGCTGAGGTCCCTCCCAATTCCCCCCCCCTTTGGTTGGGGGTGGGGTGGCCACCACGCTGGTTGGTCCCAGGGTGGCCTCCGTAGTGATCTGGGGGGCGGGAGGGGTTAGAACTGTCTGTGGGCAGCCAGGAAATCCCTGGGAGAGGGGTGCGTGTCTGTGTTGCACCTGCCCTGCCCCAACTGCTGCCCCCTTCCCTGGTCCAGGGACCTTCCCTCTCACCCCCCCGGACTCTCTGTGGCCTCTGTGTTTGTGTGTTGGACAGTCACATCCAATCCCTTCACACTGCCCCCTTTTCCTCTCTCCTTAGTTCATAGCCCCAGAAAATCCCTTCAAACTGTCGCCCTTTTCCCCTCCCCTTAGTTCATGGAGGGATGACGAGCCGAGCGGGCGGTCGGGCAGTGGCAGCGAGGCTTTTTACTTGGGAGAGTGTGGGTTGTTTCTGCAGGGCCAGGCGGCGCTGGGGTGGGGGATGTGTTTCAGGGGGCTGGGCAGCACTGGGGGGCGTGTTTTGGTGGCACTGGGTGGGGGGTTCGGCGGGGCCAGGGTGTTTCAGCCCTCAGCTGTTTTCTTTGGAGTAATATGGCCCTCGCTGCTTTACGAGTTGTGCAGGCCTGCTTTAGATAAAGACAGCTGTTCCCTCCTTCACCCACATTCATTGCCTTAAGGTCCTCCATCTCAACTGGTAGTGCAGAGGTAGGCAACCTATAGTACACGTGCCAAAGGCGGCATGTGAGCTGATTTTCATATTGCCCAGGTCCTGGCCCCCGGTCCAGGGGCTCTGTATTTTAATTTAATTTTAAATGAAGCTTCTGAAACATTTTAAAAACCTTATTTACTTTACATACAACAATAGTTTAGTTATATATTATAGACTTATAGAAAGAGACCTTCTAAAAATGTTAAAATGTATTACTGGCACGCGAAACCTTAAATTAGAGTGAATAAATGTTGACTCGGCACAGCACTTCTGAAAGGTTGCCGATTCCTGCTGCAGTCTATTCTCTCTCTCCCTTTTAGAGCAGTAAGACTCATTGCCATTAGGAAAGCTTAATAGGAAGAGCACCTTCAGTTCACTTGTGCTACTGGGAACTAAGCCTCCAGATGGTTTTAAGCAGCTTCAAAGCGTCAAGTGTAAAAGGAGAAACTTCGAAGACACTTCCCACTATGGATGGGCGAAAGTCTGGCACCTTCTCCCTGCACAACTGAATCTGGAGGCACACAGCTCCCAGTGATTTAGTTTTTCGAATCCAATATAAAAATATTGAGCCTTTTATTATGGAGGGAGGCAGGAAGAAAAGAGTGGAGGTGGAGAGCCTTAACAGACTATAGGTTCGTAGGAAGAAGTCCGATGTTGCTATTTAAAGCAGAACAGTCAGCTAGGGAAAAGCAGAAAGGTACGTATGCATTATATATTTTAAAATAACTGACATGGAATCACAGAGCCATATTGTGCTATTGATTATTAATCAGAACTTCCCTCAACTTACATGAAGAATTCTGCTTATAACTATGGAAGGTTATTTAGGCGTACCTTAGAAACACAGTTAATAAATCCAAGGTATTCATATCTTAAAAGAGAAGCAAGATGGCAAGGGGAAAAAAACCACATATGGTAAAAATGTATTGTATAAGAGATTATTTGAAGCAAACAGGTATCCTCTTCCAAAAACTAAAGTGCAGTCCATGTGAAGCAGGTAGAAAGTAGCATAAACTCTTGTGGGTAAAATTTCAGATGGAAATTAGGAGCATAAAGAGGGAATATGAAGACTAAAAAAGACAATGACAAAAAAACAAAACAAAACAAATTACTGATGACTATGGGAAGCAGGAAGTCTGTGAGACAAATGGCAGGTCTGCTGGAATACCAGGAAATAAAGGGAGCGAATAAGGTGGATGAAAGGCAGTGCACAAAATATTGATTATGACCTTAAGCTATTTGGTCACACAGAAGAGTAAGCACACCATCTCTCACTCAGCTTCATGGCCACTTTAGATCGGCTTCTTAGCCAGGCTCCAGCAGCAGCACTCCTCCTGGCAGGCAAGTGTGAGGGGAGTGGATGGAGCTTTAGCTTTCTGTCCCTCCCTCACCTTCACACTGGCCAGGAGGGACGGGGAGTTAAGCTGCATCCCAAAAAGCAGAGAAATAAAATACTCCTCCCCAGATGAAGGAAAACCCAGGGAAAAAATATGACTGAATGAGAGACAATTCTTACCCAGGCTATTTTGGGATGGAGCTGTTTCCACACTGCCTCTTACTCTGGGCTGAGCCTAATGGTTTAATCTTGTCTTAAAAAATTCTTTGTGCCAGTCTCCACCACAGAAGACAATGGGATGACACCTACCCCAGACCTGGACATCTTTCTGGAAGATATGCTTTAACCAAACACAAGTTACTGGGCTCAATGCGGGGGTAACTGGGTGAGGTGGCCTGTGAAATACAGAAAATCAGACTAGCCTTAAACTCTGTTAGCCTAATTTCTCAGGTAATAAAGGGAGAGACTGACAGAAGTTAAGGTGCATCTATATCTATCTATCTATCCATCCACACACACACACGCTCCAAAGACACTCAAGCTGAAGAATTTGATTTTCTAACATAAAGTCTCTCATATCAATGAATATACCAAAGTGTAGCAGGTGTTGTACTTATCCTTTAAAAAGACTAGGGATGATCTTGAGAATTACATGCAAGTGACCCTTACTATACTACCAGGTAAACTGACTAAAAAGATTATTTTTATAAAATATTATAACTTTTATATCAAAATGATTATATAATCAGGGCAAAGCAGCCTGGGTTACAAAAAGGAAAAATGTGCCTCTCTTACCTACTAGCTTTCAGTTCAACCAAAGAATATGATATATGGACTTTCAAAATGTGCTTCGTAACAGGCTGCAAAGGAAACAGAATAGTTATGATTGAGAGTTGGGAATACTGTCATGAACTAGAAATCAACTAAGAGATCATAAACAAACAGTAGGAATAAAAGGTCAATTTTCAATAGGGTGGAAGTTTAACAGTGTATGCCCTAGGAATCTGCACTCACATCAGTGTTTAAAATATTATGTAGTAGTCTGCAAAAGTGGGTGAATGAAGTAGCAACATTTTCAGATGACTCAGATATAGGTTACTCAAGACCGTGAGGAACTTCAAAGCGATCTGACAAAGCTAGCTGAACATGCAGCATGGTGGCATAATGAGTTTCAGTGTTGACAAATGCAAGGTAATTCATATTGCTGGGATCTAAACTAAGCATAACCATTGAAGAAAAAGACCTGGGCAGCTCAGCGAAAACCTCATTCATTCTGCAGCAGTAGTTCAAACTCAGATTGTTGGGCTGCATAAGGAATAGGGCAGCAAGCAGTACTGATAATGTTTGAATTCCATTATATATTAATCAATAGTAAATTGTTTTTAGTTCTTGTCAACTATCTCAAAAAAAAGTAACAAGAGTGCAGAGACAGGCAACAAAAATGATTTAGAAGAATCAAAAGATATCTATATAAGGGGAGAGCAGAAAAATTGAAACTGTTTAATCTGGAAAGGAGATGGATAAAAGAAGACATGACAGAGATATACAAATTACTGTACTGGGATAGAGAAGGTGAATAGAGTGTTCATATATTTTTCTTCAAGAACATTGGGACATTCAATTCAATTCAATTAAGGCAATAAACTAAAAACTTATACAGTGAATTTTGTTTAACAAAGCACATAATTAACCTGTGGAACCCATTGCCACAATATGCCATCGGGGAGTTCAGTAGGATTCAAAAAGGAGTAGGGCTTTATATAGATCATGAGAATATCCACAGAGAAGTTAGATAGGATAATTATTTTTAGAAGGGATATAAACCCATATGCATCAAGGCATAATACAACCACTGACTGATGGACTAGGAAGAAATTTTCATCTGGACACGTTATTCTAAAGCAGTCCACCATGGGGTTTCTTGCACTGTCTTCTGAAATGTTTGGTAGTAGCACTGTCAGAGATAGGATATGGAACTAGATGGATCACTGACCCAATCCAGTGCAGTAATTCCTGTGTTCTAATGTTTCACATGGCCAATGGTAATTAAAGAAAAAGGGAAACGACACTTTAAGTCATTGAATTCCTCTTCTGTAACTGAAGCATACACATCCCTGTAAGATGATGCTTCAGACAATACACTATTGATTCTATACTTGAATTTAACAAAAACTAATGTTTTCTTAGTTTATTTTGCCTTGGAATAATTAGAATTAATGTAAACTATGGTGACACGGTTTCTGATTGACCAATACATTAATTTATTATTATTATTATTATTATTATTATTATTGCTAACTTTCTCCCAAACATATTTGCACTGGGCCATTTTATAACAATAAGAGATTTAAGGGTATGTGACATACTGGGATATTTCCACATCCAGGATGACTTGCCGCATTTGGCTTTCAGTCTTATGTCTAACAGTTCACTCAAGCTGTGATAATACATGACCACAACCCACACACAGTTGCACTCCCCTAAGAACAAAAAGACACAGAGCTAAGAGATGATGTGTTCAAACATAAGAAGGGAGATAGGGCAGGGGTGGAACACACACACACACACGTCAGTAGCTATACAAATGAAGGGGTCTCATTAGCTTCAGTTTGCCTACTTATATGAGTAAAGCTACTCATGTACATGTTTGCAGGATCAGAAGTTTACCTGAGCATTTGTAGTACTGACGAAGATAGTGAGGAGATAAAAATTCATACTACTGCAGAGAAATAGCTTTAACATGTATCTCCTATCTTAACACATTTAAAATATCCACTATGGAGAGAGAAAAAAATCTGTTTTTTTTTAATATATATATTCTTTTTAAATGTAATTCTCTTTCAGTCCAATCCCTCAACTTTTATATTCCTGCAAATGGTTTCAGGAAGATACTGAACTAAAGGTTTTGATTTTGATTGGAGGTTTTGGTTGTTTATTGGACTGGTGTGGTTTTGTGTGTGTGTGTGTTTTGTTTTATTATTTGCTAATGTAGGGAAAGGATCCTGCAACAGTTCCGTACTGGAATAAATGGGAATAAGCATGTGTGTAAAGATAGCAATGTGTGCCATTGTTTGCAGGATTGGTCCCCTACTTGATAATTACAATAAATAACCACTTCTTTATCAGTGTAAAAAAACTTGGCAATGTTCTCATTTTTTTTTTCTGTAATTAGTGAAACAGTTGAGAAATCAGGAGGCAAAACAAAATGTAAATGAAGCTACCACTCTGAAGTGAGAACAACTGACAATCTTTAAGAAATTTGCACCAAGCTATATTAGGAATTTTGACATATTGCTTTGTTTCTAGTAAAAAGTATTTTTGCTTCATCTATAGCTGAAACTGTAGCAGGTTTTAATTTTGTAATGATCATGGCTCAGATTTTCAAAAGAACTCAGACACCTCCTGTTTAGGTACCTAAATAAATAGCCAGAGCAACAACAGCAGTAACTTCCTTTTTTTCCCAGCAAAAGAGAAACACTTAAAATCAGACCAGAAAATTTACATTTTATAATGCACAATAGATTTTGTGTAATTGATTTAACCAAAAGGTAAATCATACTGTGTTTAAAAAAATATTCAACTCTCACTACCCCAGTGAACATTAATACAGTAAAAAAATATTTTTTTTTGTTTAAATCAGGAGTAACTTCATGAAAGCAATGGAGCTGCACTGTAGTGAGAGTAGAATGAGGCCCTCTCCCCTTTTCTATCATTTAATTTTAAAATGATCTCTATTCTATAGGTACTGAAGGAATTCATAATTCCAGAAATCTTTCCAGAGAACATCTGAGAAGCCCAGACACCAAATACAGAAAACTAGTAAGTGCGCATGATAATTCTCATTCCTTTAGTCAATGGGGTTGTATGGATGTAAATAAGGGCAGAATTTGTTTCATTCACACTTGATAAAAAGCAAAGTTATGGGCCAAATCTTGTCTGAACTAACATCTCATACACTGCCACTGGTACAAGCTACAGTGTATTGCATCATTTCTCTATTTCAAATTATATTTTATGTTATTGTAATTATAATGAATATTTTTTTAAATGGTATAAATAAAATACTGTGCACTCTATCATTTATCTTCTTTAAATTATACTGTATGTAATGTTACATTTAATTCTATTAATCAATATTAAATAAATATAATTAAATTTCTCAGGCAAACTAGGTATCTTGAAGATCAACTCCAAATATTCAGTAACAAACCAAACCTACAATTCTTACGGATAATTAACTCATCTTAGTTCCTGTGACTTAATGGACAAATAAAGATTTTAATATTCAACTATCATTACCTTAGTGAACACTAATATATTTAAAAAATTGCTTTTTCTTTGTTTGGATTTAAAACAAACCATGTAAACATATATGATAACAGCTTCCCGTAGTTTTAGTTTAATTGTTGAAAAATGAGCGTACACTTTGACAATATAACAGAAACGTTAAGAATGTATCATGAAGAGATGGTCTGCAGATATATACTAAATATAATTATATGCACAAACACACCAAATTTAAAGATTCCTAAAATCTTATTGCATATTTAGCTACTTCAATATATTTCTAAACCCCACAGAAAACTAGTGTAATTTTTTTATATTCACCTTCTGTATTTATAGTGGAGTGCAAGGTTTTATCTATTTTTTTAAATCCTAAAAGGTTACTGACTAAAAGTTTACAATTGCATTACCGAACATTACTTATATTGTACCTTTTACATACATATTTTACTCAATGTACAAGTTATTCTCCTTTAAAACTCTAAAACAGCATATGGGTCTCAGCATACTGAAGTGCTCTGCTTTAATTCCCTCTTCTACTTAGTACAGAATTGAAATAAGTTCTATATATATAGACTAGATATAAACTACAGATACACATAAACACTGTACACATCGAGGGAAGGAATGACAGTATTTTGTGTATTTTGCCTAACCAGTGACTATAACATTCCCCCTACCTGCCTCCCTAATCCCTAGCCCCCAAATTCCCTGTCAGAATGGGACTTTTGCTACATACTGTTTGCATTCAGATACACGAAGGTGGTCTGCAAGAAATCGACGAAGAAATCCAAGGGTTAATGAAAAAACAGAAGGACAGGAGATCTTTTAAGAAAAAAAAAATGTTCAGCAGACAAAAATGTTCACCTGACAAAAAGTGAACCCAGAGTTTAGTGTCTAAGTATTGCCTGGATACCAGTGAAGGGTCTAGGCAGACTTGGGTTGCAAGGACTATCCCTTGAAAATCAAACCCATAGTTCCTGCACTGTTTTCCCCTAACACCACATTCAAACTGTGACTAACTGCCTCATTATGCTTCTCCTGGCACTTTCTGAAGCAAACTTATTGTACAATTCTACATGGCACCTAAAATCAAGGGGGGAAAGGGGCTACTTTCCCTATAAAACAGCAGTCCAATAGACAACTTTTTATCAGTCTAACACATATGCAAAATCCTGCATGACCAGTAAGAGCATTTTTACAATCTCTGATGGCTAACAGGTGAGAAAATATTTTTAAAGCATGAGTTGGGGCCACAAGAAACCTTAGTTACTGAATGAAACACCAATAAGATCCTGCAAGGCTTGAAATCAATGGAGGTTTTACAAAAGAAAGAGGAGTGCTAGACGAGCTCCCTAAATTAGTTTCATGTAGAAAACATATTTCTTAATATTTATTTATAAATTGTAGATTCCTCATGTAAAGAAAATAGAGTTCTCAGTAACAAAACAAAAAACAAATCACCAATTAATATATCAAAAACATATTATTTACAGGTCTTTAAATAAAACATGAAAACAATTAAAGGGTTTCCAAAGTAACTATGTCTCCAAGAGTAACAACAGTCTCAGTTTCTTTCTCATTTTAAGTATAAGACGCCATTAAGTGTTATTAAATATTTAGTAGAACAATAATAATTACTATGAAGCTTTAACCTTGCCTTTGATTTTCTTAAATTATCCTTTATTCACACTTAGCAGAATTTAAACGGTTAACAGAATTTGTGGGATGTAAGAATACCACATTTCCAATTTCAGCTCTATTTAGAAATATATTTTCTTCATAAACTAGATGCATTCATAAATGCAGCGAATGATGATGTGTTAATGAAAGGTTTCTTAGGCTGTGCCCTTTATTATTGACTATATAGAACTTGCTAAACTATTATAAACAGCTAGTCCAAGTATATGCAATGACTTTGCCACGTTGTCTGCCTGAGATACGTCCTGGATGTATTGAACACAGGATACGGATTCTAAAAAATGTCCTGATTAAAGTAAGAAAATGATTATCGGCCTTCATTACTGTATCTTGCCTGAATCATGTTCTGGTTTATTAGAACTATTCTTCATCCTCTCTTTCAGTCAGCAAAATCCCATTGATTTTTGTGGCAGAGCTGTAAGAGCAGGATAGCTGTCTGCAGAACAACAGATACATTTTTCAAACGACTCTGTTAAACTGTATCCCACAGGCAAACACATCAAAAGTAAACTAAAAATTTCTTATGAAATGTAAAGCTATTGTTTTTATTACATTTTAAAATACCTTCAAAATAGTTTGATCATTTAAAATATTTCATTTATCCTCTTGCAAAAGCAGAATTCTCAACATCAGGGAAGAGCATCCAGTACACTATATGGTTAAAATTCTGCATAATTTTTAATAGTCTTAAGAGGAAGCACTGCCTTTTTTTCAAGGGTGGGGGGAAAGCTGAGAACAGCAATTTGCAGACCGTTTTTTTCCTTGACAGCATTTAGCCACGCCTCACTCTGGCCCTTCCTCCAACCTCTGCTAACCTAAAAACCAGCGCCAACCTGGCAGTCGGCCTTATATTCAAAAGTAAACATTATTCTCCTGCCATTTTTCAATGTTGTTTATCATATTCCAATCTTCCTGCCTTTTTTCCCTCACTGTAGCTTAAATCATTGCCTCTGCTCCAGTTTGTTTCACTTTGAAACTACAACAAGACAAAGTCATGCTTTTATCTAACATGGCAAACTTATAACTGAGCTATAAGGATTTTACCTTCACACAATGAAACTGCAGACTATTCTAGAGGAAAAAAATTGTCAGGCATATCTTTAAATGTTCTTCTCTCCTAATATACAGAATGATTTGTTCTTATCCACACTACAGAAACAGTCTGGTTTTCGAACAATACATACATCTTTGAAAACCTGTAGCTGAAATAAGAAACCTGACTTTTGCTTGCATCTTTTTCTCTTTTTCAATTTAACCTCAATAGGAAGCCTTAAAAAAAATCTAAACATCACCGACTGACCATACTGTACTGCACCTGGCTTTTTATTATCTTTTTCCCATCACATATCGATCCTGTCTTTCTTCCTTCCTACCTCCTCCCCTCTCACCAAATCTCCTCCAGATACAAAGGGTCTTGAAAATATATGTATATAACTACTTGGCTATTATTATTTTTATATAGTCCCACTGTATTAAATGGGTAGATCACATACCAAAATAAAAACAGAAAGAGGGGATAGTGCAATTTTAATCCTAAAAGCCATCACCTTAATTTTCCCACTGCAGCAGATGCATACTGGCAAACCGAAGATTTGCTCCTTCCTATTAAGGTCTTAAGAGTGTAGACTAAACAACGGCCATGTTGTCAGTGCTTTTCTCTACCCTCCTGCCCTGTCTTATCGGGTGAGAAATTGGCGGTATGCCAATCCTACCATTGTAAGGCTGGTGTCAGTCAAGGTCAAAGGTTTGGGGGTTTTTGTTTTATTTTTTAAAAGAAAGTCTTCAAAAATCTCAGCAACAATCAGAATGATGTACAGATTCCCATTAATTGCAGCATAATCAGGTAGCTGGGTTTAGGGATTTCTTCTTCTTCTTGTCTCTAAGCACTGTAAACTACAAATAACATGGAGTGGTTTAGTCAAAACAGTCATGTGCAAGTAGCCTGGCAAACAAAAGCCTTTATTTATTTATTTAGTTCACGCACAGATAAGGAGGAGCCTTTGTGCACATAAATTTCACACACATCAGAAAGGAGATGCCATGCTGCTTTCTGCAGGCTGACACAGCTTGTCTTGAGACGCCACAGGACAGCCTGGAGGTTCATTAATAATTGCAGATGGTTTTCCATATCCATATTTAAATTGTGAAGCAGTGTATGATTAATTAAGAAGAAAAAGGCAAAAAGGAAAGGCCTGTGCTTTCTGTTCAATCTTACTTGCCAGAAAGACTGCCTGCTTTAACTCTTTGTTTGCTAGATGCATGGATGTCAAGAGAGTTTGCCAGAATCCTTTGCTCTGGTGGGCTTATGGGAAACTCAAAATGAATATTAATTATGTTATTTTCAGCAGTTAAGCAAACGTGTGAGTCCTTTTGCAAATAGCCACACACTAACAAAGAGACTTTACTGCAGTCCATTTCTCATTAACTTTTTGTTGGAAAAAAAAAATTACTTACAGATTTTAGCAAGACTGTATATTACAATATTTTCAGATAGTGGTGTTAAAAGATTATTTACTATTTTATGCAAAAAGATATTGCTATTAAAATCCAGTAACATTTATAATTTAAACTCATCTGAGTGCTCTAAGTCAATGAAGATATTTAATACTGGAACACTGTGACTAACCTGTGCACAGAATCTTACAGTCTCATTAAATATAAGCTATGGCAGGTATTAAACACACCATATACAGATGTGAAAATATTTAACAATAATTTACTAGAGTGTAAACTTCAGATTATTCTGTTTTTCCAAAAGCATACAACTTCCAGATTTGACTGCTAGAGATGTTTAGGGAGAAAGGCTATAATTCGCAGTACCAGTCACCCACTGAAATCGTAACATTTCATCCAAAAACATTCAAGTGCTGGATTGATCCAGCACTTTGTACTATTACTAAGAGAGAAATCTAAGGAGTCCTGGTCAGCCTGCCCATGCTGGGCCAGGGGAGGTTGATGAGTTCCAGAGGTTATGAGCTCCGTCTCTGAGACGATTCTACACACACTGCACCTGGGGGTAAAACTGGGGTTATGCCTCTAGAATACAATTTCTTTAATACTGTCCCTATGGGAAGCTGAACATTTGTGAATAGTAATCAGAACACATTCAGATCTGACAGGTTTCAGAGTAGCAGCTGTGTTAGTCTGTATCTGCAAAAAGAACAGGAGTACTTGTGGCATCTTAGAGACTTACAAATTTATTTCAGCATGAGCTTTCGTGAGCTACAGCTCACTTCTTCAGATGCACAGAATGGACTTAATCAGGTGGTTTCGCAGTTTCTTTGAGAGTGTGTGGGACAAACTGTCAGCATAGTCTGTGCATTCTGTGCATCTGAAGAAGTGAGCTGTAGCTCATGAAAGCTCATGCTGAAATAAATGTTAGTTTCTAAGGTGCCACAAGTACTCCTGTTCTTTATTCAGATCTGAGCATTTCGTAGCACATCCATTGAGGGAGATAGAAGGGGAGGATATAGTTGAATCTTATGAGATGTCTCACGTGGCTATCCCAGCTCATCAGTGGCTGGATTTAGACTCTTGTCACATAACTTGTGTGATTCAGCATTTTGCAGTAATGTTGGGAAAAAAAGTCTCAGTTCTCCTCACTGCCTGCTCACTGTTGCTACTGTGTTAATTTCCCTGCCCATCATAAACTCACATTTTAACCCTTTTATTTCTACAGGATTCCAGATATTCCTGAATTTCATCCTAGTCTGAGCATTTGGGTATTCATTCAACCTTGATGCTATTGAAATACTGTTGACCAGTATATGACACTATGCAGCAAAAGTGAAAACTTTAATTCCTCCTGGGCTGATTTTGACTCCAGGCAGAAAAGCACTTAAGCACATGCGTAAATCCATCCCTTTTCAACTCTTAAGCATGTCCTTAAGTTCCATTGATTTAAACATGTGCTTTACTTAAAGCATTTTCCTAGGTACTTTCCTGAATCAGGGCCTTAGACAGGAACAATACTAATAAGACAATGATGGAGTACTAGAAAACAGACAAACCACCATGACGGTGCACTGCTTAGAAAGAGGGAAGGGATAAAGAAACAAAACTAAATTTATGTTAGCCATTGAAGTCTGCCAAGATTAAGTCCTTCTATGCACATTACTTACTGGAATTACTACAAAATGCAGATCTGCATATCAGGGCGCGTTTGTCAAGAGTGGCTTCTCCTTCCTGAAAATCAAATCCTGTGTCAAACTGGGCAATACTGATATAGAATACCATGCACTGAATCAGAACTGATCCAAACAAGATATTTTAGTGTGAAGCAACATTTCATAACCAACATAAATCTAGCAACCATTGCAGCTTATGGAAGGAGAGCTAAATCACAAGTTCCAATAATTCCCTACCTGGTCATACAGCAGGTGTACAAATTAAGAATTACAAATTAAGAACACTCAAATGACCTGATCTGAAGTGAATGGAAAAAGAGTCCTGTTGATTACAACAGCTTTTAGATCAGGGCCAAGGAAGACACTTAAGCTTCATCAACATCATGACTTTTTAATCATGTATTAACCTATAGTTAAAAACAACTAGCAACAAATGCCAGTTCCTTGTCTACACTACAATTTATCATCGTGTCAGTTTAAACATGATTGCAAACCAAATTGGAGGCAAGTCCTTAGCTATGGCGCTGAATAAAATTTGACAGCCATCTGGAATTCATACTTTAACACTGTATCCTCAATTGTCTGTATGAAGACCAAAAGGCCCGATGTTCCCCATATATCTCGCTCCAACTGTTCTGGAATAACCTATACCAACAGGTACTTTATATAGGATTCCAGAGAGATTTTACCTTGTTACTGCAGATACACCATTATCCACAGAAGTCATGGGGCTTATAAATCCTGGAACCATTTTGCAATTGGAACTTCTCCCTCTGCTGATTCAGCGTTTGCTTTCTGTCTAACCCAGCGTGCCATCAGTGCTGTCATGATGGTCTTCTCCTCTGCAACTTCTGCCATCTGGAATAATCTGCCTCTCTCTTTCCACCTCTTTTCAAATCTCCCCTGAAAACATATTCTCTCCTTTGTCTATATATGTCTTAATTTATCCCTCTCTCTCCCTTTAGAAAATGCACTACATTGAGTTATGTCGTATTGAAATGTTGTTTGGGTTCACTGCTATTTTTTTTCTCAATTTCTGTTTCAGGCAGGAGGAAGGAATCCATTTCAGGATACACTAATAGATTTCACAAGCAATGGACTGACCATGCCCCAAAGGAGAAAATGAAATAACCTACAGTAGTTAGAGCACTAGAACAGGGCATTTCGCTCAATCACAAACTTACTATGACACCTTGAGCAAATAGCTTAAACTTTCTCTGCCTTAGTTGCCTCATCATTTTCAATTACAACAGTACTTCACATGTGTGGTGTTAAAGTTGTAAAGGGCTTTGAGTTTCTGGAATGGAAAGAGTTATGGAAATTGCTAACAACAGAAACATCATCATTATTACAAACTATCCCTTCGCTGAATGTGATTGTTACAGGATATAGCTGGCAACAAATGGGTATCTGTTCTAGTCAGACTCAGAATCGCAAGCATTCCTTTCGCACACATCTAAAGCTCCAATTAAATATGCCAGAATATTTCTCCCACCTTGCCCTAGATGTGGTTGCACCATGGATTCATTTTACCATATGCTCTGGGAGAACATGCTGAAGAATATATGTTCTGGTGCTCAGTCTCCACAGGGAAAGGAGAGTTCCCTGGGTTTCTAGCACTGCACTAAACATCACACTAGTTCTCACCTTGTTTGGAGTGGGGAATATATAAAGCAGGCAGGGCATACACCAAAATGTATATCACATACCAGTCACCATCTTTTTAGGGCAAAGGAAATATTGCAAAACCCATTTGCAGAGACTGAATTCTGGTAATAAATGGCTAGGCAGATTATACATAGGGACCATTTAAAATACAGATAAAGATTTTAAGCACCATAGAACACAGAGCTCCTATACAAAGTCTAAATCTGTAAACAAGAACAACATCTCTTCAGTAAACAGGACATCAAATTCAGACCTGATATATATCAAGGCACCTCCAACACTCCCTCTTTCACCAGATCTACATTTAGCTCATGGTGCCTGTCTCCTTTATGTGGTCAATTCTCAACTTGGACCTTAATGAAAGCCAGCACAAGTATGTGTACATGGGAATGGGAATCATGCCCCTAGCTCATACTGTAGACATACTCTGAAGCATTTGGTAACTGGTCAATGACAGAGATAGGGTATAGGATAAATAAACAATTGTGGTCTGACCTGCCATAGCAATTCCTATGTTCAAATCCAAAGTATTACTATTATATAGAAGTTACTGTTTGTTATGCATGCAATCCCCCAAGTTATTGTGTTAATGCTCTTTTTTCCTTTTTAAAGCAATATCAGCTGCAGCAACCTAACACCCATAAGCAGGCTATAATAATAAACCATTCAGTGCACATAGAGAAAACATGTTTTAATTTCAGGTTTCTAATTTTTATTTTAATAAATTATGTGAAATGTGAAGCCACGGCAGCTCATATGATGTGGAAGAAGTTTGTCTTCCCTCCTCAAATCACTGTCTTGCAACAGTAAGGTCTGGAAACCCCCAGACTCATACTGCTGTTTGCAGCTGGGGTGGGGGTGGGGGGGGCAATCACATGTGCAGGTGTAATGTCTTACTGACAGAGTTCCTGGCATGTGAATTCTCTCTGGGAGAACAGTCTCCAGACTGCACTATAGGGTTCAGATGCTGGGATGCTGGGTAAAGTAAAAACTCCCTATGTAGCAATAACAAGCATAGAGTGGCGGCTGAAATTGACCACTTCTGGTATGGACCCAGGGACTGTTGTTATAATTGGCCTATGGTTTGTTTTGTTTCACACTTAGATTTCCTGTAGTGATAAATGAAAAAATATATTTTGTACCAGTTTTTAAAAATGTAATTCACATAAAAACAAAGTTAAAATTACAGGAGGATGCTTTAAAGGCAGAGCAAATTTATATTGTGGCATTACACCCCAGTGCACTATCCCATAGATGGTGAGCTTGCACCCCGAGGTTCGTACTTTAAGCTAGTGTTTATGGGGGTTCAAATGACTACAACTACTGTGGTCTTGGAAATGAGTTGCTGGATAATAAACTTTAAAAAGGGCGGGGGAGGGAATATAATGAAAATGAAACAAATGGAAACTCAACAGCATGGAGGCATTGCTATTGCCTCCCTGGAGGAGCAGCTCTGCATTCTGACCTTGGACTGAAAGATGAATGTCATCTTTCCAGCATCCTCGCACCATACCTACAAAGAGCCTCGGTATTTGGGCTTTGGGCAGGTGGAGTGAATTGCACTGTAAAATTCATCTGTTTTCCTGAGCTTTTATGAGAAGGGGAGCTAATGGAGGGAAGTGAGGTGTTTAGATGTAGAGATTTGTTATTATTTCAGGGAAATATTCTAGTTGGGATGTACTATGTTTTGTATATTTTTAAAAATTGTTTAGTTTTAGAAAAGTATCTATAGCCCCTAGGAATCAATTATTGATATAAATCTGAACAAACATTCATACCAAGGTGTCATTTTTGCAGAAGCCTTTAAGACTTTCAAATTATAACAATGCTTTAATTTAGGCACAGATGTAAAGTTAAGAAGGGTGTAAACCCAAAATGTGAGGACAACTGAAGGAAAGGAAGTGGATGAATCCAAAACCAATACAGAATGTGAAGAATGATCTTAAAACATGGGGCTGCAGGGGGAACCAGGCAGCAGGCACTTGCATAAGGGACTCTTCCCAAAGGATAGGAGAGTAAAAAATTAGATGAGAATATCATGTTGAGATGGGTAATAATTTTCAAACAGATTCACTGTTCTTTTCAATGGTGTGGCAAATGTTCATCTGAGAGCCAATATTCTGCCCTAGAGGTGTCATGACACAGGCCCGGATTTTCAAACATAGCTCTATACAGTTTGCATCTAACTCCATATTTATGTTCCCAAATAAAAGTGTCCTGATAAGCATAGGAAGCTCCCAATAACTTTTGCAGCTGAGAGTGCTCAGCATCTCTGAAAATCGGGCCATTTTTATTTAGGAGTCTAAATCTGGATTTAGGTGCCTACCTTTAAGCAGCTGGGTTTGAAAATGTTGACCAATGTTTCCTCAACAAGTTTGCAATTGCTGTTCAGTGCCCATAGCCCAGTCCTAGAGCCTGAAAGGAACCTTGCTAAATGCAAATTTGCACAATCCTAACAGTGTGTCTAGAGGAAAGCAGTTCTGGAAATTATTTAATTCAACTATATGAAGAGCTGTTCTGATGTTCAGAAAATAATAAGTTATTCTCTTTCCTAGAACATTTCTTTTCTTTATTTTTACTTTTATTAAAAGACTGTAAAACCTCCAAGGAAATTCACTCATGAAAAACTAAGCTTAAATTACATTCTAGGGTTCGGACATTCACAAGCCAAGCAGCTGATTTAAAAAGATGAAGGAACCCAAACTAAACTGAAGTGTTGACTTTTTGGCGTTTCTGAAAACATTCCAGTGAACAAAATAGCCTTTTTCGACCTACATGTGAAAGCAGCTTTTTTCCCCTTTCTCTCTCTCTCTCTCTTTTTTAAATTACTGAAGTTTAGTGTGTTTGTGATATATGTTCATTTTTGAAAGTCAGCTCTTTTGAAAGGGTACACTGGCTCATCAGTCTGCAACCTGGTAATTAAACGAAAATTAAATCTGATGAGTGAACCAACCAAGGAAAGCAAGAGAACTCACAGTTAAAGCTGATATTATGTGTTCAATGCACACAGTATATTTTATTTTGGAAGGGGGTGGGGAGGGCAAATGAACAAAAACACGTGTATTCGGGAGATGGTGATGAGCTTACTTGAGCTTGCTTCCCAGTGGACAGTGGCTGAGAGCCCTGTAGAGATGGCACATAGACTTAGAGTGACCAGATGTCCTGATTTTATAGGGATGGTTCTGATATTTGGGGCTTTTTCTTATACAGGTGCCTATTACACCCCACCCCGTCCCAATTTTTCACACTTGCTATCCGGTCACCTATATAGACTCTGAAATCAACTCATATTCTTATCTGAACAACCAAAGAACAGCATTTAACCATCTCTGGAGCAAGCTATATTAAGCCATTCTTGACTGGGAAGACAGGTTGGTCCAATATGGGACTCAATGAAAATGGAGGAGGGGGAAACCATGATCCTGGAAGACCCCTCCTGTATTTAAAAATAATTCCTAAACCAATGTAGTCAAGCATCAGCTTTAACTTAGCATTTCCTGGCTTTTGCTGCTTTTTGACATAACCCTGATGTTATTTAAATATGGCTTTATATTTATAAAATTTACCTCTAACACAGAACTGCTTGACAAGCAGTGTTTATCCATTTTGTCAGATGTCATTAGTTTTTTACACAAGAGGACACTACGAAGCTCTCTTTCAAACTTGTTTTAGACCAGAGAGGTTATTTGTTACTGAATTACTTTAAAATAAAATAAATATGAGATAAGAAGAGGAAAAGGTTATGAGATCAATGTTAATTCAATAGCATTTCTAACATTATTTTTACCTTTAAACAAGTGGTCAAACACATTCTGCCTACTTTTTTTTTTTTTTATACAGCTATATCTGTCAGGAACTCATGGGCAAGCTTGTACTGGGATCCCCTGGTATCCTGTGTGTTGTAAAATAAATCTGTGTTGGTCTACTCCCAATCTAAATATACTTCTGAATAAAGCTCTCGCATGCAGATATAAATCTTGCAAATCAAAATCTGTTTCCAAGAGCTGTAACTTGTTGAATTTATATTTGCAAAACTAACAGGTGATGAAAAACAATACATTAAAGATTTCTTTAACTCTACCATAATATACTTCGTGTTAGATCTTATTTTTAGTGAATGATTTATGTCTTATTGGTTTTTCTACTTTCACTTTTGTATTTCCTCACCCACTATTTTAAGATGCATTTTTTTAAATCCAAAAAATACCTACCCAAGTCTAGGTACATGGCTATATAAGGAAACCTCGTTAAGTGAGAATTAGTGAGAATTATGGGGCTTTCACTGCCTATTCTGAGGAAACATATTGACCAAAGAGCAACCTAACCCAGGAAGGTATTACTAAAGTTATGCTTGGAATATAAAGATTTAAAGCTGCATATATGAGAAGGTTTTTTTCCTGGAGTGCCAAAATAATAGAAGCAGCAATGGTTTTACAGAGCTCTGCATAACAGAGTTCACAGCACACAGTTTATTCAGCACAAAGCAACACAGTATTTAGTTAAACACACTTATGGACAAAGTGTATTACAAATGCAAAACTGTGTGCTCTCTGTCTCTAGAAAGGTGCTAATGTGGAGTCAAATCTCAGTATAATAGGGCCTTATGAAGGACAAAGCCATCTTGAAATAGATTGCCTTTATAGAGAACTCTCCCATTCAGGGCAATCACAGAATTCTGCTGCACTTAATCTGCAGCTACTCACACACAATTACATAAGTGAAAAGAAAATCTGAATTATCTGGAGGCAGCTATGGCAACTATTTCTAAAATCACTCAGGGTTTCATATACAATTCTGTTTGTACAAGTTTATATATGACCTCTCTTCATCTCTCATCATTTTAAATAACACAGTGTACTGGCTTGTAATATGCTGCTTAAAATTATAATTACTTACATATAGAGGCCAACAAGGTTGGTCCAGGTCGTGCTCGGTGCGGTACAAGCATAAAAGAGACTAAAGTCATTGCTCCAAGTTGCTTACAATAGAGAAAGGGAAACAATCAATGCCCAAGATGGTTGGAAAATATAAATTGTTATTCAGGTTACAGATTTCAGAGTGGCAGCCATGTTAGTCTGCATCAGCAAAAACAACGAGAAGTGTTTGTGGCACCTTAGAGACTAACAAATTTATTTGGGCATAAGCTTTTGTGGACTATAACCCACTTCGTCAGATGCAAGGAGTGGAAAATTCAGTAGGGAGGTATAAATATACAGCACATGAAAAGCTGGGAGTTGCCTTACCAAGTGTGGGGTCAGTGCTAAAGAGGCCAATTCAGTTAGGGTGGATGTGGCCCATTTCCAACAGTTGACAAGAAGGGGTGAAGTGAATTTTTGCTTATAAGGGAAAATCTTGCAGTTCTTACTCAGTCAAAATGCCTATTTGAACTGGGTTAAAATTGTATAATCTCAGTTTTATTATGAGGAATAAAAGGACATCACTGTTGGAATGTTTCACTTTATATGGCAAGGGGGAAAACAAGTTCATGTTATTTTGAAGCCCCCTTGAGGTATACTTCACAAGTAGCAAAATACATTTCTGTGATTGCTGTGGCACTGTAAGTTCTTGATAAACTGAACAGCAGAGTAAGTAGTCACAGAAACGACGCAAAACGCATTCAGCCTGAATTTAACAGGCTGCTTTTTGTCAATATTTCAATGTATTTCACCCAATAAGCATATTTAGACATTACAAAAGGGTGTAATATTTTTTCCTCTGTTCTGTTCTTCAAGCGTATTTTATTTCAAAAAGGTGGAAAGTTACACATGGTGAAAAGTAGATTTAATGAAAGACAAAACAAATTATTCAAAAAACATTTTCCACTGCCCCACCTTCCCACTAAAGTATATGACATACCTCATGTAAATGATGTCTGTATTTTTTCATGATGCATCCTAGGCATCATATAACTTTCCTCCTACAGTCAACTTTAACAGCATTCTTTTCTGAACCTTCATCAGCATTTGTTTCCTATTGTTTTCTGGGTGGAGTTAAAAACATTGTTTTTGATCTGTAGAGCCCTAAATAGTTTAAGACCTGCCTATCTGTCCCCTCAGTACAGAAAAGAGGGAGCTGCTGGTCTGGAATTTGCTCCAATACTTGGTCAGAAATAGCTAAAATCTGTTAACCTTAGGACTAACTACCAAGACTATCTACTTGCTAGGGCTTCTAAGGAGGGCTGAAGTTATGGATATGATAGAGTATACAAAATTGACACCAAGCTAACATATCTCCATGTACAACTTCATAAGCTCAGATCACGGGTGAAATCCCGACCCCGCTGAAGTCAATGGCAAACTTGCATCAATTTCACTGGGACCAGGATTTCACCCTATGAAATTACAGCACTTATGGTGCAGTGATAAAAGAGCACCATTAATATCAGAGAAGCATATTAAAAAAACAGCTTTCTATGGTACACCTTTTCATTACTGTGGATCAGGTCCTCAGGTAGCAAAAGTCACTGCAGGTCCATTGGAAGCAGGCTAAAATATGTCAGCTGAGGATTTAGCTGTTGTATACATGCAAGGAAGTGAAGACTAAGAGCAGCATGGCAGCAGAGTTAAGGTAGTTTAGGTATCTTATCTGAGAAGCACAACTTCAACTCTGTATTTCCTGGTCTTACATTTGGAAGCTTTTTGTTTTTAAATCCTAATGTTTTCAAAAGGTAACAGGCATTCAACCCACTGATGGGATCCTACAGCTTCAGCTTCAATTTAACGTTTTTGTGTTAGAATCCTAAACTTCTGTATGCCCAAGCAAGGAAATATACAGTGATCTCTGATTCTTTCCAGTTGTTTTAGTAACATTAGCAACTAATAGTTAATTAATACATTTTCCGTTTTAGTAGAATCATGGCTCTAACAATAGCTGGGCCATGGCCCAATCAATTAGCACTCAGACCTGTCCAAATCTGAGACCGGCCCAAACCTGAATGCAGAAATCAGTGCCTGTGTAGTGTGAGCAGATGTCTCGATATTAACAAGACCATCCCAATATTAGGACCTCTGTCTTATCTACACAAGTATACCTCCCGTCCATGAAAAAATGTATCCCAATTTTTCACACTTGCTATCACACGTGGCTGTGGACCAGGAACTCTTGGCTTGCCTGTAGAATGCCATGGTCGGCAGGAAACAGAGTGGAGCAGCCCATCCTGCCCTGTTGCTGCCTCTGCCTAGTGCCACAAACTTCTTCTATCCCTAGACAACTTCAGCAAGAGCCAGGCCCCCGCAGATGCTGGCCAGCCTCCCCATCCCAGCTTAACCCATTCCTGCCTGCAGGGCTGTGGGTAATTCCTCTCTCTACTGGACAGCCCAGCCCCTGGGCTCTTGGCAGTCAAATCCCATCTCTGCTATAATGCCTCTCTGCATTCAGCTCTAATATGCAATAATATAATACAAATGATATGCTGTGACATCAGACCTTTGGTCATTGCCAATCCACCATAAGTTGGGGACTATCCAAATTTCCACACCTAGCTATGATCCCTGTACACTTGAATAAAGTTAAGAAAAAGCTAATTACAAACTAATCTCCCACAACCAGAATATTCCTGTATTTAAAGACAGGATTCAGATCTGCAAATCTTTATGGCAGTACTTTCTTTGACACCAGTAAGACTATTCACTATGATTATTTGTCACATAAACTTTCTGATTGAAAACATATTAAAAAACTGAACGTGAAAAAACGTCATCCTTGGTTTAATATGTCTACATTTAAACTTTACAAAAATAGAGTATTAATAAAAATCAGCTTTTTCTTCTTTTTCGATGAGAGCACAGGTAGCTGGAATTCATCTGTGAATCCAATATTAAAAAAAAAATAAAAGAATCTGTAATATGAAGCCAGCAGATATCCATTGCTTGTAGATCTGGCACTGATGGCCACAATAATGTAGCTCAAACCTTTAACCATGTTTTTTTGTTGCAGGTAGCAGTCATTCCAACTTCAGTCTCCTTCAGTTTTTGTTTTGTTTTGTTTTTTGTGGATGTAGGCTAACACTGCCATTCAAAATTTGTTCATTTATTCATCTGGTTCAAAAACAAGTGTTTGTGATTAAGGAATACAAGCTTAAATATGTTTATAAATGCTCCCTGATCAGAAGTTGGATGCACAGTACAATAATGAAGAAATGAAAGACAAACAAAACTTGTGCAAAAAAGAAAATAGTGCAAAATAGCCGTGTGTGTGTTATTTGAATTGTGGGTTTCACACAAAATGGCATGTTTTCAGATGTGTACCACTCAGAGACATCCATCACTTATTAAAGTCACTGAGGGAGAGGAAAGGTTAACTGTGAGGCACTAGATAGCGAAGAGTATTGATACAATATATGTCACTGTTTCTAACCTGGACTGTGTTGGGAATAAATTTACTGTTAACAGCTGCCATATATTCAGTAGTTTATTATTAATTACTATTAGCATTATAGTGATGCTTTAAGGCTCCAACTGATATTAGGGCACCACTGTGGTAGGCCCTGACCTGAAGCATTTATAATCTAAACAGACAACGTGGAAAAAGGATTGGAGGGGAAACAGAGCCATAAAGAGGTGAAATGACTTGCCCAAGGTCATACAATTGGTTAGTGGCAGAAGCAGAAATAGATAAAGAGCATCATTAGTTTGGCTTTCATCCGGTATCATCAATTTAGCATCTTTCATTAGCAACAAATTCACTTTACAGGTTGTCATAGTTTTTCTTGCCAACCCTCTCAGAATATCTCATGTGCAAATCTGGTCAGAGCATGGGGTAAGGGCAAGACCACTGGCTGCCTTTGCATTGACACAGTAATGCCAGTACTGTGGGCACCAGCCTTGTATGTAGCCTTAATTTATTTTCATTATCTACCTCTCCTGTGTTACTGCAGCTGTTTTGTAGAGTTATAATGCAGGAAACAGTGGCAGTCCCGATTTGATTAATGATCACCATGCCAAAATAGGGATGTGGCAGTAATTGAATAAGGAGAAAGGGCTTACAAGGGCTGTTTGGTTCTGCAGTTTCAATGATTTGGGGCAGGCAGAATACGAAAGAGAGACTGAAAGGAGAGGACAAATTAAAATATTCCTTTTAACAAAGCCTATTTCTCTGATAGTGTAAAGACACCATAAAGTGGGGATAAATTACATTTATACCTATTTTAAGGCTCCTGCGTACTGCCAGAACAATGTAACAGGGTCTGAGTGTAAATGAGAATCAGGCCATAAATGTTTTGGGGTTTTAAAAAATGAAAGAGGAGGGAACTGAGATAAGCAGATGTATTTCCTCTAATCACCTAAGTCCACAGTATTTGCAGAAAATACAGAGTATTTTCTTCATGATTTAAAATCAAAACTAGCCATGAAAGCTTGACATATGGCACTTTGAGCATTGCCCAGGAGCCAATCCCTTTACTTTCCTGACTGAGTAAGGTCAACTTGTGCAAGTGTCTAGATCTGTAATCACTGATATTTCTAATTCTGGGTTTGCATGGTGGGACCAAGAGAAATTAAAAATGCCTCCATCTTATCACCCTTATTTGATCACTGTATGTGTTTGTAAAAATATAAATGCAACACAGTGTTTTTCCTTCACATATCAGGCTGTTTTCTTGACTTCTAAGTATTGAACTTTTACCATTTGTGTGTGTGACAAGCACCCACAACGTCTTTGTCATCCAACACATGTGACATCATCATCATCTCAGTGTGCCAGGAACCTTCAGTTTCTATGGAAACAATGGCATGCAGTAACAGGCTACTTAACCTGTGTCGCCACTGTACTTGTACAAGTAGCCTTTCATTAAGACTTTCTCGAAGCTGAAAGGCAGTAGGAACTCATTCACATGGCATTAGAGAGCAGTATTTTTATTTCTACATGCAAGCAAATATACCAGAGACTGATGGGTGGAGCAGGAATCCTTGAGCAGATAACCCTCCAAAAAGCTATTGTAATGTCTTCCATGTTAAAGAATCCCCCTGAGGACAAACTCATGGAGCACCAGCAGCAACTCTCAAATGTATAAGAGACAATGGCCCAGAGTTTTAAAGGTATTGAGGTGTTGCTCTGCTTAGCACTGCTGTGCCTAACTGATTTAGGAGTGTATGTTTCATTTTCAAAAGTGACTTAGGAGCCTAAGTGTCACTGAAGGTGCTTAAATGCCTAAGTCACTTTTGAAAATGAGACACAGGCATTACAACACTCTTTAAAAATCTGGGCTAATACAGCATTTCACAGAGAAAAATAATGCTATGAATCTGTAAAAACGGAATCTATCTCACGTCTACAAATACACTAGATACCAGGACACTCCAAGGTGACCACCTCTCTCCGCAGCAGGGCCACTAGACCCCTTTGGTAGTGCCTGCTACCCAATGTGGTCTTGGGGGGTGGAGGGGAAGGAAATTCCAGCGAGGAGCTAATCCCATGGGCAAAGAAATTCTCCAGCCAGCAGGTGCAGATACAGAAACAGCATCCATTGATACTGACACTGATGATGTCATCAGACTATTTTCTACAGCTTTTACTCTGACATTCTCTGCCCTGTGTTGACTGGCTTGTTCATACCAATCTTTTCCTGTCCCCTCCCTGACAATCTCTTCACCTCAGCGTCACTCCATTTGCCCTCCAATGAACAAAAAGTTATGGAACTAAAATGAAATTAAACCTTTACTCTGTTCACTCTGCAATACGCTTTTTCCTTACCGTTTGTCTGTCTTTTCTAACTGGATGATAAGCTCCTCAGGGACTATCTATTTGTGCAGTGCCTAGCACAAAGGGGCTTGCTCTTCGTTACCCTCTAGACTTTACTGCAATACAAACAACTATATGTACACACTGACAGATTTTTTTGGTGTTTGCTGAAAAGAACCAAGCAAAACTCAGGCTTTCCTAACATACACTAAGTGCTGAACTAGCCTTCTGCTACTCTGGGATTCAAACTTCCTCCCCAGCCAGTTCGTGGACCAGCAGAGCTTGGCCACACCCAAGCATCATGGCCTAGCTTCCCACTTAATGTGTAGCTTTTAAAGAGCTATCTGTTTGACAAGTAACCACCAAGAGCTCCCAGTAAACAAGTGCTCCCAGTAAATACTGTTGTGAATAGGTTAGAGTCTCTCTGATGAATATTCTGCCTCGTACTAGGAGGAGGGTGGAAATGAAGGTAGTTGGGAAACGTGGAAGTGGAAAAAGAAAGTGGAAATGGAAAATGTAGGCTATCAGAGAATTGGTTCTGTATGCAGTGTATGTAAGTAACAGTTTTAATTTGGGGTCTTGATTTACTGGTTTTCAAGAACACAATGTAGTTTCTTGTGTGTTGTATCTTTAAAATTACATATGCAAGAGTACTAAAGTATCTCATGCCTACAGAGCCCTCTCCAGGCAGGGATACACTAAGGAGGCACAAAGAACCAACACAGGCCTAGTACACTCATACTGCTGATTTCTCTAATAAAGAGTTATAGTTTAACACACTCAGCTGAGTCTTTGGTGATCCTTCTCTGAGTTCCAGTGATTACTACTAGTAAGAGAAAGAAGCAGTTCAACATGTTAGAGAACATGACACCGTTCATGTGGATTGGTAACTGGTAAAAAGATAGGTAACAGAGGGTAGGTATAAATGGTCAGTTTTCAGAATGGAGAGAGGTAAATAGGTGTTGTCCCAGGGTCTGTTCTGGGACCAGTCCTATTCAACGTAATCATAAATGATTGAGAAAAGGGTAAAAGCGAGATGGCAATTTAAGATATATAATAAAGATAGTTAAGACAGGCAGACTGTGAAGAGCTACAAAAGGATCTCTCAAAAGGGTGACTGGAGAAAATGGCAGATGAAATTTAATGATAAATGCAAAGTAATGAACATTGGAAAGCATAATCCCAGCTATACATATAAATGGGGGTTTAGTTGTATACTAAAGAAAGGATCTTGGAGTCATTGTGGATATTCTCTGAAAACATACACTCAGTGTTCAGTGACAGTCAAAAAGCAAACAGAATGTTGGAGATAATTAAGAAAGGGATAGATAATAGGATAGAAATAATCATGTTGCCTCTATACAAGTCCATGATATGCCACACCTTGAATGCCACATGCAATGTGATTGCCGCATCTCAAAAAAGATATACTGGAATTGGAAGAGGTTCAGAAAAGGGCAACAAAAATGATTAGGGGTATGGAAGGCGGCTTCAGTATGAGGAGAGATTAATAAAACTGGGACTTTTCAGCTTGGAAAAGAGATGGCTAAGGGGAGATATAATGGAGGTCTATAAAATCATGACTGGTATAGAGCAAGTAGATAAGGAAGTGTTGTTTACTACTTCTTATAAACAAGAACTAGGTGTCACCAAATGAAATGAATAGGCAGCAGGGTTAAAACAAATAAAAGAATATTTCTTCAAACACGCAACAGTCAGCTGTGGACTCCTTGCCAGAGGAGTGTTGTGAAAGACAAGACCATAAACGAGGCGGTTAACAATGAAGCTAGCATAAATTCATGGAGGATAGGTCCATCAATGGCTATTAGCCAGGATGGGCAGGAATGGTGTCCCTAGCCTCTATTTGCCAGAAGCTGGGAATGAGAGACAGGGGATGACGATTACCTGTTCTGTTCATTCCCTCTGGGGCACCTGGCACTGTCCACTGTCAGAAGACAGGATACTGGGCTAGATGGGCCTCTGGTCTGACATAGTAGGGCCATTCTTATATTCTTATTTTTATAAGTAAATACATTTTTCTGTTTCAAAATCCTTTTGAAAAATAAATACACTAAGATAACAATATTACTTGGGCTAATGTTTGGACATCTGACATGCCACAATGAAGTCTGATAGCATCTACCATCTACTGATGCTGTGCATCATATGGAACTCCTCTGCAATCAGTAACTATATCAGATTACACCCCATGCTGTAAATGCAGATAAAGATGTTTTTTGCAGACACAAATACACACATGCGTACAATCCCTTAAAGTTATTCCTCAGCCAAAAATAATACACATATGCACTGAAAGGGAAGAGCTTCTAAGGCACAATTAGGACATTAAACAAGTCATTCTCATTAATCTTCAAGACCTGAAGAACGCTGTGTAAGCTCGAAAGCTGGTCTCTTTCACCAGCAGAAACTGGTCCAATAAAAGATTTTACCTCACCCATCTTTTCTCTCTAATATCCAGGGACCAACACAGCAACAACACAACAATTAACCTTCAGTGGGAGCTCTCCATATATATGTATGTGTATGCACAACTACACACACACACACACACACAGTGGTAGTGTAATACAAAAGCTTTAATTGACATGAGCTTGGGATGTTGTCAGAAATGAGTTATGCAGGCCATTCCAAATAAGTGTTGGTAAAATGAACATAACACCACCTATTCTGCATATGCCAAATATATTACAGAAAAAATATTTTAGGAATGTATTAGATGTAAACAGTTTATTGGGATGTCTTATGTTTCTTCATTTGTAATACATGGTGCTTTAGTTACCATAATTCCAACCATGCAGGAATCAGTGCAAGAAATAACTTTAAAAACCCTCTAAAATACCTAAAATAGATCCAATACCTCAAAATGTCAATTTTAAAATCTGATATCTCAGGACCTTCAAAAGCTAGAAACAAGAGTGTTGTGTTCCCCTCTGGAAAGCTGCCTCTCCAAGGGTACAAAAGCTCTAGAATGGTATCAGACTTTAAATCCCTGTCAGAGATTTAGATTATTAGTATTAGTCCTGCCGGAAAAAGATTAAGGTGAACAAAGACGAATGATAAATTCAGTTTATCACATGGCTTTCTCAACCAGATATATGATGGTGTATACTGTTGGACAAGAAAAGTATGTCTATAATCAATTCACACCAAATAAACATATATATCTTAGATATATGGGTCTATAAGCATACATAATTTATATATACATTTAATATCAAACATTTATGTCCTTTGGGAAAGAACATATTAATTTATTTTTTTAGTCATTAGGTTTGAAAGTGAATAGTTTTAAAGATCAGAGGGGTAGCCGTGTTAGTCTGGATCTGTGAAAGCAGCAGAGAATCCTGTGGCACCTTATAAAACCTCTGTTAGTCTATAAGGTGCCACAGGATTCTCTGCTGCTTTCATAGTTTTAAAGAGAAGCCTCACAATGTACCTTTCACTGCTAAAGGCTCAGTTCACTTCACTTCTGTTGTGTAATTTTAAATGACACATGCACACGAAATGGTTGCAAAATTAAGACCTAGGGCTATCAAAGGTAACTAAAAACTGAATATTATTTATTCGTGGTAATTATTAACCTAACTTAACATCCCCTTCCAGCTACAAGGACTAAGCAGATAATAGAAAAATTGATCTTTTCCCCAGGACTAGCATCCTAACCCAACCTATGGAATGAAATACTCCTTCCAGTACGTGGCAGAAGTAGGTTTCACCAAGCATTGTGTCTTCCCTTTCACAGACACCCCAAATTTATACAAAGACGTCAGAACTGGCCACCTGCTGGACCAACTCTTCCTGTGAAGTGAAAATCCTTTGGATATGTCAAACAAAACCCCAAGAGTACTATACATAACACCTAAGTCAATTCTGCATCTGGCAGACACAAATCTCCTAACTACAACAAATGCAATATCAATGCAATGCTTCTTTTATAAATTTACAAATATGAAATTTAGAGGGATGATGGTGCCCTCACTTACTACTATGCCTGCTTGTCCTACACATCTACCATTGAAGACACTGCAGCAAGCTCTTGTTGTGAACAAGGATCTGGAGTTCCACAGCAATATAAGGAATAAGGAGGGTCAGAGGCTTTCAACACTGTTGATTCACTGATAAGCCACATTAACCTATCTTTCCACACCTATCTTCAATTCTCTCCATGGTGAAAACCAGAATCTAACCAGGTCACAGAACTAGTCCTTCTATACACCACAAGGAAAAATTCTACACCCACTGGAAGCATGAGACCTGCTCCACAGGCTTACAACTCAAAAGGAGCAATCAGAGCTCTTCCACTAAATAATGGTTTCCCGCCAAATCATTCAAGCTTTGAGCCCAGAGTGTCTGTGTTACACAGTGCAATATCATTAAGGCACTAGGCTGACTAGGCACATCCCAAGTTCATTATTCTGGATAAATAGTTCTTTATTACCCAATTCTTTACAGAAAGCATCATTATGCCACATATTACACAGAACAAGAACTATACTAACTAACTGTCATTATGATAGAACTTCTTAAGTGGAAAAGTTAAATCCATGGGGCTACAATGGTACCAACCCTGTCCACCCATTGTTCCTTATGGCTGTCTTTTCTTCATTAGCAGAAGATAAATGCAATGCCTAAGACATCCTTTTCCAGATCTAACTATTATTCTACCTACATCATCCATTGACTGGATCAAATTAAATTTTTAAAAAATGCAGGACCATCCAGTCTCACACAGAAAACAATTTGAAGGGAACTATTCTCCACAACAGCTCCTGAAAAAGAGGTCTAACCTTTAATTTTTTCCATATCAAAGTATGGAATATACTGTACCGAGTATTTATAACCAAAGTATGAATATACATGCAGGCTTGAAGTGAGATATATAGATATATAGATATATACTGTATGTTGTTTTGTTTGAAGTATATAGCTTCATTAAATTATAGCTTTCATCATTTGACTTGAGTTGTGCATTTTTGTGCACATCAAATAGAAAATGCTGGGAAAATTCAGGTTTTAGATCTCTAAAGAATTGAGACAAGGTTCTCTTTTAAAAGCATTTCTGTTTCATAATCATAGTAGTTTTAAAATTAAGATTACACAAGACAAAGCGGGTATAGTCTTTCCAGCACACCATTTACATTATTCAGATGCACTTCTTATTTTGTAATGTTCGAATATGGTATTATTCAGATGAAAAATTGTGTGTGAAGAGTCATGTAAATACACAGCGCAATTTTGTGTCCAAGGCCCACATGCACGGAAATGAAAACATAACCCTTTCTCTACAGAGATCGCTATTAAAATATTGACTTTTACCAACTACAGGTATGCACCTGTACTTTTCTGAATTATTTTCTCACTAAGATGACTGGGGTGTATTGCTTTCAAAATACAGTTGGCAGCAAATATAATAGCATGCACTATGGTTCATCAGATCAAGGGTTCTCTCTGATTAATCACTGATGTGTCAGATGGTGAGCATGCCTACAGTGGGGGGAAGCATAGCTCCGTGGTTTGAGCATTGGCCTGCTAAACCCAGGGTTGTGAGTTCAATTCTTAAGGGGGCCATTTAGGGATCTGGGGTAAAAATCTGTCTGGGGATTGGTCCTGCTTTGAGCAGGGGCTTGGACTAGATGACTTCCTGAGGTCCCTTCAACCGCTGATATTCTATGTTTGTCAGCCAAATTTGCCTGCAAGTCTCCCACCACATCCCTGCAAAAGCAACAGAGGCATGGAAAGGGGAAGCTAACATGCAAATTTACCTGTCAAACACAGCTCTAATCTCCACAGCAGAGCACATATTCCATCTCACAAGCTTTACTATGGAGTAGCCCCTGATGAAAAACTTTGCTATCCAGGATTCCCATTCCCACCAGTGATTCGTATTGTCTTGCAGGAGACTAGGTGGATCAGAATCGGGATGGGTCACCTCTACCTATATGAGCACCCTACACCTCTGACAGTCAGACTGGCAGAGGAAAAGAGGCTGACCTGGCTCCATAGCAGAGCTCTGGAGAGCCAGGTTCCATAGGGGTTAGACCACGGCCTCTCCTGGGTCAGGAAGAGTGGGGTATATGGAGAAGCGGAGCTGGGTAGATAGGCTGGCTATATCAGAGCATGAAAATACATGGCTAACCATTGGCTTTCCTTAATGCCTATGAAACATTATGAAAAAAGGAAGAATAGAAACACAAACAAAAGTTAACTTAGGTAAAATTCAAAACGTTGCTTACATATGACGGTGTCTGAGAGAGTGGACTAATCACACATGTGGTATAATCCGGACGTCTAGCAACATGAATCTGTGATCATTTAGTTGAGGGTAGATACAAGGACAAGAAATTTGACATCGACCAAATCGTAAGTTGGGAAAAAAAAACACTGATACTTCTACAATGTAGTGTTGATGGTCTCCATAGGCGAGAGATTGCAAAGATCTTCACTATCTAATAATCTATGCGATATGAGATCTCTCCTTGTATGTTGTGATGGAATACACACATCTCATTTAGTATATCTCATTTCCTAATCGTATATATAATGTCTTATAATGTGTTTGTATAGCTATCTTTTCTATATGTGAGACACGCATAAGGAGATTACAACGAAGTCAGGCTTTTGTTTCTTTATACCGCCTCCTACTCGAGATGGATGAAACCCATCAGACAAAAACAACCTGTTGTGGTCCATCGCTAGTGGCACACCTCTCGCCATCGCATATATGCTACTATCCCAAGTCATCCCGACCCAGCTGCAACCTACCCTCTAGTTGGACCTATACTCCATCAGATGCTTTTGTAGCTACTTCTATGTTTGAGTTCTTTGTTATTTGAGAGATGTCATTCTCTGGAAATATGAAAGTCACGAGATGGGGTTGCCTCAGTAAGGTAAGAAGAGAGAGAGGAATATAGGAGATGAGTACGCCTCCATTTTCTCTGCAGACATCCATATGACAAGAGGTCATTACTAGGATTAAGTATGGTGTATATTATGAGAGATCCAGATATACACGTATGTAGCAGATAATTGAGGAATTTAAACAACACTCACTTTTAGGTACGCATGTTGACCTCCACTATAGCATGAGAATAAAACTATATATTATTATGGCTTAAGCTAATTTCTGGAATAGTGCCACTGGAGTTCAGCTGACGATAACGCATAGTGTAATAGTATTGTGCTTTGTTTTGGTTATTTCATTGTATATTTTTAAAGAATAATACCAAGTAATTAACTTGGCAGATCTGATCCACTGAGCAGGAATTATTTTGAGTTTTGAGAGTAAAAGAACTGCCAAAGAAAGCTACTTTTAAAGTATAGGTTGCACAGTAGAGTTAAAATGACTTAAGACAAAAATACAATTTACGATCATTTATATGATGTTTATGAGGGGTCTTTCCAGGGCAATTGATGCCCTTCTCATGGTTCTAAAGACAGTAAAGAATAAGAGACAATTTTTTAATATGTGAGCAAAGAGAAGTTTATTTTTATATTTGGATCGCAGTCTGGATTTCTTTTCTTTTTGATCTCAAACCATTTCCAAAGCTAGTTATTAGGAGCCTGCGGCATCCTGAATTCCACCCACAATTACGAAAATATTTAAAACCATAGCAAGAATATACAGCTGTTCAGACATACTTTCTAATTTAGCAAAACACATTTTAATTACAGTGAACACTTTATACATATCTCACCACTTGCATGAATCTAAAACTAATGCTAAATGAAATTATTAGTAAATGAAATGACTTTTATCATATGTGAAATACTCTACTCCCTGTACCTTGTTGGGGAAAACAAGCATTTTAAGTGTTATAACAAGAAGAGGCACTGTCATAGTCACAGTAATTATTGTGGGATTTAATATAGCTGCAAGCAAAGGTACGATAATATCCATATATCACAGAGTGTCATACAGATCCTTATAAGGATGAAACATACAATTGGGAATATGGGAATATTTCATAAATATAAGGAAAAAAATCATGATTGGGTAAAAGGCCTGCAGTTATAAATTTTAAAATAGCATATGCCTCTATGTCCATATTGCAACTTTAATAGTAGCTGGGGCCAATGAGACTCAATCCACACTTCCTATGAGGCCTCAGTGTTGGGATTCTAGTCACTCACATATCTGAATTAAATGTTTATTTGTCTAGTGATGAAGCTAGGACTCAGATTTGAGTTTGGAGGATGATTACATTTAAGTTTAAACTTTTAAAAGTTCCTTTAGTGCATGTTAAAGTCAAAAAAGCAATATGTACCTTTCAGTGTTCAAAAACAAATAGTTAAAAATATTCTAAAAATAAAATCATGGTCACATTCTAGAAATGAGCTCCTGTATGTGATAACAAGGTGAAAACAGCTAAAAACTGACTAGGATTTAGTATTTGTACAAATTTCCATCTTAAACATGGTTTTGTTGTTTGCATGGCTTCCATTAACTGTAGCATTTTAAATGAATACTCTCAACCATATTTTTAAATGGTCACATGCATCTTGGCATGGGTAAGACAATAAACTGATTATACCTCAACATTTATTTGGAGTAATTGTTTGTAGCTAGTGCAGCTGAAGAGTTAAAGCCATGTGCTGAATTTAAATCTATAAACATGAAAGACAGCACCAACCTGGCAGCAATTCATACATTCAAACGTAATCGGGTCTTCTTGGCTGTTTCAAATGGAGGCATCAATATGAGATTTAGCCTCAGTCTCACTAGTTTACAGATGTAACCTTCCTTGTCTATGCAGCCTCTTACTCAAAACAGTCTATGTCTTGCAGAAAACCTCTTTCAATCAGAAAGGGGGAGAGGGTACAGTTTGCATTTAAATGAGAGCATTTAAAGCAGGTTTAGCACATTTTTATACAACTGTAAAAAAAAACAAAAAAAAAATCTCAAAACTCCAGCTACAGCTATGAGATGAACAACCTTTGTAACTGAAATCAATAAACTCAGCTTGAGTTTATTTAAAAATCAAACTAATGGAAATACTGTAACTTTGCTGAAGCTCCCCTGGATATTAGACGCCAGCCTCTTTGAGAGACCTTCCCTTCAAAATGTGTTCAATGACACATTTCAATTCCATAACATAGCTTCTAAGAAATGAAATTATGGGGTGTAAAAGACACATTTATTAAAATAAAAAAAAAACACTGTCACTTCTGTTAAAGACTAAAGAGCCTTTAAAACTAGCACTGTGAAAAAAACAAACAAACAAATGCTGCATTCTGGCGGATGCTACTTTATTACATTTGTGTTGGAAATATCTGCTTGCAAGTCATTTTCTCAAGATCAGGCAATTGGTTATATCATACCCTAAAATCATTTTAATTAAACATCCTCATATGCACTTGATGTTACGGATGTAGCAGTGTGAATTATTGTTAGAATGTTAATTTTTAGAATATATCTGTTATTACTCTGTCATTTCAGAAAGGATGAGATGAATGCAGCTTTTGTACCTAGGTGAACAGGAAACACTTTGGGATGTAACCTGCATGTATTTAAATACGAAGTGGAAATAATAGAAGGGAGATTAAACTAGTGCAAGGTCTTCTGAAAGGACAAATGTCATCCTTTATTCAGCTGTAATACAGTGTACTGGTGAGCACTGCCCTCTCACTGCCTCCAGATGTACTGACATTCGATTTGCTGCTGCTTAGTGTGGGCAAAAGAAGAAGGGGAGGAGGGAGGGAAGCTGGCATCAAGTCACGTCCTCCATCTTAGTCCCAGCTGGTACCAAGCTCACAAGAAACAAAGCAACTTCAGACCGTGCTATCATATATTCATGACCAAGAAGAAATATAAAAACTAGCACGTTTAAATTCCTGACAACCATAGAAGAATAGTGCATTGGCATGTTGAATTTTTCCAGCCAGCCTTTGCTGACCTATAAACCTTTGTGACTGGAACAAATGCAAATAGAGCTGACTTGCCTCACAAACTACTGAAGGGTATTCAAACTGAGTTGTGTCTAACAGGCTAACAATAACCCACTGTCCCACCCATGCAAAACACATAGTCTGGGAAAAAACAGCTTTAGAAAAGCACTTGACAGACACAAAATGCAGAATGCATTAGGGAACAACCATCTTCCTTCATCACATTTCTTTACCTAAAAAGCCACAATAAAAGTATGGAAACACCATAAAAGTGTGTTTTATAGTCTAAGAATATAGAATCTCTAAAAGTGCACCATCTAAAAATAGTTTGAGAATTTGCAAAAGACAAAGCAGAAATTGCATCTGTTAAAGTCCTCTTGAGTGTCAGCAGCCAAATACTGTGACATAACTGCAAACCTAGAGTAAATAATGTAACACTAGTCCAAAATTAATGTAATTTAGTTGCATTCTAGTGAACTGTATTAGAATATTACTAAATTACACTTTGGGACAGGGTGTGTCTATATTAAAGCACTACTTCTTTTTAAAATGATCATTGTCCTTCCACATTCTTATAAAGGGACAAAAGATACCCAAAGGCTTTTATTGTAATGGCCTTGACAAGGTCTCAGTCTCAATAATACTTACAGATGGGGTGGTTCACTTGCATAGATTAGTTGTGGGTTCATCTTTCACCACAGAAAAAGACCAAACTAATGCATAAAGTTAAACAGAAGATGATAAAATCATGTTCTGTGAAGGAGACAAAATAAGGTACCAGTGGGATGTATTTTTTATGTGGATGAGAAGAATATTTTTGGTGGGGAATAGGGGATCCTTTGCATTTTTCCTCATGACTTTAATGCCCTTTTATTTTACCCTCAGATGCTCTATGCAACAACCACCATTCCTGGAGCTACTTCCATTTGTGCTTCTTATGCAAATTCATGTTTTGGGCAAAGAGATGCCCCTATCCTACGCTAAAGCAGTCTGCAGTGTCACCTCAGAGCCCTCAACTTCTGCCAGCTGGAGCTGCGTTGGCCTCCAACTTCAACCCCACACATTGTATTGCATTCAGACTTGCACTGGGAAAATATTAACATTCAATTATAAAAATTAAGGCCTGGTCCTTCAAGCACGCACACACTAGAGTGGTCACATTGAATTCAATGAATGTGTGCAACTGACTGTTGTTCCATGGCCCAAGATTTGTATCCTTTTTAATATTTGGCATTAAAGAACAGGCTGGTAAGAAAGAACATTTAAAGATGTTTTGCAGAACATGTTCAAATCCTTCATTATATCACATATGATACACAACTATTTTATAATTGCTCCCACATTTTCATAATAAATACAAATGCAAGCAGCACCTGGAATAATTTGTAGATGGTTTGAAGCACAAGAAAAAACAAGCATTTTTCTGTCATCTTGCAGCATAATGCACACACAAATTACTGCAACAAGACTGCAGAGTTTAGATAAGGAAGTGAGGAGCATCTTCCACCTCCCACCCCAAACCATAATATGAGCATGAATTAAGCTTTCGAGTGGAATTTAGTGAGGTATGAAAGTGGTTCATTGCCAATTGGCATCAGCAATCGAAGACAATAGTGTAGCTAACTCAAAAACGTGTTAGGCAAAGTCTGCCAATAAGGAACCTCCACACTATGCTGTTAGGTTGAGTTCAAGCAAAGGTGCTGGGCATCCTCATCTCCCATTTACTTTACTGGAAGCCAAGGACACTTACAGCATGCAGGATCAGGCCATAGCCTTCTATTAAAAACAACCACCACCAGCTAACCAATGAAATTCAATTTTCCTTGAAATTACAAATGAAGAAATAGTCCAACCATTCCACGAAAACCCACTGATATTTACTTTGTAATTTAACTCACTCAGATGGCATACATTTCAGTTTTATAACTTTTTACTTGCTCTTTAAATCCTTTCTCAATGACATCACTGTTGATTAGATTGTTGATTCTATTTCATCTGGGTTTGCAATGTTTAAAATTAGTGCTGGGCCAAAGCATACAACAAGGCAAATATGAGAAGAGGAAAAGGTATGTCTATCCTCTTCTGACCTGTCTAGATCAATGCTGTTTGCAATGACTGCATCAGTGTTGCAGAAATTTGGCAGTGTTTTGTTATGGTGATAAAATCAGGGATGGAGACTGAAGGCAAACTATAATGACTCCTGGTCCAGAGGGAATTACCATGTATTTCTGCAGACCTACAAACGAGTTGGGGAAAATGCTTTATTTAGCATTAACGTAAAGGCAGCACATTCCTTCTACTCATTAAAAAAATTATTGTGATGAAATTTAAAAGGTAAATGTACAGGCAGATTTTATGAACATCATTTCAATAAGAAAAAAAGTCTCGTTTTTAATGTTTTTTCAATGGTTTCCCCATAAAATGGTCAGTGATACAATTTCAAAGGGTTGCATAAGGATTTAAAAGTGTCCATAAAATTCCGTGGAGCACTATTAAAGTCTGGGAAGATGGCTAAAAGGTAAATGTGACAAAATACAAGTAAAAGCAGAGAGCCCAATTCAGCTTTGTAAGGGTAAAATTCACTCTAATACACAGGGCTACCATGATGCCTTATGCGCTTCTTAAAGGCCCTACAATGGGATGAATTTCACCAAAAGGATGATGTTCACTTCTTACAAAACAGTGGCACTACTGCTCAGAGCAAAACATGGGGAATTTAACCAACAGCCAACTGGACAAGTACTCAAATAATCTATAGCTATTTATTTCTATCATAGTTAATGTATACTGTAAAGGAGAAGAATTATCAGAAAATTCTGCTATTCTAACACAATTTATAGTTCACTTGGGCCAGCTAATCACAGTTATTCTGTAGGTTTTTATTTTGTTTCTAAGCAATAGTTTGTGGTGGATAATCCCAGGAATCTGAGCCGGTGCTATTCACCATTTCTCACTGCATTGTCCTTAAGCCTTCCTACTACAGCTCCTGACCTCTTTCCGTTTTCAAAGGGCTGCAAAGGTGCCTTCTTATGGTGGGCAAAGAAAAGAAAATGATACATCCATTTAAGGTGTCATGAATGATGTTCAAAAGATAGGCTGGGGAACTCACAATGGATATTCAGAACCTCTGAAAATCTGGCCACAGGATTGTGACATTTCCTATGGCTCATGAAAGAGAGTTTCACCAGTGTTTGCAGAAACAGTTGATTGTTGCACAGCAGTCACATTGGCTGCTTTCTGAGAAGTTCTTTCAGACAAAGCTGTTTACATCTTAGCTTTGAGTCCAGACTCAGTGTAACTCTCTCCACAAGATCTTTAAGTCTGTTGCCGACATCAATTAGGGCTCATCAATGCCAAGGAATCAGAGCCTGTTCTATCGACCATCTCTCCCTGAATTCTTCTTAGCCTTCCCTGCTATAACTCCTGACTTCTCCCTTTTTTCATTCACAGTAGCTAGATATAGTACTGAGACGTGTACTAGAATTTCACTAAGGCAGAGAGATATAGCAAATGAGGCAGAAGCAAAAAGATAACGGTCACAAGCACAAAATCCGGTTACTCACTTAGGAGCTTACATATGGACCTAGAAGCCTAACTTCAGGCTCTCACTTTTGAAATTCTTATCCAATGATCTTACATTTTTTATAGTGCCTTTCATCTCAAAAGAAACTGAAGCACATAAACAACAAAGGATATAAAAATTATACACAGGCATTGCTTCATCTACCTCTGCAAAACAGCCGCCTCTGAAAATCAATATTGCAACTGTAAAACAGTGCACAACAACGTTATGCAGCACAGGTCTGCCCCAGGTTTTTGCAGTGGAAACAGAAAGATGCTCTTCAGGTTGAAGGTGCTGGTATGGGATTTAAGATCTCTGTTCAATTCCCAGTTTTGCTACAGTTTTCCAGGGTGATCTTGGAATTATGTAATCTCCCTCTTCCTAGTTGTCCATCTATAAAATGGGGATAATAATGCTTCCACTCTCCTACTCTTGGTCTGTCTTGGGGAAGACTACTTCTCCGAGCTCCCTGGAGTGAAAGAGATGCACCCCCACTGTTAATCTCATTCATGGGGTGCAGCTTACTGACCCCGCTGTACGTATCCCATTGCATGGTTCCATATCCTCCTTGTCTCTTTCAGGGCACTGTGCTCCTTCCCCCTCAAATTCACTAGGGAGGGAACAGTTCCCTTTGGTCCCATAAGTTCAGAGGATATGCTGGCTCTTGCATGGGCTATACAAGGGAAAGAAGGCACCTTGCATACTCCCCCACATAAAGTTCAGGCACAGTCTGACTTTCAGTTACTTTATAAGCCCTTTGCTAGCTTACTAAGATCTACTCTTACTAATTTAGTTAATCGTATTAGTTCAATACATTGTTAGTAATGGTGAATTATGTATTAACTTTAACTTGTTCACTAAACTGAAGTTAGAATTTAAACAAAAATATCTTTGGGGTGGTGGGAACAGGGCCAGCTCCAGGCACCAGCACAGGAAGCAGGTGGTTGAGGCGGCCAAGGGGAAGGGGGAGAACGTCCGGCTCTTCAGCAGCAATTCGGCGGCGGGTCCCTCAATCTCTCTCTGAGGGAAGGACCTGACACCAAATTGCCGCGGAAGAATAAAGTGGCGGCAGTAGTGCTACCGCCGAAGTGCCGCCAATTGCGGCTTTTTTTTTTTTTTTTTTTTTACTTTTTAATTTTTTTCACCGCTTGGGGTGGCAAAAACGCTGGAGCCGGCCCTGGGTGAGAACAGACCAAAACCAAACCAAACCCCACCAGTGATTAATTACTCAATACCAGTCCAGCTGGCTTCACAAAGGAACCCAAATTCAAGTCACAGCATAGTATGGGACTGACTGTCTTGCTTTAAGTTCCAAGCTGGAGGGGAAACAGAGAAGACCAAGAAGAAAACGATACCATTCTTCTCTACAAACAGTGGATGCCACTTAAAATAGATTCTGAAAGTATGAGTAAGCAGTATAATCAAGGCAATTGTTTCCCCTGACCTAAGACATAAGTACAGTTCAAAGAAAACTTCCAAATGTATAGTATCACAGTTAGAAATGCTGTATACGGTGTTATCCCCTCCAAGGGTATGTCTACACTACAAAATTAGCTCAATTTAATAGAAGTCGATTTTTCAGAAATCGATTTGATACAGTCGACTGGATGTCCCCTCACTAAGTGCATTAAGTCAGCAATGTGCATCCACAGAACTGAGGCTAGCATCAACTTTGGGAGCGTTGCACAGTGGTAGCTACCCTATAGTTCCTGCAGTCTCCCCCGCCCACTGGAATTCTGAGCTGAGCTCCCAATGCCTGATGGGGCAAAAACATTGTCGTGGGTGGTTCTGGGTACATGTCATTGGGCCCCGCTCCCTTCCTTCCTCCCTCCGTGAAAGCAATGGCAAACAATCGTTTCTCACCTTTTTTCCTGGTTTACCCATGCAGATGACATACCACGGCAAGCATGAAGCCCACTCAGCTCACTATCACCATATGTCTCCTGGGTGCTGCTGGCAGATGCGGTACTGCAGTGCTACACAGCAGCATCCCCTTCCCTTGTCTTGTGGACGGCAGATGGTGCAATATGACTGCTAACCATCGTCGTCGTGGGCGCTCCTGGGTGCGACCTTGGTTAAGTTGGTTGGGGGTGCCTGGGAAAACGTGGGTGCTCCTGGCCAGCCTCGGTAAGGTCAGTCGGGGTACCTGGACAAAAATGGGAATAATTCCAGGTCATTCTCTTCTTTAAGTTTTGTCTAATGGAGATTCAGTCATGCCTGGAATATCATGCCAGCTGGAGGCTTCTGCCTCAGGCTGCTCTCCCAGTCGGCAGCACCACACAGTCGCACCTACCTCAGCCTACCCCTTGCTCCCATGGCTCATGAAGCCTGGACAGTAGTAAGGAGCAGTTCAACTATAGGCTGAGCAAGTGCATAATGGTCGTAGAACGTGCCTTTGGACTTTTAAAAGCTCGCTGGTGTAGTTTACTGACTCAGTTAGACCTCAGGAAAACCTATATTCCCATCATTATTACTCCTTGCTGTGTGCTCCACAATATCTGAGAGAGTAAGGGGGAGACGTTTATGGCAGGATGAGAGGTTGAGGCAAATCGCCTGGCCGCTGATTATGTGCAGCCAGACACTAGGGGGGTTAGAAGAGTACAGCAGGGCATGTTGCGCATCAGAGAAGCTTTGAAAACCAGTTTCATGACTAGCCAGGCTACGGTGTGAAAGTTCTGTTCGTTTCTCCTTGATGAAAAACCGCCCACTTGGTTCACTCTACTTCCATGTAAGCCAACCGCCCTCCTCTCCCCATTTGATCTCCGCTTGCAGAGGCAATACAGTCATTGTTGTTTCAAATTCATGCATTCTTTATTAATTCATCACCATGGGCGGCTCTAGAGATTTTGCCGCCCCAAGAACGGGAGGCAGGCTGCCTCCAGCGGTTTCCCTGCGGAGGGTCCACTGGTCCCATGGCTTCAGTGGACCTCCTGCAGGCATGCCTGTGGGAGGTCCTCCGAAGCCGCGGGACCAGCGGACCCTCCTCAGGCATGCCTACGGGAAGTCCACCGAAGCTGAGGACCAACGGACCCTCCGCAGGCAAGTTGCAGAAGGCAGCCTGCCTGTGGCCCTCACGGCGCTGGCAGAGTGCCCCCTGCGGCTTGCTGCCCCAAGCACGCACTTGGTATGCTGGGGTGGAGCCACCCCCGTTCATCACACAAATGGGGAAATAACTGCCAAGGTAGCCCGGGAGGGGTGGGGGAGGCAGGAAGCACAGGGGTGGGGTAGTTGTAGGGGCACCCCCTAGAATGGCATCTAGCTCATCACAGAAGTGGCATGTCTGGGGCTCTGACCCAAAGTGGCCGTTTCTCTCTCGGGTGCTTTGATAGCTCCTTAAGTTTCATGCAGCACTGCTGCGGGTCCCTGTTATAACCACTATCCTTCATGCCCATGGAGATTTTTTCAAATATTCCGGTATTTCGTCTTTTGGAATGGAGTTCAGATAGCACGGATTAGTCTACCCATCCAGCGATCAGATGCAGTACCTCCTGTTCGGTTCATACTGGAGCTCTTTTGCGATTCTGGGATTCCATGGTCACCTGTGCTGATCATCTTGCCACGCTGGCCAAACAGGAAAGAAATTCAAAAGTTTGCGGAGCTTTTCCTGTCTACCTGGACAGTGCATCTGAGTTCAGAGTGCTGTCCAGAGTGGTTACAATGGAGCACTCTGGGATAGCTCCCGGAGGCCAATGCTGTCGAATTGTGTCCACACTACCCCAAATTCAACCCAGTAGGGTTGATTTCAGAGCTAATCCCCTCATCAGGGAGGAGTACAGAAATCAATTTTAAGAGTCCTTTAAGTCAACAAAAATGGCTTCGTCGTGTGGATGGGTGCAGGGTTAAATCGATCTAACTCTGCTAAATTCAACCTAAATTTGTAGTGTAGACCAGGGCCAAAATAATTAAAATGTACAAAGGAATCTATAAAGTAATAGCAAGGCACATTTCCTCCGCCACCCCCTAAATAACCAGATCCCCTCTTATTCCTACCTATCCCAGCTGCTGTATGTTACTTCTTTGCCTTAATCACTATACTAATTTGCACATAATATTGTACCTATGATTTTCTCCTGTTAGTAGTGTTATTTTTTCAGGGGGATAGAGGAGGGGGTAAAGTTGCCTTTACCGGACACTTTAAACATTTCTGCACTAGCTCATGTGAAGAACACAAAAAGTTCCATGATGCTTTGAATGCCACTCTCTTGCAGCATCCTGGGCAAAATTTCCTCTTGCACTGTTCACTGGGATTAATGCCTGCAGATTTCACAGTGCAGACAGATTGTGAGTTTTAGTTTAACTCCCCCTGTTTTTAGACACTTCAACTTCTATTAAGATAGCAAGAGCAAGTCCTACTTTAAGTAAAGCAATCAGATCTGCTTTGGGAGTGCTGGGGGTGGGGGGGATGTTAATACAACACAGATGCCAGAAATAGGTATTTTGATATTGTTGCTTAGAACCAAGATCCTGATCCTGTACTATATTTCTGCAGGCAGATCCCTATGCCCAGACAGAACCTCACTGTCGGTGGGGCTCTGCACAGCTGCAAAATTGGTGTCTATAATTGGACAGTGGATAGACTCTAGTTCACTATCAATAACTCAAATGTCAAAAATCTGACAAAATGGTTTTGATCAGTTTACCGCAGATAAGATGCTTGGATTGTATTTACTAACATTGCCAAGGTCTAACAACTATTTATGAGAATTGAACTTGGAGACTATTCTCCCCTTGATGTAAACACAACTCCCTGTAAAATTAGATACATGCTTGCAGAGAAGGGTATTTTACTATAAAGACTGATTGATTTAACCAGTCATTTTTGTAATCCACATTGTATGTGGTAAGCGGACATGAATGTCACCCATTTAGCACCTGGCATTTTAATTTTGTGATAGTATACAAGGCATTCTTTCCAGATGGTTGTTTTGGTGAGCTTAAACCTCAGGTTTCAAGTATGTAGACTTTCCAGCAATGTTAATTCAGCTCTGCGGAGATCAAGTTATATGCAGTTTACTTTCACATAAAGCCTTAAAATGTCACTAAAGATCAATGGTACTTTTGTTAAAAATACGAGGCTGCCCATTTGGCTGTTGCCCAAGTATCACCTCCATGATATTGCAGTCAGGTGTTTGCTTAACTACCAACCTCCATCCCAGGGATGGGTGAAGTGATTCCTCTATCCACTGGTATATATTTTATTAAGTGTTTCTGGAGTCTTTGGAATCAAAGGTGTTATGTAAATAATAAGAAATTTATTTTAATATTTTTATAATAAAGTAGTAATATTTTTCTACATATAGTTCTTTTCAAAAGTGTTAAAGTGGCACCATCCTTCTTAATCAACTGATCCAATCTCTATAGGTATACAGTCAAATCTGAATCCTTTAGTGACTATTTTTTATTCCTGTTAGCCCTCAAGAGCCAACACAACTAAGATGCTAAATTCTATTCCATTTAGTGCATCATCAACCAATTACACCAGGACAAACCTACCAAAGACAATATGGTTACACAGATGTTAGTAAAGACAATCTGAAAAAAGAGAGGATGCACAGGTGTAAGTAAAGGCATAATATCACCTGTGGAACCTTTATTATATGCAATAATCAAGAAGGTAAAAAACTCATTTCCTAGTTTGAGTCAAACTACATTTGTATGGCTGATATCTTTTTGCTGGTACATCTGATCAGGAGGGGAAAACATTTTAGCAGTTTCTTTTCAGAGGAAGGCTGTATTTTAATGTCACTAATATTGATCCCATCAAGAAGATTTCAGACTCCTGTAGTTTAGACAATAATTGTATTAAAGTTTTTAGCATTAGTACAAAGTCTCTTTTTATTTGTTTTTGTTTTTCATTTGATACACTTCTGTGGCTTCTGCTTTATCCTAGTCAATATTGTTTTCAATGGAAAACTAAACTGGTTAATCTTTAATTTAGTATGTCACCCTCCAAGAAAGGTCTTTCCCAGTTCTGTCTGCTAAAGTTTTTCTAAGAATGAGTTTATTCTTCATGGGTTTTTCCTGAATTGTTTATCTTTGTTTTGCAAGTCAAAGGGGACAGTAGAGTTCTTCAGAAAGACATGTGTCTGCATCACCCCAGAAAGTTGTTATATATTATTTTTAGGGCTGTCAAGCAATTAAAAAAAATTAATCACGATTAATCGCACTGTTAAAGAATAATAGAATACCATTTATTTAAATATTTTTAGCTTTCTCTCACGAGCGGACTTCTTACTAGCTATTAATAACTAATACTATATCAAGGTATATAGGAACAACTCCATAACCCACCTCATGGGTGGTATGTGTCTTCCTAACACCTCAGCGACTCTATCAGAGGCCCTGGAGTCTTGCAGGTTAGGCGCGAGTACTCTTAGCTGTTCCTAGCACTGAGCCTCTTCTGACACCAGAGAGTCGCCGACTGAGATTGTATGCCTTGCGATACTCGCGATTGGAGGCCATCACCCCACGACCTGAGGGAGCCTCACCGACACGAAGGCTCCTACACCACTGGGACCCGATTATCTCTGCGTTTCAGCTCTCTACACACCTCCAGTCCTCTTCACGGCCCTCGACTCTCCAGCTCTACTCATATTGCCTTCTTCCTGATGATTGCTGTCTCCACTTGCACTGCTATATCTATCACAACCGCTGTCTTCCGCCCTGTCTATACCACGATGTCCTGGTTGAGTGGCCAGTAACCTGCCTGTCCTTGGATCTGGAAGCACAGAATCTTAGCCCCGCTATTCCTCCACAACCTTCCTCGATCTCCATCTGGTCTTGGGAGGTCTAAGCCCATAACGCGGTGCAGATGTTTCCTCGTACACAATGCCACACTTGTATGGCAGAGTTCACCTGTAGGCTGTTCCTGCCTGCATCTTAACATCCTGCCACTTGTTTGGACTGTCATGAGGCCTCTCTCACAGTTCTGCACCTTGTCCTCCTATGGGTAGACCCCCGTCAATGATCTGGTGCTCAGTGCCTGTCTGGACTGCTATGATCAGTGCCCTCAGTGCTAGTCTTTTATCCAGCCCCTTTCCAGCCACTGGTACGCATTCAATTTCCCCAAATTGCCCGCCTCTCCACAGCCCACAATGTCGAGCGAGCTGCCTCGATGGTCATCCCGCCATATAGACAGGGTCTTGTCTTGCGCCACTCATGTCGCACTAGTTCTTCTGCTTGGGCTTCCTCCATGTCTGCTGCCTGCCTCAGGCATTCTCTCAGAGCTCATCTTTGGGGCCATCTTACTGTTTATGACCCTGGATGTTCCGGGTTCATCCAGGACAGTGGCCTTGACGCTCCACCAAGCCCCGCCCCCTTCTTCGGCTGGTATACAGTCTCTGGTGTTGGACGGGGGTGGGAAACCCCTGCATTGTGAGGACTTCCGGGATTTTCACCCATCGCAGCCCCTCCAGTGTCCTCGGCTTGGCCAGCTCACTATAGTCGGTCAGGGTATGCTGATACGGCCAGCGGCGCTATCCTTGATGGCGTGGATCTGTCTTCCACTGCGAGAGAGCTGACCTCTTCAGCGGACCTGTCTTATCCTCTATGAGAAAATACTTGGATGTTGCTGTCTTCTGCTTGCTTCTCATCGTGGTTTCCGATGACTGCCGCGATGCCAAGCGTACCTTGTAACATCGGCCAGTATGACTGCGGATGTGGCCGCGCTGGTAGTTCCACCACATCAGTTCTTGAACTACCTCCCTCTCTTCACTTACCCATACCAGCCCACACATTCTCCAGTCCGACATGACATCCCGATATCCATCACTGTAGATCCGCGTCAGTGATATGCGAGCGTCAGATGGTCTACGTTCATCTCCTCAGCATACAGCTTTGTCAGTCAATCTAGAGGAGGTGCTGAATGATAAGTATCCCACTCCCTGAACCTGCTATCCCGTTCCAGTAACCTGTGAGTTATCTGGCTGAGGGGTTAAGCCTATCATGAAACAGCAGCGGGGCGACAGTGCATCACCTGTATACTGCCACTTGATGGCCACCTTGTGCAAGTTTCCCTGGATTGACTTCTAAGTGTGTCTTCCATAGTCCCATTTGAGTCTTGAGAAGGCTCCTTAGTGCCGTTGACATTTGAGTATAGCCAGCACATTCACAGATCCACGTGTGCGGCATTGAGTCATAGGCTTTCCATAGGTCAATCAGGCTTGTGGCTCAGATTGGCTCGCTCTAGACCTTGAATACATGGCGACTGCTCTATCAATATGAGCAACTTGGTGTTTTGAGCCTCTGGTGTGCTTCCCAATGCCTCCTGAGCTGTGCGCATGTACCAATGGCCCATCTGTCCTTGTAGCTGGCAGCTATGAGCCTGATAAGACTTTCCATGTGTGGGGAGGCCACAGGTGGTGCTTTTATGGCCGGTAGTTGGCCGGTTCTGCTCCCCTGCAACGTAGGATCCTCTTATGATCAGCGACAGCGTGAGTCTCCTTGTGTCTAGCCACATATGAGGAGTGGGAGACCTGCTGCTAGCAGCTGGTTCATCTGTGCTGCTACGCGTTCATGCACTGCTGTTAATTTCTTTAGCCAGTAGTTTGGATCATGTCTCGTCCAGGATGCCGTCGCACTCTTCATTTTGCGCGACACGCGCTGGGATGTCTTCTACTGTGGATGCGACTGCGTTTCTGTTCTGGATTAAATATCAATTCAAGGAGAGAACTAACCCATCCCTGTGCTCTGTTCTCAGGTCGTGCAGACAACTAGCCTGGTGTATGAGATCCTTCTCTTCTCCCATTATGTCTCCAGTACTGTTTCCAAGTCCTTCTCGCGGCGTGGTCTGGCTGTATTGTGTTTGTTGCACCTCATGCAGTTGGAGTACTATCCTGGAGGTTCCTTGAGAACAGGCATTATCTTTTTGGCCGTCGCTTCTCTAGTGTATCTCCTAGCTGGGTAGCCCAGTGCTGTGAGCTCTTTTGTTAAGCAGTCTCTAGCTCACCAATGGAGCTCAGGCCCCCTGTATTTTAAATCAGTAAGCCAAGTCTTATCCTGAAATCTCTACACCTTTGTCAGTTTCCACTCACTGATCTCAAGTTCCCCGAGTCGCCTAATCTAGACCTCCGAACCTCATTTCCAGGGTTGGGTGACACCTACTGTTGTTCTCTTGATCGTGTAGCCAAGCATCTCCAGGATTACAGAGGCGTAGCGTAATACGCAAGTTCATTGGGTTGAGTGAATGGTGGAGTAGGATGATGCAGGGCTACTATTGGCATCTCTAACATAATATCTGATGTAACTTCTCCAATGAGCCTGGTAATCGGTCTCGACGGATTGACTGTAAGCTAGTTTTCCATGTCTTATCCTATATCAGCTGCTGTGCTCTGCAAGGAGGGTGACAGTGAAGTTTCAGCTTCAAGGTGTGGGCTGCACCATCACTTGTTCTCCAAGTCTTTCTTGAGTCTGGGATGTAATGTGGAAAGTTGGTCATCTCAAGCTGTGAAGAGCAGCTTCCTCTTGAAACTATGTTGAAAGCGTTGGGAACTAGCTGTTTCTCAGTAATTGTGAGTAGGTCTTTTGTCCATCCACAGTCCCCTCATACGTTTCATATATCCCTCTCATTAAGGTTCACTGTTGTAAGTAGCATTCATCCAATTCCCAGCTTCTCATTGTATCGTCCATGAATGGTTTGTTCCAGTAGCCCACTTATCGCAGATGTCCTGTTCCTCAACATATGGCGCGGACCTTAATGTTTATCCGGGCGACGTTCCGAGCCGGCATGACTCTCCTAAAGTTCGTGTCCACTCTCATATTGAGGTAGGCAGCTGAAGCATTAGGGGTCTTTGCCAAGGACCCTACTGGGAAAGTTGGGTACAAAACCGGGAATTTGAACCCCGTCCTCGACAAAGGCGGTCTCCCATATCAAAGGGCGGAGCTCTTGAACCACTACGCGTATCCAGTCGATATATATATCAACAGCAGAATACAAAGTGTACATGCTCATTTTCAACTTATTTTTCTATTACAAATATTTGCACAGTAAAAAACAAAAGAATAGTATATTCAACTCACTAATACAATTAGTGCAATCTCTTATAAAGGAAAGTTAACTACAAATGTAGAATTATGTCAAATAAAATAACTCACTCAAAAAATAAAATTAGAATTTTAGAGCCTGAATGTCCACACAGTCCCTACTTCTTAATTCACAATCACTCAGCCAAACAAGTGTTGACATTTGCAGGAGAATGATGCCTGCCCGCGTTCTTTTTTAAATTTACCTAAAGGTGACAACAGTGTTGCATGGCACAGTGTAGCCAGCATCACAAAAATATTTAACGTGCTAGACTCTAAAGATTTCTATGTTCCCTTCATGCTTCAACTACCAACTTCCAAATAGGAAATGCGTTCATGCCAATGAGGGTTTCTGCTCAAATAAACAATCCAAAGCCAAAACGTGGTGGGAAAAAACTGCACTACTAATAATTCAATCATCCCGACTGCAGAATGCTTACCCTCAGCAAGAAAGGTTGATTTTCCTTTGGTGTGCTCGGGTTGTGTAGTTTCCACATTTTTAAGAAGTTTGAAGCATGGCCAACCAACCTCTTCCCTCTCAGATTTTGGAAGCAACTCCAGATCTCTTCAAATCCTGGACATGTGCTCGTAACTATGTTTAGGAAATCTCACATTGGTACCTTCACTCTGCAATTTTGGTCATATCTGCACGCTGACACGAAGAGACCTTCTTAAACGAACCAATCATAGCGCTGGGGTCACCATCTGAAGACTGCTATAACCATTTCCCAAAAACGCCGCAGTGCACTAAAAAAGACAACTAAAGAGAGTGCTGGGCTAAAACCACAGCCAAAAGGACCAGACCATACACAATTCTCCCCATAGGAGTGCAGTAAACAACTTTGATAACACATTTTTTAATTAAAAACGAAGCATCATCAGCATGGAACCGATGTTTCTCGTGGAAGTGGTGGCCCCACAGCAGTGTAGGAGGCATAAAATCCAAAAGATGGTTAAGCTTATCTCGGCACATAAAATATCCATGCAACGCCGGTTACAAAAATGCCAATGTAATGCCTGTTCCACTGTCAAGGTGACCATCTGTAAATAAGACCATGTCAGCTCCACAGATGGCCGCCATCCAAATCGACAAACTGTTTGTCTTAAGTGATTGGCTAAACAAAAATTGGACGGAGTGGCTGAAAGTTTTTAAAGTTTTACATTGTTTTGTTTTTTTGAGTGCAGTTATGCAACAAAAAAAAATCTACATTTGTAAGTTAAAACTTTCGTGATAAAGATATTGCATTATGGTACTTGTATGAGGTGACTTGAAAAACACAATGTCTTTGTTTATCATTTTTACAGTGCAAATATTTTTAATAAAAAATAATATAAGCGAGCACTGTACACTTTGTATTCTGTGTTGCAATTTAAATAAATATATTTGAAAATGTAGAAAAGCATCCAAAAATATTTAATAAATTTCAGTTGGTATTCTACTGTTTAACAGTGCAATTATTTAATTGCAATTGATTTTTTTGAGTTAGTTGCATGAGTTAACGGCGATTAATCGACAGCCCTAATTATTTTATGTTTCTGTGGCAGTTTTTACATGGGCAGCAACAAAGGAATTCAGTGCCACGTCCCTTAGATCACATAGAAATATCTTTTACTGGAATATACTTTCCTCTGCTCCTAAAAAAAATGCCACAAGTTCTAACCTGTCTACTCAGAGGAACTGGTACTGCCATTTGGAAATGACCCTGCAGTGGAAATTTGTGAATGTCAGACATGTGGTATGGGTGACTCACAGGCCCATCATGTTTTTAAAGTTACCAAAATGCCTGTTACTTGCCAATATTATTGAGCTCCATGTAATTACATGCTTGGGGCCATGTCATACTATCATAGGAAAAAATGCCAAAAGTGAAAATAATGAAAATATTTGTGATTTCAGTGTCCCAATTTTTTCTAAGACTCAATTCTGCTCTGCTGAAGTCAATGAGAGTCTTGCTTTCGACTTCAATGGCAGTTAAGAGGACAGTTCTAATTTCTGACTCTTAGTGTAAATCTGGCTGGTGCCGTGGCTTGCAGAGCTGATCTTCCAAATCCACAGTTAGCATTCAGCCAGTGCTCATCTCTGGGCCTAGAGTTGAGCCTTCCTCTATTAATTCAAGATGCCTTTCCTTGCCAAAGTACTTTCCTTAAAAGGGAGTATTGTTCTCAGAATCACATCTATGATTATACTTATAGTGTCGACTGATAACTGAAAAAAAATCACAATATTACAAATATATGCTAAATGATGTAATGGGAAGACAGTCTATGGTAGTACAACAGAAGGAGCACCACAGTGTTGTACAGGCAGAGGTGCAAAACGCTTGTACAGATTTTGCCACAGCATCAGCGTAAAACATTTTGAATAGATAATTAAGATGCTTCCAAACACTGAATTTAACAGCTAAGCAAGACAATATACTCAATTGTTCCACACTGAAACAGTGTGTGGCATGTCTGTGAAGTGGGAGGCGTTTCCCACGCCTGCTTGCAGGCTGTAGTAAATCACCTAAGCTGTTCTATTGCACTGCAAGCTTACAGCTTGTCATCGTGTACTGCAGGTGTCTTGACAGTGGGGGGAGGAGGGAGTATCCATTTGACATGCCTCACCATTAACATAATATTACAAAACTACCTCAATTTTATGATGAGCACTTTTCATTTTAGAGTTGTTTTTTACAATATCACCTGTAAATGATTTTTTTTTTTAATTTCCTTTCTCTAGGCAGGGGGAAAACCCCTCACACAACAAACAGCTTCAGGGAAGACAATTTCATGGACATAATGGTTCAGATTTAACATTGGAGTAAGAAAGTGGTTTTGCATCCTATTACTACATGGACGATTTTGACTAGTTTTTTCCCTTATTCAGGAAAGTGACAAAATGGTACACCCCTGCCAGAGTCTATCTTCTGGATTACTTTGCATGCAAACTTCATTTACCTAAATTATCATAAATGAACATTTTTCTGTACAGATACACAGCAGAAGCCATTAAAAAAAAAATCAACATTAGCCAAATGGTAACCACAAAGTTTCTATTGAGATATCTTATTTTAAGCATAGGGAAAAACTGTAGTAATCTCAGATCTTAACTGTGTGTTAACGTTGGACATACGATGAACACAACCTCTTCAACACCCACTTTTAGTGTTGGATAGTATATTTATTCATCTTCTTTGTTTATTGTTCTACAGCATAACAGCAGCACTGCATAGCCTGCATTCTGCAGACTGATTCATTTTTCTTGTTTAATTTCCCATTTTAAGATTGCTTTCATATTACTGCACTTATTTTTGTTTTGGTCTTTTTATTTTCTACACAAATACAAAAAAAAAAAAAGGATATTTTTGTGCCTTATTCAAAGATCATGTCAGTAGAAAGAATCCCATATTAGGCCTAGATCAGGCCCTATATTTGTATATCACAATAATTGTTAATGAATAGAGTGTCCATGCACTGTTCAGATTTTTCCAGCTTTAGTCTCTCTTGTATATCCAGGATGTACATCAGATATATTAATAATAATAAAAAACAATACATTTAAACCACCTAAAGGCACACATTTTGCTCAGACCAAAAGTAAAGAGGTTTTACAAGACAGCCAAAATAATTGTCATATTTTAACTTTATTAATGCATAGAAGTATTTCTTGTGTTTGAATCTTCAGCATCCTGGTCTTCACATTTGTTCACACTTGTTATTGGGTTGGTGACATCTAACTATAGAACACAGAACCAGTTCGGGGTGTCTGCCCTGCTTTTTGACAGTCTGCTCTGAGGCTGGCACTCACGGCCATAAACCACTCTGGAGATTGTGATAATATCATACAAACCATGCATTAAGTACTTGCATCAATATATGTACACAACCCCTAATTTTAGTGGTATTTTTAGAGCAGTATGAATTATTTACCAATTGTGTGAAACCCTCTGAAAAGGATAATTTCTTCATTGTTTGGCACAGCAGGGTGAATTAAGGACTCCAGTAATCTTAACTCTTGCATGCCTGACTCAAACAACAGATGTTTATGATTCATTGCAGTACAGTTTCAGAACATCTATCCTGCAAAAGTATTCTTCTGTCACTGAAAAATATTTTGCAGAGAAATATGCTGGGATGAGGCAATCAGATGCTTTGGTTACTTTCACAGCACTTGTTAGTTTAAGAAATGGTGATTTTGCTGCAGATGGGGTGGATTAAGTCTAATGCTCTTAACGGGGCAATCCCAAGTTGTTTCTCCAGCCATAACAGCTTTGCTCATGGACCATTTTCCTGCAGTTCCTGCCCCGCACTATCACAGTTTGGGTTTAAGGTTTCATGTTTTAGGGTGATCTTATTACCCATTAAAATAATTTAGTGTGATTTTCAGAGCATGTAAAAATTATTAAAATGACAGATCTAAAGACAGCAGTCCTACATTTAACTACAGAGAAGACACAGCAGAGGCAGTAACATGGCAAGCTTCGTCACAGTGCCCTGTCAATATAACACATTCAACAGCACACATTCAAGCTCTTGGTCACTGAGTTCAGGATGCCAAGGACTTAGGGGCAGGAGAGAGGGCAAAAGTTTTGCCTGAAAAATTATTTATTCTGTGTAAAGTAATTTCATGCCTGAAAAGTTCACATTTTCCATTACATTTCTGGTCAATGGATATTTTACACATCCATTCACTTGTATGTGCAGACTACTGTTTTTGTGCAAAAATTCATGTTTGTGAAATGTGTAGCAGATGTAAGACAGGTGCCATCTTTGTCACTGCTCTTCTGTGGAGAAAAAAAAAAAGAAAAACATTTACACCTATTAAATAATATATACACTACGCCCTATGTGCACACTGTAAATGTTCTACACAGAGATATAGCAAAATGCTGTGGTATAATAGCTTTATATGTATTATTCTGGGACAGCCACAAGGCTCATGTATTGTAAAGCCACAAATGAGTAATATCAGAAATGAGTGCCAATAAAACCTCAATGTCATAACATACTCTCATGGATTCTGCATACGCTACATATTTTATGGAAAAAACCCCATGCGAGGTATATATTAGAAATAAAAATATAGAGAGAGATATATTTTAGAATTTAAAAAAATATCTTACATGGTACTATTTTTTGTCCCCTCTACCTGCAAGGCCAGGACCCGATAGTATCATAAACCCTCCTTTACAGGCTTGCGGAAGAGAAAAAAATGACAAATAATAGATTTTTAAAATCAGTAAGTGTAACGCCACATATAGATTTCTGATGCACAAAACTCTGATGATATTAAATCTCCATTTCTCTGACTCTATGACAGCCAGTAACAAATGTTATGAGTCTGACTGGAACTCAACTATACCGCCATAAAGACTTGTTTTATGCAGCTCTTAAATGTGTCACTGAGCCAAAATTGAACATTGACCGTTGATGCTTTCTGGGCATTGGGACAATAATTTTGGGGAGAAAATTCCACATTTGGATTAAAAAATGAAACAGTTCCCCACCAGTGTTGTGGGAGTGGCAGAGGGGTGTTTGTTTTATTTTTTAAATAATAGAGTTTTGAAGTCACTAAGAGATTTGTAATCACGGAAATTGTCCCAGGGAACGTGGATTAATGGGCAGATGAGCTGTCAGAGGTACTTGATAAGTATTATTTATCATAGGGGTGCCATCACCACATGCACACCTCAAATATGTACACAAGCACCTACCAGCACTGCTGAAGGAAGCTGAAATTGTTCCTGCTGTGGCCAGAGAAGTGAGTGAGTCTCCCCTGCCTTCTCCCTGCAGCAAAGCTCTTAGATCAGGGAGAAAGAAAAGCCAGCAAGGATGTAGCCAGAGAAGCAGCTTCTACCAGTCTGAGCAATAGAAGAGCAACAGCCCTTACGTGGTGGACTGAATGAATTGCAGCCAAAATTCTCTGAGTCCTGGCAGAGGGCAGATGGGGAAGTCTGAGACAAAATTAAAGAACATAGGACTGTCCTGTCTAAATTGAGATTACTGGCAAACGTGCCCCCCTTTTGTCTACCCAACACTCTCTTCCCCAACCCAGTGCTGCCTTTCTGCAGTGGGAGAAGGAGAAGCAGTGGTGTGTTATAACATGCAGAGTCTTTGGTGGATGGCAAGACTTGCCCCTGTACCGAGTGGCTGAAATTCCTATGTAAGGATGTGGGTGTAGCTGCAGTGACCAAAGGTCATCCTCCATTTTGTGAGGCAGGGCTCTGAGCTGCACAGTGGAGTGAACATCAGGCTCTCGTTGCTGTGGTCACAGAGCTGTACAATATTTAAATAATAATTATGTTAAAATGCAAGTCTTCTGTGCCTTAATGAGGAGAACACCTCAACCTTCCCACTGCCATGTCATCTTTTGAGAATGTATCTTCTCCCACACAGGCCTAAGACAAAAAACTTCTGATAACCCCCTTAGATGAGGTTACCAACCCTCCAAGATTGGCCTGGAGACTCCAGGAATTAAAGATTACTCTTTAGTTAAAGATTATGTCATGTGATTAAATCTCCAGGAATACATCCAACCAAAATTAGCAACCCTATCCTTAGATAACCTCCTCATGACCATGTGAGGTAGGCTCTGGCAATCAGGAATCCTGAAGAAATACCATGTGACTTCACAACCATGTGATAAACACAGCTAGCACATCACAAAAAAAACCCCCAAACCACCAGACAAGAAGTAGTAGATTATATGGTCTTCAGGGCAATGACAGCTTCTTTGTTATGTGTCTGTGCAATGCCTAGTAATGTAAGACCAGGGCCTCCAGGTACCACTGCAATACAAATAAATAATAATACTGAAATCTTTTCGGGTGGGGGAGAGTGGAATTTTGCTCTCCACTTCAATGAAATTCTTGATGTGAAAAATTTAATATTACACTACATTTTCATGGAGTTACCACAAACATGATACAGGGAAAATGCAAGTGGTTTTTCATTTCAGTGCCAATATTTTACACAGCTTTAATGCCCATGTTTTCCTGGAAATGTTTACATTTACAGTTAGCTGAGAAATGGGGTAGGGGAGAAGAGGACTCTGAAAAATTACATTTTCACTGAAATTTTCCAACCAACTATAGCTTACACAGTAATATAAAATGTGTATTACAATTTATTTCCAAGGATGATGAAGGGAATCATAGAAATGTAGGACTGGAAGAGACCACAATAGGTCATATAGTCCAGTCCCCTGTACTAAGTATTATCTAGACCATCCCTGACAGGTGTTTGTCTAACCTGTTCTTAAAAACCTTCAGTGATGGAGATTCCACAACCTGCCAAAGTGCTTAACTACCCTGACATTTAGGTAGTATTTCCCAATGTCTAATATACCTCTTCCTTGCGGCAATTTAAGACCATTACTTCTTGTCCTGTTCTCAGAGAATAAGGAGAACAATTTATCACTCTTCTCTTTATAACAATTTTTTATATACTTGAAGAGTATTACCATGTACACTCTCAGTCTTCTCTTTTCCAGACTAAACAAACCCTATTTTTTCAATCTTTCCTCAGAGGTCATGTTTTCTAGACCTTTAATCATTTTTTGTTGTTCTCCTCTGGACTTTCTCCAATTTGACCACGTTTCCCAAAGTGTGGTGCCCAGAACTGGACAAAATACTCCAATTGAAGCCTTATGCAGTGCAGAGTTGTCATAGATAGCTAGCTAAGGGTTAATGGTTCTTTTACCTGTAAAGGGTTAACAAAGGGAACCAAACACCTGACCAAGGACCAATCAGAAACTGGATTTTTCAAAGTCAGGAGGGAATTTTTGGGTCTGAGTCTTTTGTCTTCTCTCAGCTATGAGAAGGTTCTTTCTATCTTCTAATCTCTGTTCCAAATTGTAAGTACAGGTAGAAAAACAATATAGGCTTTATGTTGTTTTGGTTGTATTTACATGTGTGTAGCTTGCTGGAATGTTTCAAATTGGGTATCTTTTGAATCAGACTGTTTATTCATATTTTCTTATAAGCAATAGCCCTGTATTGTCACTTGATGCAGAGATTATATTCTTATGTCTTTTTTCTTTCTTATATAAGTTTTCTTTAAGACTTGTTTGAGTTTCTCTCTCTGGTAGGCTAAGGAACGAAGAGGGAATTCTCTTTGTGTTAGATCTACGGAGGGTGAAACTCTGCAGCACCAGGGAATTTGTGGGAGGGGAGGAGAGATAGAATCTTTCTGTTCCTTGTATTTGGGTTTGTCTCTTTGTGGAATAGAGGAGACATGCTTCTTGGTATTGTGATGTAAAGATTGCATCAGTACTCCCAGGTTAGCCCAGAGAGGAAAGTCTGGGTGGGAGAGAGAGGGGAAGGGAAGTGGGTTATTTCCCTTTGGGTAGACTCAGGGCTTCTGAGTCTTGGGTCCCTCCAGGGAAGGTTTTGGGGAGACCAGAGGGGGCCAAAACCCTGGAATTTTTGGATGGTGGCAGTGAGATCAAAGCTAAGCTGGTAATTAAGCTTAGAAGGGTTCATGCTAGGCACCCAGATTTCTGGACGCTAAGGTCTAGATTTGGGAGTTAGGCTTATGATAAGAGTAGAGTGGAATTACTTCTCATATCTTACTTACAACACTCCGACTAACAAATCCCAGAATGATATTCGATTTTTTTGCAACAGTATTATATTATATTGTTGACTCATATTTAGTTTGTTATCCACTATAACATCCAGTTCCTTTTCTGCAGTGCTTCTTCCTAGGCAGTCATTCCCAATTGTGTATTGTTAATTCACTCTCAGAGAAAGTCACTTTATAAAGTGAACTGAAGGTCACACATGCAGTTATCAGAATGAGGATTGGAACACAAATCTTTTGATTTCCAGGTCACTGCTCTAATTACTAGATCAACCACTCTTGCACGGGATTTTGTTATGAAAGTTTCACACTACTCTAATTCAGACTTCGCAAAGGATAAAACCAACATCCACTCTGCCATTTGCAGAATCCATGTCCTGTACCAAGAGATAGCACAGGGAAATAAGAAAATCTGACCATTATTTATTTTGTTTACAAGAACCACGATGCAGAGATTCCTGCTTGCATCTGACAGTGGTACAGTATGATTGAAAGATCCCATTCTTAATACATTTTACTTAAACTGCCAAAGCATAGGGGGCCAAAATGTATGACTCCAAAATATTTGATTTTTTTCTGAGTCAAAAAATGCAGGTATTTGGTATTCAAACATAATATGACCATGTTCTACATACGACACTGTTTGAGAAAGAGCATGGAAAAATATTTTTAATGATAACAAAATTAGCACCATACTTAGGAAGGTTCTATGAGCTACATGTATCCCCATGGCCACAGATTTAATTTGACTCTTTTCCATTGTGAGGGGAAGAAAGAGAATTCTAGGAAACAACTGTCAAATGAGTTACTTAATGAATGATATGCAAGGAAAAGATGAATATTATGTTAAAACAGGGGGCTAGTCCACATGACCATGCTACATCAGCTACTGGGAGAGCTCTCCCGTCGGTATAATTACTCTACCTCAATGAGAGGCAGAAGCTGTGTTAGCAGGAGAGCGTCTCTCACTGACATAAAGCAGTGTCCACACCGCACTAAGTCAGTGTAACCTATATTGCTCGGAGGGGCATAACTTACATCAACTTCAGTGGTAGCGAAGACAAGCCCAAACATAATCAGAAGCTCAGATACCTGTCAGAAACATCTCATCAAGTGGTTTGTATTGCATAAGTTACCTCCAAATGACAAAGAATGACAAACACATTTACATTCAGTTTCCACTGAATATATAAATGCCTTCCTTTGCTACGTTTGCCTATGTTCTTGTGTACAGCTTTCTTTACTGCTAGAAGACACTGGACCATGTAAAAAGTCTGTTTTAGCCAATGTGTTTCTAGTTCATCTGCTACTGTGGTAAATTGTTCTGCTGCCCTAACCTAGTCCAAAATATTTCCTAATACTGCAAAACAAAGCTATATGTGTACACACACACTAACATTATGTGTTGACCACTTGCACTTTTTGAATATTATCACAATAGAAAATCATGTTCTGAGCAAGTTTAAGCACTGTGCTAATCATTTAAGAAATGTGCAGTATGTGTGTCTGAAACCTCATCAGGTAGAGTAAAGGTACTGTTGCAGCTCCTGCGGTTTATTCTTTAATATAAAAAGTTTCCTAAAAATAAATGTGGCTGGTTTGTCAATGTCTTAAAGGCACATTTGATTTAAAGAGGGCCAATAAAAATTAGATATTACTGATCCTGAAAATCTTTTCTCATATGAGAAGTCCCACTGGGAATAATAGCATAAGGATCAATCACAAGTAAGGATTTGCAGGACTGGGTCCTAAATAGAAAGGCAACACAATACATACACAGAGACAGGGCCGGCACTTCCATTAGGTGGCCTAGGCAATCACCTAGGGTGCCAGGATTATTGGTGGGTGGCATTTTGCCAGAGGGGGCGGCAGGCAGCTCCGGTGGAGCTGCCGCAGTCGTGCCTGCGGACGGTCGGCTGCTCCCGCGGCTCCGATGGACCTCCCGCAGGCACCACTGCGGCAGCTCCACCGGAGCCGTGGGACCAGGGCGTGGGGCAGCGAAATTGCCGTGCGCCTAGGGCGCTAAAACCCCTAGCGCCGGTCCTGCACAGAGACCCAAAAGATGGTGATCCATCTTAGGGGCAGTGAGTTGGGCATGGGGAGAACTAACTGAACATTTTTGTGTTGTTTTTAATTGAAGTGCTAACAGATTTTGGCCCATGAGTCTTCTGTGACTGTTGTATTCTCTGTTCAAAATGCATCACAGGAAGAAAAAAAAATCCGATAATGCCAACTTCTCAATTCTTCCCAAATTCTTCTCCTCCGATCCTGCCCTTCTTTCCCTCCCCAGATCTTCCAGTACCTCAGACACAGGCTAGGCTGCGGTGAGTTCTTTGCTCAGCATTAGCAAATGGCAGCTTTTCCCTCTTTTTCTCCATCTTCGTCTGCCTGTCCAGCAGTCATGCCTGGAGGTTCTGCCCTAATCCCCTCTGGCTATCTCACTGAAGGATAGAAGAGGAGCTAAGGGAAGAGGTGGGGGAAAAGACTTTCAGTGACTGGCCCTGCTCACCCCTCTTTTGGCCAGTGGCCACTACCCAAGAAAGCTGCAGCGTACACTGGAAAGCTGGAGGTTAGGCAGGTTTGGCTGGAGTGCTCATTAGAACCTTGCAGAAGTACCCTGCCCACTGAGGATAAAATACACTGCAAATTACTGTGGCTGCAAAATCATGGAATACACAATGCACTGACTATGAACCTAATAACTAGCCTATATAGTCTACTGTGACCTTACATGTCAAACATCACATTTAAAAAACAATTTAATTTGACACTGATTAAACTATGCAACCAAGTTGAATTAAATATGTTCAGATGTGCTTTACAAGCCACAGAATCAGGAGTCTTACCTTTAAAAAAAGCCCCTCTAGTTCACATTGATTTGTGAGAAGGATAAAAAAATATTTTTTGTAAACTGTTTATCACACTTTCAGATAAAAGCAGATGTGTTTGTATACCACACTGAATGTGCAACACTCTACATACATGCACTTATGTCTATTGAAATAACTGTTCATTCAACTCAGATAAATGCAGATACACTAACTGAACATGTGATCCACCTCATTGTTAAGCTCTTAGTTAGAAAGCAAGACCTCTGCAAATGGTTATTGTGCTGTGTATTGTAGGATTTCCCAGAAGTAACATTTCTGTAGAAAATCTCAAAGCCTTGTCTGACAGCTAAGCCCTTGTAAACGAAACTGAGTTCCACAGCACTGTGCTCATACTAACCCCCAACAGGGCTCAAACTGGATTACTTTAACAAAAGTTGTAAAACACTTTTAAAAATTGTCAGTGCAGTTACAGGCCCTGTTGGCTAAAGTGCAAGACTGGAAGTCAAAAGCTGTGAGGCCGGATCTTCAACCCTGATACTCCCCTTTGTGTCACTCCAGTGGCACAAAAAGGACTTAAATCATCTTTAAGTCTTTGCCATGACTTGGAGGGGAAAAAACAGGATTTAAAAAACAAAAAAACAAAAACAAAAACAAGCTAGCTAACAGGATTTAATTAAGTGCAGTTCACAAATATCCCCAGTGCTGTAGGTAGCATGTTGGAGTTTGTCAGGGGCAGGAGAGGACACAGCCATGGCACATTGCACTCTTTCTAGCCATCAGTATAACTGCCTCTAGAGGGGTCATCACAAACTGGCCAATTTAAAGCAGCCCTAAGGCAATGCAACACTGGGCCGTAGGCCAAACTGGCCCACAGCTACCTTCTAGGTTGGGGGAGTTAAGTATAGTACTCAGGTGTGTGCTGTTTTGACGTGCCTGATAATCTGGCCCATTCATTTTATTTCCGGCTCTGACACAAACTTATTGTGTGACTTTGCACAAGCCACAACCTCTCTCTGCCTCAATTTTCTCATCTATAAAATGAGGATAATACTTCTCAACCTTGTAAGAACCTGAGTTTCTTACAATTCACTAATGTTTGTAAAGTATTTGGAGATCTTCAGATGGAAGATCATAGGTAAGTGCTTAGTATGGGCCTGATTCTGCAAACTCTTATTCGTGTTTAACTGTACTCACATGAGTAAGCCCAACTGAACTACTCATATGAGTAAAGTGAGGCATATGTAAGTGTTTGCAGGATCAAGGCTTATGACACACACACACACATTTATATATATATATATTTTTTGCAGAGTTTAAAATTGAAGTAGACAAATCCTGGCATCTCATGTTTAATGTAATAGTTTCTAGGTGAACATTAACTAAAGAAATAAAGTAATGAGATTCTACTACACAAATGCCACTGTGATCATCAAGAATTGAGGCTTCTCCAAGGTAATTTTCCTCAAACTATGCCCCTCAAGCTGTCCACGTTCAACACCCATTTTCTTCAGTTGGCTTGCATTTGCCTGGACCTTTTTCATGCACCAGCTGGTATTTACCCCTAGTGTGACACATTAAAGATAAATTGACATAGAGTATGCCCTATCCCCAGTTTTACACAGATCACAAACACATCTTAATAAAAACAAACAAACAGAAAGATGCCATACAACTGATGTTCATATACTTGTGCTTGTTACACTGATCGCTAGCTAAGAAAATAAGAGTCTTTTTTTTACTGATGGGATGCCTATTACTAAAAGAAATATTTTAAAAAGTAATTATTGAATTTATTCTACAACACATGGTAAAGTTTTTTTGCACTCTGAATTTTCTTTTAATTTCAATTTCTCTCTCAATAAGGATCAAAACCTGCCTCTGTAACTCAGGCAAAATTCTCTTTAACATCAATGGGAAACTTGCCTGAGCAAGAAACACAGGCTTGGTCCTAATTCTCTGTTCTCCTGAATTAGATGAATGCTTGTATTCAGTGACCTCCAGTTTTGCTTCAGCACCTTGTTCTCACTGCATTCTACAATCTTCTTCATCCTTCACTAAGAGTGTTTTTAAACTTGAGCTCTTTATTTCCAGTTCCCAGTGTCTAGAGACTAAATCTGAAAGAGCTTTGGCTTTCATTAGCAAATCATAAGAACCAACAAAACCACAAACAAAAAAAGCACAACAGCATGCTTTTCTGCACTGTCGCTGCCTACATCTTCCAGGCTCTTTTTTTTTTTTTTTAAACATCAGTGAAACTAGATGATTGAGCTTCGAGAAGGAAGAAAGCCAGTCCTTTCATTTTATAATGAGTGGAAATTCAGTAGTAGCACGAACAGCTGTCTCTTTCAAAGAAAAATTTAGCATCATCTGTGCACTAGTTATAGCCACAGACAGGGAAGAAATACTACCAACCGCAGGTTTCACATCCTTACTAGTGGCGACCATGGGAAATGGTTTTGGTTGAGGGATGGTCCAAAACGGGTTCTTTTTTAAGGCAAGCTAGCAATGTTTTGTTTTGTTTTTTAATATAATTTTTCACTTTTTCTTTTTAGTTTTTTTCTCAACCAATTCAACAGAGAGAAAGTACAAGAGAGACAGACAGAAAAACAGACAGTGTCCCACATGGTAAGATCAATTAGGCAATCATTTTGGACATGTTCAGACAAAGAAAGTGGTCTCCTTGGAAACTGAAATTACATTCACACACACTCAGAATAACTTCTCCACATTCTATTCTCTGTTCTGTATAGCAAACTTGTATGTAAGCTCAGAGGGACAATCAAATATCCAGTGTCTACAGACTTGTCAGCATTTCAAATAGTACAAAACAGGACTCCCAGTCTCCTCTCCAACAATTTTGGCAAAGATCAGGGGATTAGAAGTCGGTCAGGAGGGTAGAAAAGAGGTGGGAGGAGTAGCCTCCAACATTTAAAGGATAAAATTGTGACTTTCTGGAAAACAGGAGGGTATAATAAGACCTCTTAAAATCTCAAATGGCTTCAAAATCCCTCAGACTTGAAATTAAAGGGAAAGCGAGCTGGGGAAAGTTACTTCCTTCTGGAAAACAAAGTAACAAGTTTAATACATTTGGGAACTATAGGAAAAAAAAGAAGAGGCGAACTTTGTGCTAAATGTTTGTACTTGTCCTATAAACTCCAGATATTTGGTAACTATTATTTTTTCAATTTTAAAAAATTTAAAAAATCACTGTGCTATAAACCTATGCTATTTGTGAGCCTGCAAGCATATACATTTGCCATTTAAACTACTGATGAGGTAATTCAGCTCACTTTTACAATCTATGCTCACATTTGCAAAAATTCTTTTAAAGATGCAGTTGTGCCTCATTGAAAAAAGTTGGTTTATTGCTAATGCAAAAAACATTCTTATCAAGAGTTGTATGATAATAAAGATCATGGCTAAAAAAAGGAAGAAAGAAATTCACAATCTGACATCTTAAATTAACAAAGGATAGTAGTCTAAAGGAGGAGGAATATCTGCAAGATTAACAATTACTTTATCAAGAGAAAACAGAATACACTATTTCTTAAAACTAGGGAAGGTTTATAATATTTCTGAATCTTCTATAACATGACCATGCATATTATATTTTTTTACATTATTTAATAGTATTCCAAAGCTTCATACTATCCTAATTCTTTCAGTTGACTACCTCAGCACTAAATGCTCAAAATTTCCATCTAAAACCAAGGATTTTTTTTTTTAAATACAGACGAGCAATGAACAAATTTTGATGCTGTAACTCTGCTCACTATGGTTAGAAAAAGTCATAGGGAGTCATAATTCTGGAGTCCATTCTTAGCTTTGCCACTAAGCAGCTGTGTGGCCTTGGATAAATCACTTTCCTGCTCTGTGTCTGTTTCTATATACAGAAATAATGATACTTATCCACTTTCTCTCTGTTCTTCATCTTAGCCATCTCTGAAACAACATGTATCTCTCAAAGGAATATAATGGGGCTTAATTAATATCTGTAAACGTGACTTGTTACATAGTAGTTGGATGAAAGGCTCAACTGAAGTGTAAAAGAATATTAAAGCATTACTATGTTGTTGTATTAGTTAAAAATCTCTTCCTTAAATTGGCCTTGATTATAATTCAGACAAAAAGGGAAAAAAATGTATAACTGGAAGCAATTAAAACAAAACATAGCCAAAACAAGCAAAGCATAGAAAAAGTAAACTACCCCAAAAAGAAGAATTAAACTTACTACATTCATATTGTATTCTGTACAGTTTAGTTAAAAAAGTGGCTACAGTCATAAAGGTTCCGTGCTAAAAGCTCTCTCTGGGGAAGCATGGAACTCCCATGACAGCAGCATTCCAGTTGCTAGTGTAGCACAACATTGCTGTATACACATACAGTCCCTATGGTTGTCGGGGGGAATCAAACCTGGGACCTTTAGTGCCAAAAATATAATTTCATACTAAATTGAATAAAAGGAGAACTACTTTAACCATGTGATCAGCCAATACATGGAAATTACAACCATACACTACTAGGGCAGTTCATCACAGGAGCAAGACATTTCTGCTCTCACATGTAACTCCAGTACTGACAGCCCCTTTACTTTTTGCATGGAGATTCAGGTTTGGAGAGGGAAAAAATATACTAAGGGCTTAGGAAAGGACAACATCCGGTCAAATTTGTCCCAAAGTTTAAATTTTGTGAAAATATTATTTTACAGACTAACAGACATGTTTACACGGAATTTTCTTTGAAAAAATTCAAAAGAAAGCAGTTTGTTTTAAACCAATAAGCATTTCCCCATGCAGTGCTTGCACCTCACACATCATGGGATTGTGCCAGCACAGGATATCCTGAACGTTAAAGTAATTAGAAACAAATTATAACAAAAGTGAAAGGACAAGATCCTCAGGACCACTTGGTTTCCAGAGCAGATCGAGGTAAGGAGCATCTTGGTTCTGCTGGCTGCAAATGGCCCCTACTGGGGCCATTTCTGGAAGCTGGGAATCACCAGAGCACAGCAGAATGCTGCTTTTCTACTCCTATGACTTTGTGCCACACATGACAAACTGAACCAGCAACTGACCCAAACTGGATAGTTCATTTTGATTCTCCAAACAAAAAGAAATGCCATAAATTAAGCAGTTTTAAAATCTAATATACTTTTCATTTTTTAAATTATTTCAGTTTTAGTAATGTTATTTTTAACAAAAGGCAGTCATTTGTTTTACAACATATCTTTCTTTAAACTTAAACTGACACTAATAACCACATTTTTTGCAAGGAATAGAGTCAAACACAAAAGTTCGACTTCTCTGAAGCTTCAAATTATGATTTCATCTACTTACTTTTGCAACTACAAAAATAAGTGCTTTTACACTGTAACTCAGAAGATCACCCCAACTCTAGCTCCAGTAAAGCATAAATCCCTAACTTAACACAAACTACAGAAGAAAACAATTTCATTGAAGGGAATATTCTGAGAGAATGCGGCTTCTGCTGATTTCAATGGGAATTTATGGGCTTTTGAGCTCTCTCAGGATGCTCCACAAGTCCTTGAATACAGCCTTTATCTTTATGATGTATGGTATATGTTTTCTGCTCATTTTAAGAATCTGTAAAGGGGTCTGATTTGTGGTCTGATTTTCAGAGCTTCTAAGCACCCACAAGTCCAGTTTTAGGCAACAGAAATGGAGGCCAGTTTTTCAGTACAGCTTTAACTGTCTTGGAATGTAAGCCAACATTTTCGGCATTTCACTTTTTCAGACTTTAGTGAGTGCACAGAGTAATGGAAATCTAATTTAAAGTAATAGTGTGCTCTCCCTCTTTCTAAAACTCTTCAATACAGCTCACAGCTGATTTTAAGTGTTGCACAGAAGCACTCACATCTCTATTTACAGAGATTTCAGCAAGATCTACAGTATAAAAATACATACAGAACTAGTCATGTTGTCAGACAGTGATATCATAGAATCATAGAACTGGAAGGGATCTTGAGAGGTCTTTTAGTCCAGTCCCCTGCACTCAAGGCAAGATTAAATATTATCTAGACCACCCCGACAGGTGTTTGTCCAACCCGCTCTTAAAAACCTCCAATGATGTAGATTCCACAACCTCCCTGGGTAATTTATTCCAGTGCTTAACTACCCTGACATTTAGGAAGTTTTTCCTAATGTCCAACCTAAACTGCTCTTGCTGCAATTTAAGCCCATTGCTTCTTATCCTACCCTCAGAGGTTTTTCTCCATCCTCCTTTTAACAACCTTTTATGTACTTGAAAACTGTTGTCACGTTCCCCCTCCGTTTTCTCTTCTTCCAGCTAAACAAACCTAATTCTTCAAATCTTTCCTCAAAGGTCAGGTTTTCTAGACCTGTAATCATTTTTGTTGCCTCCTCTGGACTTTCTCTGATTTGTCCTACCTTTCCTGAAACGCGGCACCCAGCACGGGACACAATACTCCAGTTGAGACTGTAAGCAGCATGGAGTAGAGTGGAAGAGAAAGTTACTCACCTTGTGTTAGTAATTGAGGTTCTTCGAGATGTGTCCCCCTGTGGGTGCTCCACTCCAGGTGACGGTGCATCTCGGTGCTATTGATCAGAGATCTTCGGTAGCAGTGCCTGGTCAGGACATGCATGCACAGTTGCCATCTTGAGGCATCATTGCAGTCTGTTTGGCACACGCTCATCCCGACCCCCTCAGTTCTTTCTCCACCATAGAGTCCTCTGAATCGAACTCCAAAGTAGAGGGGAGGAGGGTGGGTACTAGAGCACCCACAGGGACACACATTTTGAAGAACCTCAGTTACTGCACAAGGTGAGTAACCTTTTCTTTCTCTTCAAGTGCTGTCCCTGTGGGTGCTCCATTCCAGGTGAATGTAAAGCAGTACCCACTAGGGTTGGGGGGTCTTTGGAGTTGTGTTTTTGGTAGTAGCAGACAGTACTGTATGGCCTACTATGGCATCTGCTCTGGCGTCGTGTGATGGTGTAGTGTTTGGCAAACGTATGGTCTGACACCCATGTAGAGGCTTTACATATGTCAATAATAGGTACATATGGAAGATGGATGCATCTTTAAAAGAAATTTAGGGTGGGGTCACATCATGACCTTGTTCTTAAAGAAAATAGTATAGGGAGGGTTGGCCGTTAGTGCAGTTATTTCCCCAACCCTTCTCGTCAATATGATAGCAACGAGGAATGCTACCTTCATAGACATGTGTAGTAGGGAGGAGGTAGCAAGCGGTTCAAAGGGAGGTCTCATGAGTCCTCAGAGGACTATGTTCAAATTTCATGTGGGCATGGGAGGTGTACCTCAAGGTAGAGGAAGTTTTTCATGGTAGGGTGTGTGAAAACCAAGAAGCCATGTAGTTTGACCTTCATGGAAGGCGTTGATTGCTGTGAGGTGTACTCTGATGGAACTGAGCAATAGTCCATCATTCTTTAGTTCTAAAATGTAGTCTAGGATATTGGGAAGGGGCATGGTGCAGGGTGTGAGGCTTTTCTGCAAGCACCACATAGAGAATCGTTTCCACTTTGGCAGGTAAGTATTGTGGGTGGAGTCTTGTCTACTGTGTAATAACACGTGTGAGTTGCTCCGAACAGGCTAGCTCATGCACTTGGAACCATGGAGGAGCCACTCTTTCAGATGGAGCTTCTCCAGTTGTGGATGGAGGATGCGACCGTCACTCTAGGAGAGAAGATCCAGTCTCATTGGGAGAGTTCTTGGAGAGTGGATCGACAAGTCTGTCTGGGCCAGGCTGGAGCGATAAGTATGTAACCTTGGCATTGTTGTCCTTAATCTTGTGGAGGACTCTGTGCATCAGTGGAATCAGTGGGAATGCATACATGAGTCCGTCTTGTTCCACGGGATTAGGAACACGTCTCCTAGGGATGTGACCAGAATCGAGTCTAGGTAAGCCCCATGAACTCTATTTGTTGTGTGGGTATCAGAGTAGCTTTCTGGAAATTTATTTGGAGTCCTAATCTTTGGAAAAGAGTGATGGTAGACCCTGTGGCCATTTGCGTCTCTTCATACGATCGGCCCTTGATAAGGCAGTTGTCTAGGTACGGGAAAAATAGATCCCTTGTTTGCATAGGTGGGTCACAACCACTGCAAGAGTTTTGGAAAACATTCAAGGTGCTGTGGAGGGACCGAATGGTAGCACTCTGTATTGGAAATTGTCATGCCCCTCTGTGAATCATAGAAATCGTCTGCGTGCTGGATGTATTGAGATATGGAAGTATGTGTCTTGTAGGTTGAGGGCTGAGACCCGGCCCTTTGTTCCAGCACAGGTATTATTGTGCCCAACGCGACCATCCTGAATTTTTGGGAGCGTACAAATTTATTGAATCTTTGCGAGTCTAGTATGGGTTGCCATCCTCTGTTTTTTTTCTGGGTCAGGAAATAGTGGGAGTAAAACTCCTTTCCTCTCTGTTGTGTTGGAACTGGTTCCACCGCACGTAACTGTTTGTAGTAGGTGCTTGTGAGAGGGGTCCCTGAAGAGGGATGGGGAAGGGGTTAGGGTAGGGGGGCATGAAATAAAGGGGATGGAGTAGCCTGACTACTATTTCCAGGACCCAGCGGTCCTGTGTGATCTGTTGCCAAGCATGGTGGAAGCGCTGGAGGTGATAGCCAAATGGGCAGGTAGGCACTGGTGTTAAGGTTCGATCAAGCCTTCAAAATTGTGGCTTTTTTCCCGATGGTTGGGATGTGGCTTGTTCCAGCTGGCTTTGTCTACGTTCAGGTAGGTCTGCTTCGTTTCCTCCTAGTCTCATATGCCCTAGACTGTGGGTGGTTGTATTGTTGTGAGCGAGGCACAGAGTTGGTACCACTTTCTCTTGGAAGGGGGAGTTTTATATTCCCAGTATGAGCAAAGCGGCCCTGGAATCTTTCATTGTGTGAAGGACTTGATCGGTTTTTGCCGAGAAGAGTTCTTTTTTAATCAGAGAGTAGATCCTCCACTGTGATCTGCAGGTCTTTAGTGATGCCAGATGATGAAAGCCATGAGTCCCTATGCATCACCACTGCAGTGGCCATGGTGTGGGCTGCCATGTCAGCCATATCCAGGGATGCTTCTAGTGCTGTCCTGGATACTAGCTGTCCCTCTTTGAGGACTGATTTAAAATCTGCTCTTCTGTCGTCAGGACTGTCAGAGGTAAATTCAAATAGTTTGTTATCTTTATCAAAGTCATAACTAGCAAGAAGAGCAGTGTAACAGGCAATTCTAAAGTGCAAAGTGGATGATGTGTAGACCTTGCGACCCAGGAGATCAAGTCTTTGAGATCTTTTTCCTGTGGTGTGGACCCATGTTGGGGTTCTTTTGCTCTGTGGTTCGCTGCTTCAACCATGAGGGAGTTAGGCTGTGGGTGAGAGAAGTAGTCCATGTGCTTAGCTGGAACAAAATATTTACTGTCCATTCTCTTACAGGTTGGTGGGGCATTGGCTGGTGTCTGCCATATAGTGTCAGTGGGTTCCAGTATGACGTTGTTTATAGGGAGTATAATCTTTGATGCTGCCAAAGGTTGGAGGATCTTCAGGAGTTTGTGTTGTGTCTTCTGCACTTCCTCTAAATGAATGCCTTGGCTGATTGCCACCCTTTTGAACAGCTCCTGAAATTGCTTGAAGTCGTCTGCCATCATTGGTGTGGGTGGCATGACAGACTCTGTCTCAGGTGCAGGCTCCTCCTCTACTTCTTCATGTGGATCCTCTGTAGCTCTAGATGTGGATGAGATTGGGGATCCTGGTGGAGAGCGAATGTGTGCTCTGGGTGGTGAGGCAGTGCGGGAGTACTGGTGTATTTTAAATCCGATCACTTAGAAATCTACAGACTCTCTAATCCCATAATAAAGAAATAGCTGTTATTGCGAGCGGAGAAAATGGCTTAGTAAAGAGGTGAAAATTGCTCTTCCACTAGAGTCTCATATACATGCTACTGTACTGACTTTTTCAGAAAAGCTCTGAAGTGAAGGAAATCATAATGAAAGCAAAATAAATGTAATCAGCACAATGTAAACTTTACTGTAAATTCAATACAACCAATGAAAAACTCCATAATTCAAATCAAAATATTAACAGCTTTAAGACAGTACCCAGGAAATATAATATATCACATATTCTCACATGGTCCTGTACCCACATGTTTAGTTACTTTAGTTCTTTACATATGGAAAAAATAAGGAGAGGGCTTTTTAAAATAATTTGTACATTTTCCATTCTCTTCTAACATTTCTTTGTTTTGAGTCAGCTGAACAGACTATTTTTTGCTAGCTTTCGTTTCTTTGGAGGAAGGAGGTGGAAGATATTTCAAATATATATCAGGATTAGCCATATTTCTCTGCATTTTCCATAGAAGAAAAATGAAATGTACTCTGTTAATACTTAAGAGTTATGGGCCGCCTCCTGATTCTCAATGGCCCTCTAAGGCCTAGTGAAATCAATAGAAAGATTCCCAAAGGCTTCAATGAATGCTGGATCAGGCCCCATATGCCTTCCCACATTAATCGTTCAAACCAAAAACATATGAGGCAGTATTTTTTCCTCCAAAAATACTTTAGAAAGTTAAACTGTGAATTAAATATTGTATTGACAAGTTCTTTGTTAAAAAAGAAGGATTTTTACATTAATAGCCAAGTACAAGTGCACTTGAACAAATAAAATACACAGAAACTGAACCCCTAGAGAAGGAGTGCACATTACTTAAAGTATAAAAATGTAAAGATGTATTACAGATGGGATTATGCAGTTGCAGTTCAGCTAGAAAGAACATTTTAGTGCTTAATCAAATTTGAAACTAGCCAGAATAAATTCATGTCTGTCATTTTTCATTTTATATCAGCAAAGAGTGGGATATTTTTTAAAAATCTAGCCATCAAAAACCTTTGTGTATTTTTAGAAACAAAGCTAATTAATATACTTCATAATATACAATATTTATTTTAAAATATTTCAATTTTTTTAAAACCTCAGTTTGAAAAAGGAAACATAAGCCAAAGTTTTCAAGCCTGGGTGTCTAAACTATGTACCTAAATACATATATAGATATTTCAACAGGAGTTACAGGTGCTGAACACCTCTGAAAATCAGCTGTTTTATTTAGGCACTTAAAGATAAATTTAACAGTGGGATTTTATAAAGCATTCTGCATCAGCCTAACTCTGCTCCCATGGAAGTCAATGATTGTTTTATCACTGACTTCTATGGAAGCAGAGTTAGGCCAACACTAAACACTTTCGAAAATCCCATCCTAAGTGACTAACTTTAGCACCCACACTTGAAAGTTTTGACCTTTGTTTCTATAGCTTTTTATTAAAAAAAAATCTTACCTCACAATAAATTCAACATAGGCCCTTTCTTCATTATTATATGGGGATGATCATTTTCCAGTACAACTCCAGGTGGATTTTTGATATCTGGGCAAAACTTAGAAATAATTTTACAGTAGGAGGACTAGGACAGAATTACTTAAATGCAAAATTTACAGAGATAATACGGTCAAATAAAAATTCTGATTCCAAAGTTGCCAGCACTCTGCGTACAGAGCTCTGAAGGACTTCATTGAGAATTCCACACCAAGAGTTTGCAAGATCAAGTCCCACTGTATGTGGGCAAACAAAATGGCAAGCAGTATGGCTGTTTAAAGAAGAACAAGTAAAACTCTAAAAGCAACTCTAAAAACTGCATATTCCTACTGATTAGATCTGTTCCTTGTGGATGTTCCATGTCATATATGACTAAGGGTGAGCTTTCCAAAGGAGCCTAAAACAGTTAGATGTCCACTACTACTGAATTTCAAATGCAGTGGCCTAGCTTAAGCTCCTTTGCATATCCTAGCATAAAATAATATTTGACTATTCTTTATTCTTCTTACCCCTGCAGAGCCACCACAGCTAAAACACACAGCAGTCAGTTCCTTCTTGTGAATCATCAATAGAACAGTTTAATCTCTTCCAATCAGTTATGCCTGTGCTAGCCTACTAAAGCCAATTCATGGTTAGAAAACAATGAGATTGCATGGATGAGTTAATGCAGTGTTTCTCAAACTTTTTTACTGGTGACTCCTTTCACATAGCAAGCCTCTGAGTGCGACCCACACCCCTTATAAATTAAAAAACACGTCTTTATATATTTAACACTATTATATATGCTGGAGGCAAAGAGGGGTGGAAGCTGACAGCTCATGACCCCCCCATGTAATAGCCTCGTGATCCCTTGAGGGGGGGTCCCACCCCCCAGTTTGAGAACCCTGAGTTAATGGATTATAACATGCCTTCACTCTCAGTATGCCTTCATTTTTCTTCTCTGCTCACCATGACTCCAAATTTCAACATTCTCCTCCGTCAGGTATTCAACTTTAGAAGATGAGCAGGAACCTATAACCCCAGGAGTTCTCGGTTTGAATTGCAGGGGAAAGACTTGTTTCTATATTCAAAATAGTGTGTGGCTGTGCATATTTCAGCCAGGTATTATATATTTATTTCTTAATTAGTGAGAAAAAAGTGAATGGCAAGTTACATATATGTCTCTGCCCCCAAAAGTTTATAATCTATGGACAACACAGTGACAGTTGTTAAAGTGGTACAACTTTTGTGCAACAACAGTGCCTCAGTGATGCAGAGGGGAAGCCCATTACTAGCTTCAACCACTTAACTATTAGCTTATTGGAAAAGATTAAATGAGCTTTTCTCTGGCTATACCAAAAGAAGGACAGGAGATATTTGACATGGGTTTAATCAGGCCGCAACTTTATTATTAGATGTCCAGCACATAAAAGTGTACAGTGCAGGTAACCCCCTCTTTTTTCCGTAATTACCCAGGTGCTTCCACCAGCTCCCTCTTTTTTCCCATCAAGGCCCCTCCAGCAAATCCATTGCTGGGACCTTACCATTCACCCCCACCTTCGTAGGAGGGTTAAAGTGGGCCATAATCATGGGGGGGTCGTCTCTTTGCCGTGCCAATCATAAGAGTCCCCAATCCCTCCCCGCCTCCCTCCTCCCTCCCACTCCGTTCATATAACGAACACCTCTTTTTAAGTCCTTTTCCAAGCCATTTATCAGGTCACTGTATATCTTCCCTACGGATTACGTGCAATGGACATCCTCCCTACACTTAAATAATGAGTTGCGACATATGGCCTACTGCCTGTCATGCCATGCATGAACAGAGCCCTTCCTGAACCCACTGTGGAGAGAGCGAAAAAAACCCAGCTCCACTTAGGCCAATATGGTGGCAAGGGAAATATTCCTTCGCATCCCTCTGAAAAAAAAAAGGGACGGCTAGCGTAATGCCTACAGCAAGTCAAGGTATTTCACCACCTAAAGGAGAGGGAGGGTGGGTGCTGCCTCAGCCTGCTTCCTGCAAAAGGGAGGGTTAAGGCACAGGGCTGCCCCTTTTAAATCCCTCATTCCCAGGGGATGAGTCAGCGACCACGCTGCCCCTTTTACAGCAGTTTCCATCTGCCCCCAACCCCCAGCCGTAAAGCACATTACTCTTCATTCAGTCGGCCAGCCAGCCAAATACACCCCCTGCCGCCCGCTTAAAGCACCCAATCAGCCATTCTTCATCCAGAATTCCCAAATAAGCTGTCACTGTTCTCAGAGGGTTGTTCACTCATGTGTCTTTTAGAACACACTGCAGTTCTGACTAGCTGATGAGGATCTGTTATTTTCAGCATGGTACAGTGCTCTACTATAAAGTTTCACTTTAATTATTCTTTTAAAAGAAAAAAGCCTCCCCCTCCCAAGTTTTTAAAGTAATTGAGAAAACCCACTAATAAAATGAAAATATATAAGAAGTTAATACATCTCTTATGGAAATATTCTATGAACTGCAATAGAAGATTACCTACTATATATTTTTTTTAATCATCCAATATAATTTAATCAATCATACTTATGCTTTTGAATTCTATAGTATTATTAAAAAACTACAAAATTCTGTATGTTTTTAGAGTAATTTCTAAAAAACTCTAATACATTTCCTAGAACACAAATCTTTTCATCTTGTTAGTTTCTATAAGATTCTTCCATAAGGGAATGTTGCCTCATTTACAGGCAGGGACAAAAAAAACATTCTGTCTTATTTAGCAGTCCTTACACCTGCAAGCTCAAGAGACAACACTTTGGTTCCCTGATGGTAGGTGTTAATTTGTATTCAAACATGTAACAGACCATCTGATAAGCATTTCCTAAAACTACAAACTGCTACCTCTCGGTGAACAGAAATAATTTCTGTGACCTAGGTGTCACAGCCTAAAATGGTAATTTACAACCAGGTTTTGAAGTACAGTTAAGTATCCAGAAGAAGCAATCATAAGCCCAAGTATAATACTCTGTAAGACCCTATAGCATCTGAAGAGGCTATGAACTGCTTCAAAGCTGATAAACTGATACTATGAGAAATACAATATAAAACAATAGAAATTTTATCTCACTCACCCCACCTAACATTTCTCCAAATGTTTAACAGGCCGTAGGATTTTTTTCTTTGAATATTTAAGTTTGCTGAATGAACAAGCAATACAAGCAAAGTAATATACACCTCTCTCAATACATATTTATAAATCACTAGTAAGCTGATACACAAAATAGTTGGGCCAAATTAATCTCTCACGTGTAAATCCACAGAATGTGCATCTCTAAACTCTGGGGAAACTAAAATTAGTATAATGGCATCATTGTTTTAACTCCACTGACTTCTATGGAATGACACCTATTATTAATTTGTTCCAATGTCTTTAACAGTCAAATTCTAGTAAGAGAAATGGCAATATTAAAAAGTATTTCTGTTCTTCATGCATCTTTGAATCATATCTTCTTACCTGATCAGCAAAAACAGATTTTAAATTACTGTTGGTACCAAAGAATCAATACAGCTATGGAAGACAGAACTAAATTTTACTCTGCCTTATATATTAGCACCAAGTTAAAATAACATAAGCAACATTGGCTGAATGTTTATTAGGCCAAGTCCACACTATATAAACTATAGGGGCATAGCTCCATCGCTGCAGCTATGCTGGTGTAACTGCAAAGTATAGATGGAGCCTCCAATGACACAACGGGTGTTTCCACCTCCTCAAGCAACAGTAACTAGGTAAACGGAAGGATTCTTCCACTTACTTACTGTGTCTACACTGGGGCCTATGTCAGCATAGCCACAGTGCTCAGGAGGGTGGATTTTTCACACCCCTGACCGCTGTAACTATTTTGACCTAAATCTTAAGCGTAAACTAGACCTTTGTGATGATGTAAGAAATAAAAACTTGATTTTTAAATTCTAGGCTGAATTGCAGCAGGCTGACTCCACACACATACTGTTGATTCCTAAACTAATCAAATTAATATTAAATACTCGTTGATAGAGCAAATATGGAACCTCCATGATATATATTAATATAAACTGTTCTTTTGCAATAATTTGTTAGTGAGCTCCTCAAGCTTTATATATATACATATATACACACACACACACACAAAATCTAGTTAAATCCTAGTTTACAACATTCACAAATTCTTCTAATGGTGAAGTTATAGTCAGAAAAGTAACTCTGTTAAATATATAATATGTAGATATATTTTGTGATATCAGAGACTTCTCTCTTCTATGTTCTGAAGGTTTCCATCTGAAGATGACAGTTCTGATAAGAGCATGTGGTTCAAATTATATCACCTTTTTGGCTATAATTTCTCTTTAAGTGCGATTGTTAGTGTTGTGAATTGTGATTTAGCAAAATGTTTTTCAGAAGTTTGGACTAGTAGTAGATTCGCTAGCAAAAAAGATGTTTTATTTCAAAACTGACATTGACACTTCAAATTTTAAACTTTTTAAAACATTTTATTAAATTTGTATGCAGTGCAGCATCTTCACACTTGCAAAGACATCAAGGAAACAAGACAGAAAAACCTATAAATAACAAGAGGATTACATTTTATATTTAAAAAGTACAGCTTAAATTATAAAAATAATCAGATCCATTTGTAATCTTTGCCCTTTCTGCTAAAGGGTATAATTTCAAGAGTCACAGTATTTTCTGCGGACTTCAGAGTCCAACATTAATGGAATTCTTTATAACACTGACACTTTATAACACAATATCATATTGTGAATGTATTCCCTTAAAAGCCTTATTGGCTAAGATTTCACACAAAGCTGTAGTGTCACCCTCTTGACCTCTTCTGAGAATAAGGAAGATCTACCAGGGACTTTCCAAGACTGTATGAGAACTAGATCACCAGATTTATCTGCAAGAATGCAACCCCACAATCTCAAGGTGGGAGGGCTTTGTCTGGACTGGCAGCAAAAAAAAATAAAAAGGCAGTAGTTCCTTTAAGAGTCTCCACTCCCTTTGGAGTTCAGGAAGATGAGAGGAGAAGACCTCACCTGAGCTGGTGGAGAGGCCAGTGGCACTCAGGTAAACCACTGCTCCCTGTGCACCTTGGAGAGGGTGCCACTCTAGCCTGATCCCCCCTCTCAAAGGAAAAGGAGATACTGCTATGTAGAGTAGTTTATAGAGCAATGTCAATATGGCTGACACTGAACTCCATATTTTTTTTTAAACCCAACCCTCCCAACTTGCAGGCATAGATCCCATCAGGATGACAGAATGTGAGAATCATTTTGCTAGCACAGAGGTGTGGCCACACTGCTGAAGTGGGGAAAGGAGAGCAATCAGTCCAGAGGCAGAAAGGGACAAAGGAGAGTAGGAGTTGAATGAAGAAGGGCAGGAACAACAGTGTACGTGACCATAATGGCCCTGATCCTGCTTTCACTGAAGTCACTGGCAAAACTCTCATTGACTTCAACAGTGTGAGATCAAGTCCTATATTACTGATAGCTCAAAACCAAAGTTTTGCCAGACCATCTCATCTATTTGTTTCCTTACTACTCTGCTTGCATCTAGCATAATTCTTCAATTGAACAGGGATATTGCTGTTACAATTAAAGTATGCCTCTTCCAGGGTGACAGATCAACATCCCTACCATTGCAATTGCTTCCAGCAGTTTAAGATTCATACTTAGAAAGAGACATACTTAAAACAAACTTGAGTTTTCACCTTTTAACCTGACTATGCAGATTCCCTCTTTAAATAGGAGGAAATCCAGGATTTGGTTAAACTCCTCAGACACTTCAGATTCCTGTAGGATGTGCAATGCAACTACCACCCTTTTCAGCAGAGGACACAATGATATTAATCTCTTATAGTTTTCAACTTGGTAGGAGTTTCAAATTAGGTACAGAACTAAGGCATGCACAAGAGGTTAACGATGTTGACAAATGGCAATTTGGACAAGATCTTAAAATATTGCATTTAAATGTCATAGGTTTATAACCTAAAGTAAATCTTCTCTGTCAGTTTTAATTAGATGGCCCACCTCCCCCAGACATCTACTACTTTAAAAAGGGACCTTCCGGAGAAAGTTTACATCCATTTAACCTCTGTTAATTCTTCCTAACTAGGCCGGGCCACATTTGCAGACCATTTTCTAGCATTCCAGCTGCTATACCTTCCATGTTTTTCACAATTCATAATATGCCTTCACATTTTTACTAATTACCAAAGCTACATGGTATAAAACCCTTGTTTAAACACCTCACAACCTGTCCTCTCCTCTTCCAATTATATCCGATCCTGCAGTGAATTCATATTGTTTAATTTGTAACATAACAATCACTGCCATAATCTCCCTTTAAGTGCTAATACATGCTTTAGCACAACAGACATGAACAGAGGTTGCAGATTAAAATTAGGTACAGAATTAAACTGCTTACAAACAGAAGATGAGTCCATTTGAGAATCCTGATAATCAGCTGCAGCCAGCTGTAAAGCTTGGGTTTCAAATAGTCACTCTGCTTTCCAAAATGTCAGTCTACCAGAAGCAATTATTTATTGCAGATAGTTACCATTTTTTGGTAATGATATTCATACATATATGATGAAAAAATGCTAGGTAAAGACTATTCTAATCACTGCCACTAACACTGATTTGAAGTCTCTAAAAATGTTTTAATTCCTTATTTTTCATTGTGTAAGAAGAAACATAATGTATTTGACTTCATAACAATGATTATGGCCACTGAATACATTTGGCAAGACAAGAACTAACCTAACTATTCTCAGGATGTTTTACCAAGAAGCTAATAGAGTGATATTAGCCTGCTTTGGAACACATTTCAGATACAAATGCCTCCTTCTCCTGTATCACACAAATGGACATGCAAACTAAGGCTCAAGCCTACTCTCAGGCAGGAATCACAGCATACCTTGTAAAATCAGTTAGTCCAGTTTTGACTCCAAACACAATGCCTGAGTATATACACTGTAAGGCTGGCACACAGATCTAAAAACACAATCAAGCTTTAAAACAGAATACCATTTCTGGTTTATGAGAGTTCCCACTGGTGCAGTAGGCTGGGTCTCAGAGCAAGATTCTCAACCTTTTTCTTTCTGATCCCCTCCCCCGCCCCCCACGTTATAAAAACTCCAGGGCCCACCAGGGAGGAGGGGGCCCTGGAGGCTCCGGGCCGGGGGAGTGGGGGTGGCCTCAGGCATAGGCATAGTTTGACTTCTATTTTGGGGTGACAGGGGCTGGCAGGGCATGGGCCAGCTCCACACACTGGGGTCCAGGAACTGAGTGCCACCTTCACCCCCAACTCACCTCAGCAATTCACACAGCCTGTATGGGTTGTGGGGGAGGGCATGCAACCAAAAATTATAATTCAAAGGGGGAGGCAGCTCAGCTCAAAAAGTTTGAAAACAGCTCATGATGCAGGGAGGGGATAGCTAGGGGCTGTGTGAAGGGAAGGGGTAGCCAGGGGCCATGTGCAGGCAGGAACGTAGCTCAGGGTGCAGGCAGTGGTGAGCTGGAGCTGGTTCCCACAGTTTCCCAAGAATCGGTTGCTAAAATTAAACCTCCCTGGAGAACCGGTTTTTAAACGGTCGGGTGGGCAAAGAACTCCGGTCCGCGGGCCAGACCATCCTGTTGCTCCCAGAAGTCCCAGCTGGGGAGGCTGAGGCTCCCCCGGACCTTCCCCTGCTTCCCCCCAGCTGCAGCGTGGCCAGCTGCTGGCACCAGCTAGGCAGCTCAGCTGAGCTCGGTAGTCGTCCTGCTGCCGCTTTTTGAGTGGCCCGGCAAGATGTGTCTGTGGGGGGGGAGGTCCTGCTGCAAGCTCCAGGGCTGGCAGGAGGGGAGGGGGCAAGTGGGGCAATTGACCCGGGCCCTGCAGGGGTCCCTGGCCCCACAAGGATGTCTCCCCCAGGCCCTCCTCCCCTTCCCCCACCCTGAAGAGCCACAGCATGGCCAGCAGCTGGGCAGCTCAGCTGAGCTCCTGAGCTGTCCTGCTGCTTTGAGCTGCGGGCAAGGGAAGGGGGCTGCAAGCTCTAGGGTTGCCGGGGGGTGGGGGGCAAGTGGGGCAATTTGCCCCCAGCCCTGCAGGGGCCCCCGGCCCCACTGGTATGTCTCCCCTGGCTCTGGCCCCTCTCCTGCTCTCCCCCTTAAATCAGAACTTTTTATAAGTAACCGGTTGTTAAGATTTTGGCAGCTCATCACTGGGTGCAGGGGAGGGCTAGCTAGGGGCTGTGTGCAGGTAGGGTGTAGTTCAAGGTGAAGGGAGGGGATTGCTAGCGGCTGTGTGTGGGGAGGGCTCCCTGTGTGGTCACTGCTCCCTGAGGGTTCTGCCAGCCCCTGAGATGGGTCCGCCCCCCAACCTGGCCAACTCTTACTGGCTGCATGAGCAGTCAAAGGGGGCTGGGAGATGAGGAACAGCTGCAACCCTGGGCACCACCAGCAGCAGCTGATGGGGGAATGCAGCAGTTGCCTGCTCCATGGCACCAGCCAGAGCAGCAGCTGCCCTGCGCTGCCCCACTCCAGCTTCCCACCTCCAACCTAGCCTGGGAGTGGGCCTCAGGGGCAAGAGAAGAGGAGAATGTGAGGGTTGTGTGGAGCGGTTCCAGGTCTGTCTGTCTGGCTCTGGGTAAAGCACTGCAGTTTGAAGGGAAAATGTCCCGTCTCCCCAACTCCACCCATGGGCTCAGGGCTTCTGCCCCACGGAGAGCATCAGGACTTGGGGCTCCCTTCTTCAGCCCCATGGGACATGGGGGGCACCGAGGCTTCAGCCCCACATGGGAGCGAGGGCTCAGGGCTCCAGGATTCAGCCCCACAGTTCCCTGCTTCAGCCCTGTGGAGTGGCACAGGGGCTCCATGGCCCCCGTAAAAGGGCTCGCAGACCCCCAAAGGTCACAGACTCCCGGCTGAGAACAGCTGTCTTGGGGTATGTCTACTCTGCAATTAAACACTTGTGGCTGGCCCATGCCAGCTAACTTGGACTTGCAGGGCTCAAGGGCTGTTTAAACTGCAGCCCAAGTTCTGAGACACTCCCAGCTTGCAGGATTCTAGAGCCCAGGCTCCAACCCAAGCCCAAACATCTGCACCACAATTAAACAGCCCGTGAGCCCCGCAAGCCCGAGTCAGGTGGCATAGGCCAGCCACAAGTGTTTAATTGCAGTGTAGATATACCCTCATATTGGTACAAGGGCTATATTTTCCTTTTATTTCCTTTGTATGGCTGTACAAACCAAATCCAGGTTGCCATATGTTCAAGAGGTTTTGTTTGATAAAGAGAGGTGGATCACTGGGCACTTTGCCACAGGGCTACAATGAAAATTGTGCACCACAGTTTTAGAACAGCTCAGCTGTAAAAAGAAGTGGAGTCAGGTGTTCCCCCTCTCTTGTGCATACTACAGAAATGCACCATTCACAGAGCTGTTTGGTGCTCTGAGCATGCTTGCAAGTCACCTGTCACACATACCCAAAAGTGTTCCAAATGTTTCGATTACAGTTTTAGTCCGCACCATTTCAGCCTACAACAAACAATGTTTGAGTGAATGGATGGAGGCTGCAGGAGTAGCATGACAGCCAACACCTTGTCAATGCACCGGGAACTGAACCGACAAGTTCCAAAACTAAAATGTGAGCTAATATAGCTTGACCAAAAGAATCAATGCTTTCTTCCTGGTGCAGTAACAGACTTACATCCCCTATGGAATGGAGCAGACAGGGACCTGTAATATACACTCATGGGTGGGTTATAATGGCATAAAAGGTTCAAAAAGTTCTGGTGGCCCTTGAAAATCTCTCAGATGTTACTGCTTCTCGGGGCTAGGCCAGGAACTGTGGGATAGGTATCCAGAAGTCATTATGACTGAAATAGTTTAAGACAGTGTTACTGTGCACCAGGGGCAAATCTCTAGGTCAATAATCTAATGCAGACAGGATATCATCATGATGTCTGTGTATTCAAAGCAATGAGATCAGCTGCAACTGGTGTGCACTCCATGCAAGCAATCCTGAAATAGAACACAGAAACAACAGGGAATAGTACCCTCACCCACTGGGGAAAGGGTTCAACTTCTGTATACAGACACAAATGAGAGAGGAGGGGAAAGAGATCATTATGAAACACATAAGGTCTACTAAGGACTATTGTGCCAGCCAAAGTAACCACACTTGATGTTGTAGCAACAGACATCATGTAGAGAAGTTCCCAGATCTGGCTCAGTCCTGCAAATCCACGAATCTGTGGGGTAACTCCGAGGACAGTAACAAGTAAGATTGATGCATGAATGGGTGCATGCGCAATGGAGAGTTTGATAGCACAGTATACTGGCTACATCCGAAGAACATGCAAGGATGCTTTGAATATAATGAGTGACAGAAGGAAGGCCAGATCTCTGAGAAATTATGTCTTGCACTAACTCAAACCACTTTGTGTCAGGATTTAGTGCTGACAGCACATATGGAATGCCTTTAGCTGCTCCAAATCTGCCGGTAAGAGGGTCCAGGTTTCTGACCTGTTTAGCAATATAGGTAGTTTGATTTATCCTGAACTTTGTCTCAGTGCAAAGATGTGTTTGTGTCCATAAGCGAGACATGAACTTCATGCAGAGGCAGCAAAAACTATTAAAACAAAGAATGTTCAGTTTGCTAAGACCATTTTTAGTCTGCTTGCAGACTAGGTATATGAACTCATCAAACATTCTCCATGGTACTTGACCCCACCTGCGCCAGGGGTTCTGTTGTCCCAGCTCTGAGGTTTTGGATCCTGGTCTTCTGCCATAAGATGTTCAACCCCAGCATCTCGGAGACCTTGGAGGGTGGGACTGGAAATCTCTGACTTCTCCAAATGCACAGTAGCATCATCAGTGTAGTTTTGGTTGGAAAGCACTTCTTGACCAACTGTGATTGCGACATGTGGACTGGCAAGTTTTAATATCCAGTCGATAGCTTGACAAAACAATCTCAGGGCAAGACTGAATCTTTGCTGCACACCTGAGTTTGTGTAGAAACATGACAAAAGCCGTGAACCAGTACACACACGCGCACTGGGTACTGGTTTGAAGATCGCACACCAGAGTTAGCAGAAAGGAACTGGTGTTTCAAATATTAAGTGTGAGCCAAAGTGCTGACCTGTTGACTCAGTCAGAAGCCACTTTGATATCTAAATATGCCACATGAAGCTGGTAATTAAATTTTCAATGCAGCCCTGCCAGAAGCTGGAGAGTAAGGGTAAAATTCATTGTTGACTGCCCTGTAGTGAAACCTGATTGCTGTAGGTGACAATGTCTGTTAAGAAGCAGCTGCAGTCTACCGAGCAGAATGTGAGCAAAGACCTTTCCAGGGCTCGATACAAGATCTACCTGTAGCTGCCACACTTAATGAGAGATTCTTTGCCCTGGTGTGACCGGGGTCCCGCCTAGGTCACTCAGTTAGGGTGAACTGCAAAGAATGGGACATACAATCCCCAAAAAGCTGGTGGATATTACAATACTTAGATTTATCAAGTCAGCATAAAACAGCTTCTTTATTACCTTTCTGGTCACTCAGAAGTCCAAACAACACAGTTCCCTTAAAGTGATCTAGACTTAGGCTTCCATCCAGGTACCTAAGTCAAATATGATGAAGATTCCTGAATATCTTATGTAATCATATAAAAGAAAAGGTTCTACCAATCCCAAAGGATCGGACACATTACCTCCCAGGTTACTGAATATTCCAGATCTTACAGCCAATTCTTATTAACTGAAAGGTGAATATAGACAGGCACTGTTGATTACATTGTTGACTCTACTCATAAAAAAAAAAAAATTCCCCTCTCACCCCTATGGGTGGTATATGTCTTCCTCAACCTCAGGTCCTCTACCAGAGGTTGAGGAAGAATCTTAGCTGTTCCCAGCACTGCACTCTTCTGGACAGAGAGCTCTGATGTTGTTCCTGGGATCTGTTGGAGCCACTCATCCAGCTTAGGAGTCACAGCCCAGAGTGCTCCTACCACCACTGGGACCACTTTGACCTTCACTTTCCACATCCTCTCTAGTTCCTCTTTCAGGCCCTGGTACTTCTCCAGCTTCTCATATTCCTTCTTCCTGATGTTGCTGTCACTTGGCACTGCTATATCTATCACCACCGCTGTCTTCTGCTCCTCGTCTATTAATACACACACACACACAAAAACACATGATCTCCCCACTCTTTTGAGGGTTATTTATTTTTCAGGATGTTTAACCCTTTCTGGCCATGCGTCACAAGCTGTCAGACTTAATGAGAGATTCTTTGCCCTTGTTCAGGGACACTATGATGCCATCATTCCATTCTGCTGGTTCTTTGCCTGATGACCTCACTTTTGAGTACAGCTAATGAAGGCCGACGCTCACTGATTCCAAGGCATCTTTGAGCAGTTTGGGTGGAATACCATCAGGTCCAGTAGCATATCCATTCTATAACTTTTGAGTGGCCTTTCATACTACTTAGAGTGACAAAGGATCAGTGTTTGTCCCTGGATCTGCAGCTGTGCAGCTTGCCAGGTCACGTAGCTCTAGACAGCCATCAGCAGGTCCGTGGTTCAGTATGCCTTTATAATGTGTTTTCCATCTGTCCAGGACCTCATCTGTCATTGAGCTGGGAGAGCCGTCTGGTTTCATAATGAGAATATTAGAAGGCTGTTTATGGCTGCCAGCCAGGCACGTGATAGCTCTGTCAGCAGGATGCAGATTGTTGTACTTTAGGCTATCCTCTGCTTCATCAGCCAGGGAGTTGATGTAGCTGTAAGATTTCACAGTCATGTTTTGCCACAGCCCAGAAAATGTGTTTCAGCCATTTACATTCTTGGACATCTCCCTGCTTGCATGCGTCTGCCTTTTTTGCTCATATATCAAAGTCCTCTTTAGCAAGCCGAGGCTTCTTGCCCAACCATTTGAAGCCGATTGTTCCAGTGGCAGCGTGTGATACAGCATTATATACACCACTCTAGGTGATCTCCCTGTCATCCGAGAGGATACCAAAGTTACCTATCTGATCTTTGATGGCCTGTGTGTATTGCATGACTACAACAGTATCCTCAGAAAGATGCTGGACTTTGTACTCTTGGCGAACATCTGGTTTGTGAGAAGCTGGAAGAGCCAGCGAGAGCTGAGTGACAACTAGTCTATGGTCTGAGTTTGCTGGTGCTTCTGCACTTCCAAAGACCTGGTGAGATTTCACTGTGGAGTCATTTCTGACCAGCATGTGGTCCATTTCCTTCATGACATATCCACTGTTTGGAATCCAGATCCAGTGATGATTTTTAAGGTGTCTAAACCAGGAGCCCATAACAGACATGCCCTTGGCAGCAAAAAATATCAAAAGCTGAGTAGTGATATCATTTGGGGAACCCAAGCCAAAGGACCTTTCACATCCCAGTTTGATCGCAGCCAGTCACAGCACTGAAATCTCTGAGCACCAGCAGTGTGCCATGAAGCAGAGTTGACTGGATTTTTGCTGTTAGCCGGTGGCAGAATGTGTCCTTTTCCACAGGTGATGTGTCTTCTGAATGAGACAAGCAGGGGCAGCTCTAGACATTTCACTGCCCCAAGCACGGCGGCATGCTGGGGGGGCACTCTGCCAGTCGCCAGTCCCACGGCTTCGGTGGACCTCCGGAGCCGAGGGACCAGCGGACCCTCCGCAGGCATGCCGCCGAAGGCTGCCTGCCTGCTGCCCTCCCGGTGACTGGCAGAGCGCCCCACGCGGCATGCCACCCCAAGCATGCGCTTGGCGTGCTGGTGCCTAGAGCCACCCCTGGATAAAAGATGGCAATGCCTGAGTACAAGGTAAATAAACTGTCCGGTGCTGATAGAGGAGCAACTGTTCAAGAGATATAGGTATGACAAAGAGTCCTTGATCTCCATGGGGAAATGAAAAAGAACATGGAGAGTCAGGCACGGCCTAGTAATGTATTATGCAGTAGTATTCATGCAATGCCAAGCTACCTCAATACTTGCAGCTACATGATCATTCCACAGAACTAATGGACTACCATTGATAATAGCCAATCCTCCTCCTTTTGAGACTTGCAAGAATTGGTGGCATTCAGCATCTCTCTGGGAGCAATGGATACTTCAAAGGATTGGATTGATGCTTTCCCAATTTAAAACCTAGCACACCTGAATAAAGCTGTAAGATTTAAAGCTCAAGGAAAAAACTTGTTAGGAAAAGGTGCAGAATCTACTGTATATCAAGTCAACACAGTTCCATTATCAGAGTGCATGTCTGTCCTATATGCAAATGTACATCAGCTATTGATGTATAGCAGAAACAAATTTGGATCAGAAATTGAAGAGCAGTCTAATGAATTCACAATTACAAAATCTGAAAATACAGGGAAGTTGGAAATGCCTTAGCTGTCACTTTAATTTGCCGTGTACATTGTTGGTTTCCAACCAAAATAAATGTACTGTAGAAACAAAAATCTTAAATGTATCTCTCCTCTCCCTCCCCTCATCCTCTTTCTACGTCTCGTCTGTCAAAGCTAGTAGCACTAACCACAGACAAATTTTGCCCCAAAGGAGAACAACAACTGTAGGTGCACTTAGCGGAAACTTTTAGGTACTGCTACGATTTACTGCCTGTCTGCCAATTTGCATAACATTACCAATAGATATTATGTTTTTGTTTTCATTGTTTGTATTTTCTGAAGCTCAGCAGAACCTAATTACCTAGAAGGAAAGGATTTCCTATTAGCATAAAGTGTGCATTTGGCTGAAATTAACAATACATTAACTGTAAATCATAATTTTGTAAAACTTAATTCCTTCAAAATCATTCTTGCTCATTCAATAACATTTGGGGCTGTTTCAAATAGTATTAAAACAACAACATTACCTTTGTCCTCTGAGATGTGGGTTTCTTCATTCTACACTACTACATGTATTCAAACACTTCCAGACAAAAGAAATTCTCCAACCATAAATATTAGATCTAAAACTTGAGCCAAACCATACATTTAAAATGCTGTACCATAGTGCAAGCACTTTTATGTCTCAGAAATCCATCGAAAATAACTAACATGCAGGCATTACAGAATTGTGTACTCTTAGAACATGACAGTAAAATCAAGCACTCTCTTCTTAAATAGTACATACTATTTCATTATTTTACTTTCCCCTCTCTCTTTAATATATTAAGTACTCAAATTAAACATTGCCCTGTTTTATCAATGCTTTTGTGAAAAATTTCACAAAGATGAAAATATGCATTGCAAACACTTGGCAATACGACAAAGTACTCACTGAACTATAAAGGGACATCAGGTCCCATTTACTAGCCAGTTGCCAAGGTTGTGGGAAGGAGGGGATAGGTGGAAGAGGCTGTATTTTATTTGCTATTCAAACTTAATTAGAACCACAAATTTATATTTCAAACTATCAAAACAATAGTGATGTAAAGATGAAAAGTAAAAACAAAAACAAAAACAAAAAAACCCCAGAAAACTGAAGAATTTTTGAAGTTGGTAACTGATTTTCTCTTAGAAGTAAATGCCCTTTTATCAAGCTGTAAATAGCTCCTTCGAGTAGAAGCATGCACAATTCAATTTTTAAAGTAGGAAAGACAGTTTTGTCATTTTGGTGTCTTATCTGTAGCTTTAATGCTCAACCTTCTCATAAAAAGCACAGACACTATGGTGATGGAACAAGAGAGAGAGTTTGTAGTCATGACTTCAATGGCACTACTCACAGCGTGTAAAGTTAACCACATATATGTCTTTGCAGGAATGGAGCTTAAGACGACAAGCAATATTACCAAAGATGGAGAAGGATATAATCAAAATAGATACCATGTTTATGTATAGTATATTTGTTTACATACATTATGCATATTGAGGGTTTTTAAAAAATAGATAAATAAATGCACAGCAATTATTCCTGACTGCCTCAAGCTTTAACCTTTCCTGCAGGTATCACAGAAAGAGATGGTCTTGAGGAGGGATTAGAAAAAAAGGGTAGTGGCTCCGCAAATCAGTTGATGAAGGGTGTTTCACATGTAGTGGGTAGCATGGAAGAAGACAAACTTGACTGAGGGAAAAAAAGATGGTCAAGGGTTGTAACATCATTGGTAGAACAAAGGGGTTTGATGGTGAGATAAGAGACATCACTGGTTAAACAGGGAGGGGGGGGAACCTGCAAAGGGTCTTGAAAGCGAAGAGAAGTTTGAACTTGATACAGTGAATAAGGGGGAGCCTATTGAGAGATTTGAGGCTGGAAGTGAAATACTTAGAACAATAAGAAAAAGGAAGATCTTAGTAGTTGCATTTTGAATGGAGTGGACGGGTGCAATGCAAGTTTCAGGGAGGTTAGAGAGGAAGAGGTGGTATGCACCAAGATGGAAGATTTATCACCTTTTTGGACATATCACTGTAAATATCTTACAGAAAGCTATAAAACAACTCTACTTTTTGCATCCTGAAGTCTCATGATAGAGGAAAAGCCATCTAGTTAATAGGAAAGATCTGAGAGGTAAGGGCTGAGGGCTTCCCCAGAAGACCTCTGAGAAAATTGGTTGCATGACACAAAACTTCCCCCTCCTGAACACTTCAAAAAGATAGGAAATGGTAGGCTCAGTGCCTATCTGAGGGTAAATCTACACAACAGCTAGGAGGGTGCTTCCCAGCTCAGGTAGACATGTTCTAGCTCTGCTCAAGCCAGGGCACTAACAAAAGCTGTATAGCTGGGGGTAGCATGGGCTACAGCTCTGACTAGCCCTCTGAATACAAACCCACCTGGGCCCCCTGGGGACGTACTCAGATGGCTGCTGCCTGCACTACACCTGGCTACACTGAGAAGTATTTTAAGCATGCTAGCTCAAGCAAAGCTAGTGCATATCTGTATATCTGAGCTGAGAAACACGCTCCCTGCTGCAGGATAGTTGTAACCTGAGAAAGGTCTGCTGAGTTCCCAGCTACTATAGCTCAGGGTGAGTGGTAGATAACACAGGGAACACAGTGCCCAGTGCCAGTCACTTCAGCTACCTCGTGAAAAGGAGCACCCTCTTCTCACAGGCAGCAGTACCTAAGTCTGCCTCCTTGTATATGTATATAGACGAGCACACAGAGACATGTACACACACACCCCTAAAGAATTTGCTAGCTCAGAATATGGAAGGAGAAGGGACTGCTGCCTAGCTTTAGAGATTTTGTGATCACTACACCAGAACAAACAAAAAAGAGCATTCTACATACTTCATATCAATGTTTGACTCTGCAACATAGGGCTTATTGGGGGAAACCAGAGCAAGATGGGAAACTGATCTGGGGATAGAATATCCTCTACAGGCATGAGATAATGCATGAACATGAAACAAACATTAATTTTTAATTTTCCACACAGAAAATATCTTGTGCCAAAAACAGTGCGCTAAGTAAATCAAAGGAACTCAATATTCTGATACAGGCAACCTCTGGTATATGACATGGGCATGTAAGATAGTACTGGACTCAGAAAATTATTGCTTCCAGGATCTGATGGATATAAATGATTTGACAGAAGCCTCTCTGCTTAAAAAAAAAAAAAAAAAAAAAAAAATCAGAGGTAACAGACACTTTTCAAAAGAAATGTAGGGCTAAGCAAGGGGTGAACAGATTTAACACGGTAGAAGAAGAAAAACTTTTTAAAATTAATTTAACTTTTTTAAAATATAAAGTTTCTTTATCAATACCAAGTAGATTACAGGTGGTTGGGTCTCTTTCTCTAAGCAGAGGAGGAGGTAAAAGGAAATTTGGGGGAGATTCAGATGGATGTAAACAGGACATTCAGCGGAGTGGGCAGATTGGGAATGAGCAGGCCACAAAGCAGCATTGCTTTCATGACTCTCTCAGAGTGCTGTGATAAGGAGTAGCAAGCTACAGATACAGTAGAAACTGTAAGGAGCCCAAGAAAAATGAAAAAGTAATTAAAAAAAACAAAGAAATGCAGGTGTTCACCCATTTAGATATTTTAAAGCTATTTAAGGAAATATTTAAACACAGAATAAATTTGGAAGCTCACCATCATGTGAATACATTACAGCCCCAGATCTGTTAGTTTCTCCAGTCCTCTGTTTATCCCCTCTCTTGCTTGTTTGGCATACACCTCTGTCATGCTGGCATTATTACTTGGCTGGAGTGTGAGAGACTCCCAAGTTCAAGGCTGACCTTTCATCTTTTGTTCTTCTGCGAATGTCTTGAATTTCCACTAATAAATTTATATGACCCTTAGTGGGAGTTCTTTTTTGTTTCACACAACATACACAAAAGGATCACAGAGCCATTCTCTTTACCCTGAATTAGAAGACAACTCCCATAAGAAGAGTTTCAGTTGGAGAATTAGGAGAGTTTTCTTATACAGTGACAAAGTTTTACATTAAAGGAAAAGGGTAACATTATTTAAAAGCTCTGGGCCCAGCCATTGTGCAATATTTCTGTATCACTCTAGTGGCAAAAAGCTGTCAGACTGCTGACTTAACCAGTCAATGGAGATTTCCCCTCTCTACAGGGATCCTTAGGATTTCTTCTCTACAGGGAGATCCCCCTGGGGATCTATCCAGATGGCTAGCACAAGCTGCTGCCAGCGCTACACCTGGCAGCTCCTACCCTTCTCCCCTCTCACTCTGGCACTTCGCTGGCTGCCAGAACAACCGCAGGGGCTGTAGGAAGACAATGTAGATTAGAGCAACCTTGAGGCACCAGGGAACCAAACTGGCACTGAACTAGAGCTGAGTCAACTAGAGGATTAGGAGGGCAAAAACACCACCTTGGTGTCTCCCTCTGTCCCCCTGAGCTGCCTTGACAGCTCCTCTGTCGCAGCTGAGGATGTGACCCTTTGATCCTAAGTTAATCTTCTCCTAACGGTAAAAATGGAATTATTAGTTATTATATGCATATATGTGCCACTGAGACAACTCATTTCATAGAAAGCTTGACCTTGAGATTTTCAGTCAATAGAGCCCTCTGGGCTGTTGGAAAACCTTGCAATTTTTATATTTAAAGAGGGTCTGTAGTGCTTTTATAAATTAGCCCAGTAGCAGCTAGGTGACATATTTTTAAAAACAGCAAAATAGGTCAAATATGAATATGGAAACAAAATGCTCTTTGGTGAACAAAAAAACACCCTATAATATTATTCATTATCAGACCGTAGTCCTATTTACACATCCTCTCTCTCACTTTGTGCTCTAGAGTCCCACACAAGTGGGAATGTACAGTAAAGGCCACTAAATATGCATTGTAGCAATACATTAAAATATTACAAAAATGTACATGTAAAGAACTTGGTGACAATTCATTGTTACTGACTGAGAGGGGTGGCTCCAGGCCCCAGCACGCCAAGCGCGTGCTTGGGGGGCAAGCCGCGGGGGGCGGTCTGCCAGTGCCACAAGGGCGGCAGGCAGGCTGCCTTCGGCGGCTTGCCTGAGGAGGGTCCACTGGTCCCGCGGCTTCGATGGACTTCCCGTGGGCGTGCTTCGACTTTCTCCAGTACCTCTTCACTATCTTTACTACAGATTAGTCAAAACAACCACCATTCATCTGGATCTCAGCCCTAACTTTGAGGGTTCAGAGAAATCATCTAAATCACTCCAGTTCTGTTTTTAAAACCAAAACTCCACGTGGTAAGATAGTTGAAGATGCCAAAATCATTTCTGATATTTGCCAATTTCTAGTCCTTAAACAATGGTATTTGGCCATTCAGTTCCTTTAGACTAATTTGAAAATCCCATCCTAAATACATTTGCAAAGGGGGCAATTGTACAGTAGTTAAATAATAAAATCCCCACAGAAATGCTACTTCAACAGTCAGCGTATAGCTCTATCTTTGCAACAAAACAAAACAAAAAAATTGCAAAAAACTCCATCGGTTTGATGTTATATTTCAAAAGTACTGCAGCTAAAGGCTGCCATAAATATACTAGGGTATTTAACAAGACTGAAACTATTAAATAAGGCTTTTGATGGGACCATGATGTATTTTTCCCTTAAGTAATTCGATCTAATGTGTATTTAATGCAAGACAAGTGTTGCCTATAACTGTGATAAATAAATATGAAAGGATTTTTAAAAAAGTTTATTCATTTGGAGAAGCTAACTGTTACTGCGTGTGTTTCAGAAAAGTCTTCTTTAACTTCTGGTTAAAGAAAAACTAGTTGGAGTGAAGACAGCCACGGGCTGTGCTTTACCAAAAGCAAAATGTAATTTCATTAAATTTAAATAGAACAAGGTACCCACCGTACCTTTCTATAGGCTCAAACTGAACGATCTGTGAAGTGAGCATGCTCACCACTGTATAAGACTTAAATAAAAATGACCCTGTCTCAAGGTTCTTGCAATCTAAGGACCAAATCATACAAACACACATTAAGCGGCATAAAAGTGCTGCCTAAATTGAGAAGTCCCATTAATAGTAATGGGATTATGGATAGCAGTAAATGCATTCTCACTGGTAAGCATTTGCAAGCCATTCCTTAAAAGACAGAAAAAGATAAGACAAGATACACTGAGACCCAGAGGGGTTATTAACTTTGAATTTTAAATATTTGGATTAAAAAAAATTCTCCCTGTCTTCCTTGGCTTCCTTCTCTGTACCTTATTTCTGGGTGATCTCATCCACTGTCACAGTTTCCACTATAACCTCTACACTGTTGGCTCACAAATATCCCTCCCTCCATCCTCTGCATTTTTTAATGTCTCTCCAACATAGCACTCTGGACGGCCAGCTGCCAGCTCAACCTCAACAATCTCAGTATGTCCAGTCTTCCCCCTTCTCCTTCACACCAATGCTGGTGAAGTCACCACCATCTTCACCTTCTCTCAAGCTGGAATTTTCAGTATCCCATTTGATTCCTTTCTTTCCTTCTCCCCAGACATCAGGGCTATCACCAAATATTCCTCCATTGGCAACATTCTGGGAATCCAGCCCTCCATTAGCGCCTTGTAATCTCCTTTTCTCTGGCCCACCTGATCCCCCTATCACTACACTCCAATCCACCCAACACATAGCAGGTAAAATTATATATGAATATTTTTGCCCAACAGAGACTTCATTCCCTTCTGTGAATTGTTCCACTGACTTCCCCTTGCCCAGTGCACTGAGCGTAAACTTATGCTTGATTTCAAGGCAATGAACAACACTGTCCAAGGCTAACTCTTGGATCTTGTCTCTAATTAGGACCTCAGGCTTTTTAGCACATATTTTAACAATTTTTTCCACTGTCTCTCACTAAAATATCCATATATTCTAATGCAGACTTGAAACTGCATCTGTTTTCCCTCCAAAAGTCTTCATTGATATATACCAATATATTCATTTTGTCTATCTTAACTGAACAAAATTCATATAAACATTTTATAACTGTAGTCTGAACTGAGAATTATCATATAATAATCCATAAGTTTCTAGGCATGAATTACACCATAATTATACATATCATTTCTTAGGGGTTGATTATACTGTATCTAAAAGGACAGAAAGAAAGCATGCTTCAAAAGTAACTCTAATAATTAAAGGCCTTAGCTACCTGAAGTATACCCTTCAAGCCAGTCAAACTGGAAGTCCAGTGATATTGTCTGCACAGTTATTCTAGTTGTTTACAGTTTGTTTTTGAGATCTCCAGAACAATCAAAACCTTTACACGCTGAGGTTTCACACAGAAGCTAAGTAACACATGTATGCAATTGGGGAAAAGGAGGTTTAGGAGAATGCATGTGAACTAAGCTCCCGTGCTCTACGACTGTCTTTCCTGGAACTGTTTCATAGGATTTCCCAAATCTGTGTCTTTAATCCCCTTAGGTAGATTCAAGTCCTGGACAGTCTATAGGCCATGCACAAACATTTTATATAGTTGCTGGGTTTCGGGGAAAGAATGTGATGCAAGAACATTTCCCCCATAACTATTCCAGGGGGAAGGAATACAAGTGGACTCTCCTCGCAGCCCTGGTAGCCTTTTCTTTTTTAAAAAGATAGAAACAGGAGCAATCTTAAACCTGATGGACATTCTTGTCCTTCATGCTGAGCCCTGAAATGGCTACCAAACAAGAAAGAACCTATCTTTGGACTATATGGTTCTTTACATATGCTTCTCCAACTGACTGATAGCTAACATTCATTACATGACTCTGAATTTTAGAGAATGCATCCAGCAATAATCCCTTTTAGCCAGCCAGGGCTGAGTCAGTGATTCTGCCCCGGGGAAGGTGTGGTCATAGGCAGTCACATAATCAACATACCCAGCTCTTCACAATTACAAGATATTGTTGTTGCTTTTCCTCCTTTTCCAGTACTCTCCTATATCCAGTCACTACAGATGGTGACCAACGGTTATTTTTAAGTAACTCTTCAGAATATCTGCAACTACGTAGACAGAAGCACCCACACAGCCTGTTTGGGCTAGCAGCCATCAAGGCCATTTGTCTCCTGGATGTAGCCCTTAAGGTCATGAAATCTTCAATAAGTACTTGTGGTGTTTAGATGTGCTTGTAATTATTAGAACTGGGAACACTGGCTGTTGGGAGTCTGAAAGAACAGAAAACAGGAAGGAGGGGGGAGGAGTGGAGGAGGCTGAGTGAGAGTTACAGAGTGTGCAGCAGCAGCTTGATAAAGGGGTTTCCACTGTAAAAAAGTCCTGTTGAAGCTTGTTCGTACCTTGCCTGCTTGATACAACAGTACTGCTCACAGATACACGACTAAAGCGGCTCTTTTGATTACTATTACTACAAATATAAATACATGCAATTTCACCCTATGAAATTTCCCCCCGCCTCACTCTTAAAGGGATTCTACTATGTGAATTAACAGTACACACTGGTATTCACTCACGAAAGCTCATGCTCCAATACATGTTAGTTTATAAGGTGCCACAGGACTCTTTGTTGCTTTTTACAGATCCAGACTAACACGGCTACCCCTCTGATACTTGACATCATTACACTGTGGTCCATAAAATTCATCATTCGGTAACAAATGTCCAACTAGACTGTAAACAATAAAGTAAGGTAATACATGATCAAATATATATACACCAGTGTTTCCCAAACTTGGGATGCCACTTGTGTAGGGAAAGCCCCTGGAGGGCCGGGCCGGTTTGTTTACCTGCTGTGTCTGCAGGTCCGGCCGATCGCAGTGCCCACTGGCCATGGTTCGCTGCTCCAGGCCAATGGGAGCTGCTGGAATTAATCCTCACAATATTCCCATGAGATAAGAAAGGGTAGGTTTAGTTATCTTCTCGCCCACAGTTTATGCTGCTTATTTCTGAAGTAGAACAGTGTTTTAGTATTGAACAATTTAGGACAGGAAAAAAAAATATCATATCCAATTGAAACAGAATTGAACTGCAGGAGAATATAAAGTTAGAAGATTATAATTACCTTATTTCAGTTTGCTGAGGATAATGGAGTTAAAAGCCTTGTTTTTATGAAAAACGCACTTAGGGTTTTTACTAACCAAGATCAGGGTCATGGTTTTACCTCATATTCAAAAGGCAGCACCTCCAGCAGCACACCACCACCATCACCATACTAAGGCATTGATCAAATCAACACAGTGAAAAGTGTGTCACCTATTTGTGGTGTAAACTATGTTCAGATAACAAGCTATCACTTTAAATTATAAGGGTTTTTCTGCTTCTGCTTGTAGGCTAGGGGGGCTCTGAGGGAATTCATGGGATCTGGCTTCTCTTGGTCAGTCTACAAACAGCCAGTTTAGTGTAAGGTAGGTTGGGTTGTGCCTCTCTGCTTTAGGGTGCAACCTACTAAGTCTCTCTGTGTTTGGATTTTTGTGATTTCTGAATTCTCAGCCATAGAGCAGTGTTACACGGCAACCTTCCAGCAAGAGTTTTATGTTTTTATCTAACTTCTCTGTATGTCTATGACATGAATGTAACACTACTGTATCACAAACATCACTTCCCGCAGCATTTAAGTGTTCCTTAGAGATCTTCCCTTCAATCACTGGCCCAGCCCAAGTCTGTTTAGTTTGTGAGATCTGGTGGGAATCACAGAACACAGGTGACATGATGGTGGCAGATAGCCATAAACCCCAAAAAATTATCTGTCCCTTGTGATTCTACCAAAGATCTGTTACAGGTAGTTAATTCCTCTTTCATATCTCCACTCCTTTTGAACTAAATGTATTAGCAGCATATGGTCTCATGTTATTGCACTTTCACCAGCTAGGAAGTGGGCCAAGACTATCTGAATTTTAATTTCACGGGCATTTCTTGAAGATTTTTTTACACTTCCTCTCCCTGGATGGAGTTCTGTTTTGTTTTGTTTTAATAAAGCATATTCCAGTTTCAATAGGATTTTGAAACCAGTTCCCAGAGGTCACAGACTGGATTTATGGACTGCAGGAAACTACGTTTCGCACACAAGACATACAGATCCTTGTAGATGGATGAGGGCTTTGTTTGTTTGATTCGCATTTACACTACTAAGGCTTATTAGCCCTGCAGTGCCCTGTATCATATTAATCAGACATGGCCATGGCTAATATTTTGGGGGTTCTTTAAGTCCAGCCAGTGGCAGATGTTTCTTTCTAGGTTTGTTTTTACTATTCCCAATGTAGCATATAAAAAAAGTGAAGAAGAATTAAAGACTAGACCATCTGGAAAGCACCTGTTACAATTCATGTCATGCCATTTTGCACTAATATACTTTCAAACCAACAGCAACACCAAAAAACACATTCTGAAACTTTATTTCCTCTGGGTAGTGAAGGTAGTTGCACAGAAATTCTCAACACAATGTGGGCTACCTAGCCAAAAACTATACTTTATTCAGAAGGTGTCTAGAATTTTAGGAACATCTTTCTTTGGTCTCCTTAAGTTACCTAGACTTCAGGAAGACCCTCCTACCTACCCCCCAAAAAATTAAAAATTAAAACCCTTCTACAAAGCACAAGTCTGTGAATTGAAAAATAAAACAAAACACCACAGCAAATTGTCTATAAATACAGGTACAACCAAAAATCATATCTGAAATGTTTTCTTTTCCTCCCAAAGGCACAATATTTGTATAATGCACGCTCAGGGAATCAATTTGTATCACCATATGTATTCAGGAAAAAAAGCAGTATATGGTTGAATGACTTACACTAGTTCTTGGCTAGCCAAGCTGGAGAGCTTTTCCCCACAATAAACACCTCACTCAAACACTGCATGAATCACCTTAATAGCAGGTGCATCCACACTGTCTGCAGATAGGCAATGATTATAATACCACAAGGAATGCAAGTTTGATATATTTATTCTGAATTCCAGGGTCACCCCAGCTGCAAAAAGGGAGATGCGGGGAGTGTTTACTGCTCCTGTTCTTACCTCGTGTGACGGGCCAAAGTACTGCTGTGGGTTCTAGCAAATCAAATGTTTTTTTCTTAGGCACTCTGAGAAAAAAAATACTCGTTCACTAAAGTAATGGGTCCACTGAATCAACACAAGTGCAATTCCTTGCCTTCCCCCAAATTGAACAAGAATGCATGATAATAAGACGTATCTAAAATATTTGCCAAATACGAATGTTTTAATTTTTAAAAGTAAAGCAATTCAGATCAGTTAAACATAAATCTCCACAGCACTGCCTATGTTTATTTCACTTTTTATTAAGAAACTATGATAAATCTTGCAAGACTCTGGGTCCTTCTTTTTTGTAAATTGGTTGTTTTAAGAATAAGAAAAAAAGGGACTGATTTCTTAAAACAAAACTGGACGTGTGGTGCACTATTTGTTTTTCTCTCATTATGACAGTGGCCCCTTTTCAAGGACAAGTGTACTGCAGCAGTGATATAGCTGCTGGCCTATCTCCTAACTGGGATGGAAGGGGATGGCTCGTTGGTTAGGGCACTAGTCTGAGACTGGAGGGAGAGACCCAGTTACAATTCCCTCCTGTTTGACCTCAGATAAATCTCTACACATCTCAGTTTCCTGGGGGAGGATAAATACATTAGAGACTGACATGCTGAGATAATGGGGGCCACGTACCTAAATTAGACAGACTGTCTACCAGGATGCCAAATACAAGATCAGCCCTCACAATGAATGGCCTGGAAGCCACACAAATTGGCCTAGGAAAAAAAGTGAGGTTTCTCACTCCTGTTCTGCCTGAGATAACATAGCTGCTGAAGACCCACCTGGATCTTTCTTCATTAAAAACAAGTGTCATTACTAGAAGCTGATTGATCTACCTTCACTGGGAGATCTGCCAAACACACATTACAGCTGCAAGGTTTCCTAGCCTTGGATATACTGACAGGCGGGTGTAGCAGGTTCTCTAAGACTGTCCAAGTTTTGAAGGACAAACCCAGCATCTCAGATAGTTTTAGTGAACACCAGAATTTTTTCCAAGTTTCGCTAGAAATGGACACGGAAAACCAAAAATAAAGTTACCTGATCTATTTACAGCTCTCAAGTTGAGCTGAGTGAAATACAAACGTCATAAATGGTGAAAAGTAAATTAGGTATCAACATTTCACTCAACTTGATTTCTTCAAGAGTGGAACTCTACAGATGGAAAAGTGCTACATGTCCAATATAAGAGCTAATCATTACCATGATGAGTTAATATGAGCTTCATGTTACTGGCAGCAATTAAGCTAGTGTGACATGGAGGGGAGCCTTCTCTTCAAAGCTTTCTCCTGCCAGCACCACTTTCTCTCACCTACCACTCAAATAAAAGTAGCATCCAGAAACATGCTAGTAGGGGTAGGGGTTTCAGAAAAGGAACAAGTCTGAGCTCTGTACAGCATATACAAGGAGATATCCATTAAGTTCTTCATATACTACTTGGATGGTAGGAAAATCCTCTAAATTTATCTTGAAAGAACAAAGACTTCCAGTTACTTTTCAGAATTATGAAGGTGGTGGTGAAGGGAAAGAAAAGTGCCCAGGTCAAAAGTGGCTAAGGTAGATAATGATGGAGTTATGTGTATTATTTGTATACATATCCTATGCATCTCAGTTTACCTTGTATATATTATCCTGCCTAGCTTCACAGAGTTTAATTAAAAGGAGGCTGTTGTGGTGGGGAGGCAAAGATCAAATGAAACAATGACAGGCTCCATAAGCAGGGCCGGCTCCAGGCAACAGCGAAGAAAGCAGGTGCCTGGGGTGGCCAATAGAAAGGGGTGGCATGTCCGGTCTTCGGCGGAAATTTGGCGGCAATCCTTCATTCCTCTCTTCCTCTTCAGTGGCACTTCGGCGACAGCTCAATCGGGTTTTTTTTTTTTTTTCTTCACCACTTGGGGCAGCAAAAAACTGGAGCCGGCCCTGTCCATAAGGAAACAATGGGGGGAAGGATAGGGCCCTGCCTGTTTCCTCCAGGATGGCAAGGTTTTCTCTTCACAGGGCCTGAGCATAGACAGGCCATTTGTACCATTTTAAGCCAGACAGTTCTGTTTTCCAAAGTTTGTCCCCTGTCCTCTACGGATATAAAACCAGACATGGTTTGCCACACACAATCGAGAATGCCATTTTGAAGAGAGTGCTGCTCTGCCTGTACAAGCATGGTCACATCAGCACTGCAGGGTCACGCAGGACGGGGCAGGTCCACACCATTCCCAGAAGTACCGGAATGTCTAGTGTTTTGGGAATACATCAATGGTCATCCCACCTGAGTATTGTAGCATAGAGGATACTAAAATCTTAAAGATGCTGGCCTAGGGAAGAATGGGTCTTCAGTAGGTTGTCAGCAGCTGCTTTGAGGGTGGAGGGGCGACACTGACAGAGACACACTAACATGGAGACACAAACTTCAGCAAGCAGGCGATTTCTCCCAGCCCAGAGACAGAAGTAACTGTGCTGCATGGAAATTACCAAAAGTTGCAAGGAAAGATTACAGGTAAGGTAAAGGGAAGTATCTATACAGGCCTTTACTGTTAGCATACCGAGCAAATGGTACAATGTACCTTTGGGTGAATAAATAATACTTTGTTTTGAAACAGCTGTATTGAGTCACTTTTTATCAGCTGCTGGCTCATGATCCCAGAGAAAAAGGATTTACAGGTTCCAAATGCTGTTAGGCCAGAGGGGTTCAACTGCATGGGCTCACCCTTGAGAGGGCCCTTAAAGTAACCCAGGCCTGCCACCTGTGGGGTATACACAAGAAGGCAAAAGCTGGGCTAGGCAGCTCAGTCTTGCAGTTATAAAAGTTGACCATATACAAAAGTAAGGTTGTGATGAAACAATAAAAGCCCCAATCCATCAAGACTATTCCCTCACTGTGTGCAGAAACAGGGCTGTTGTTTTTGTTGTTTTTGGTTCGGCGGTGCAGCCCAGCACTTGGGGGTGGGGGGTGTTTCGGCAGCACGGCACTCGGGGTGGGTGTTTTGGCAGCGCAGCACTCGGAGGGGTGTTTTGGCAGCGCAGCACTCGGAGGGGTGTTTCGGTGGTGTGGCACAGTGCTCGGGAGGGGTGTTTCGGCGGTGCAGTGCGCTGGGGGGTGGAATGGCGGCGCGGTGCTCAGGGGTTACGGCGGGCAGGCACTCTTTTTTTTGCTTGGGGCAGCAAAAAAGTTGGAGCTGGCCCTGGGCAGAAAGTTAATACATGGAGGATATGTGGAGAGTCAAACTGGCTTGAGTGAGTAAAAATGAACACCTTCACTAAACGACTAGTGCCACTGGATGTCTTTGTTTTGGGGCATTTAAATTTGAGATACTCTGAAAATCTGGTCCCTTTAAAGATGTCTCAGGCTGGGAATTCAAAAGATTGAAGCATCCAAACAGTACTCAGCGTACAAAATTTAGGACCTAATATCTGTGCGTTAAACACATCATTTGGATGGTGTATATTGAGTGCTTTAGTATTAAACGGAGGAACTGTTCCTTACATCATCGAGAAAGGACTAGCAGACACTACTGGTTACTTGATCTTGCATCTTTGAAGGATACCTTATTTTTTACAGACTAAAAAGCAAGTTTTCATTAGTTATCACAGAGAGACAATATAGCTATGGGAGAACTTGCTGGACTCTATTCTGCTTCATGCATCAGCCACAAAGCTGTCAGGTAGTTCCAACTGAAAAATTTTTATTAGCATGCAACCCTGAAAGCAACCAGGGTTGATTTTCAAATCCCAGGCTGAGTTTTCAGGGCTTGTGGTTAGCAGAACCACCTGACTTGTAAATTGAGGAAAATGGATACAAGAGTCAACAGAAAACCCTCCAGAATGTCATTTTAGTCACTTTTCCAACTATTACCACATTTTTAAAAGTATTGTCACCCAGGGCAGAGAAAAAGCCTACCTTTATTAACTGATTTCCTGCTTGATAATAACTAATAGTAGTCTCACATGAACAGGGATATACCATAATCAAAACCTATACCAAAAAACTGCTTTACTGAGACATATATTCAACTGTTCAGGGTTACAATGCAGTCACCATACTCCAAACTTCCAACGCTACCATGGCTGTTGGGTTTTGCTCCTATGTTTATGTTTTTAAACAGTTGCTACAATGTTGGATTACATTTATTATGTTGAGTTTAAGTTCCACAAAAGAACTTGACTGGAAATTTGCCCATGGAAGTAAATACTAAAGTAGAGAGAATCGGGGGGAAAATGGTTTATTACTATTTATTTATATTGGGGAAGTGCTTGGAGGTCCTAACTGGGAAAGAGGGACCCATTATGTAAAGTACTCTATATAAATGTGGTGAAAAGATTTCCCTGACCCAAAAAACGTGATGATTTTTCTGTGTGTCCAGCAACGGTAATACACACACTGGTTGAGAAAACTTTGGGTTACAGGTTGAGAAATCTCTTTTTTCCTCTTTGTCCCTTTTCAAAGTGGGGCAGCCCAGGGACCAGCTGCACCGGCCACTGCTCATATGGTCTCCAGGCCAATCGGACCAGCTGCTGCTCAAGCACTCCCCAGGGCCAGCCACACTGGCCACTACTCTGGGAGCTGAACCTGGGACCGCCCAAGCAGCGGCTGGTGTGGCTGGACCAGGGTACTGCCTAAGCAGTGGTCCCTGGGCAGCTGGAGCAACAGCTACTCCAGCTGCCCCCAAAAGTTAGTGCCACTGGCCATGGCTCTTCAAGCAGCAGTCCCCCCCGCCCCCAAATAGCTCCCCAGAAGCAACCCCTGGCTTCCTCTTAGCAGCAGCCTACCCAAGATTTATTCAGGGGGTATTTATCGTATAAGTCATGGACAGGTCACGGGCTGTGACTTTTTGTTTAATGCCCATGACCTGTCCATGACTTTTACTAAAAATACCCGTGACTAAACTGTAGCCTTAATCATAACCTAAAGAACTGCCTTCCTTCTATCTCTCTCAGTACTTCTACCCTATCACTATATCAGAGCACCTAGGGTCGAAAGGGTAGTTATGCCCTTATGCCCAGTCGGTCAGTGGCCTTTCTACTAAGACTGCCAACAAAGACCCCAATTCATGCCAATTCTGGTGGTGTTTTTTTTGTTTTTTGTTTTTTTTTGTTTTTTTTGTTTTTGTGATGCAGATACTCAGGTGGCATCTATGAAGGGAATTAGGTATTGCAGTGCTGAGCATCATGGCGCCTAAAACTTTTAGGCACCTAGACAATAACAGGTACAACACTGCAATCCACAAGGCCTGACTTAAGCACTGTTTTTCTCCTCTCTGATACTTGGTGTGTTCTTCACGGACACATTTCTCATCCACTCTTCTGCTTGTTCATTCTCCCTTTTCCTTACATCTTCCTAATCTCACTTTGATTTCTATCTCTTTCTGCAAGTCTGAACAGGTAGCAGCACAGTCATAATTTCCAAGAAACCTGAGGAGCAGATCATCTAGGAAAGGAGGAAGCAACACAGTATGAAGGGGAACAGACAGGACACAGGAGTGTTTGTTCTGCAGATACTCATCTCCTCCCATACACACACTTCGACCTTTGGGTAGAAATTAATTAAGAAAATTCCTTATTGCTATAATTTATCTGCCTTGAGTTATAAATTCACTCTTCCATGTGATACAAGCAAAGAAGCAGCACTTTGTCAGTCATAAACCAAAAGCAAGGTTGTTTACAGCAAGACAGACTCAATTCAGGCCAGTGTAATGGTAAAAATTAAACATTTGTCCCTTTCCAATATGCTCCATTTCCAGTAAATGACAAAATGACCCTGGGAAGTTGTTTTAATTGAGGAATTGCAGAAGAGGCTATGAGATAGGGTGTGTGTGTGTGTAAGAATTTTCTTCTCCCCATCATCGTTTTGGTGACTTGCCATGGAAGACTGCCATTTGACCTGGAATAGGAGTGTGTGATGGCTGGTTATCATGTAATTATCAAACCATATTATGTCATGCAAGCACATTTGTAATTTATACTCTCTCTAATCACATCTGTTCCTGTTTCTTGTCACAGAAAGTGACAAAAAATCCAGGTGGCTTTACCAAGCGTAGGTTGATTTATTCAATATGATAGTAATATTGTAGTATTTTCTTCACTATAGTTTAAAGCTTTAAGATAGTGTAACCCTTCTGTCCCTCTGAGCTGGCAGCAACAAGGGCCGAGTTCAGTATCCAGGGGTTCCGTTTCAATAACACAATGCATAACCGGCTTGAGCCCCCACCCAGTGACCTGGGACACTTACATACCACTCTCCCGGGCACCTCTAGGAGGCAATACTTCCCCTCTCGCAAGCACAGAGTCTGAGTGTAGCAAAATCCTTTTAATAAAGGAGGGAAACAATGTGGCATCCCATTGGGGAAACACCACAAACAGGATTATAACACAAACCATAAGCAAAAACCCACCTCCAAGTACGTTTGGCAATGTCCTTTCCCCCTTAGGGTT
>NC_133769.1:134851402-134875627 GCF_003597395.2 Chelonoidis abingdonii | reverse complement strand
TTGGGGATCCCAGAGCTGTCAAAATAACCATCCCAGGCTGCCTTGGGCTATGCTGGGTGTGCCCATGCAAATACCTGAGATTCCACACTTCCTGAAATTCTTTCCACACTTCCCATAATTCACCACCAGATGTCAGGGTAGAGCTCATCCTGACTCTGCTTACAATAGTAGATACAGTAATATGAGAAAAAATGAAATGTAATATAAACATGAGAGTGCACTCATCACTGCCTCCATGATATATATATTGCCCAGGCAATATATCCTGATATACATGCACAAAGAAAATTCATGTATGTCCTGCAATCCTTTGTGACATGTTAAACATCACATTTACCTGTGTGTCTGAGGCAGAATAAAAAGGATTTAAAAATTAGCTTTGGTGTTTTATAATCCATGTTTTTTACTATTAAATTCAAATGACATCAACTCAACCATCATATATAACGTCCAATCCTGCTCCCCTTAAAAGTCAGTGGGAGTTTTCCCATTGACTTAAAGGGGGCTTGGATCAGAGCCAAAAGACTTAACTACATTCACAGTTGCACCAATTGAGCTTAAAGATTTAGATTTTAAACTGATTTAGTTAAACTGGTGAAAAATGCTGTGTGGACACACACATATCCAAGCTTAATTTGGTTTATCTTAGGTCAGTTGAGCTAATTATCTTAAACCTGAAAAAGGCCACTGTTGTTCAGAATAGATGTCCACATGGGGAGCTGTACCTAACTACAGCCGTACAGTAATGATGATACATTTCCCATGTAGACAAGTCCTTAGGAACAGATTTAAGCAAAACTGAAATAAGGCACTCAAACTAAAATACAGCAGAAGCTCAGAGTTACAAACACCAGAGTTATGAACTGACCAGTAAATCACACACCTCATTTGGAACTGGAAGTACACAATCAAGCAGCCACAGAGACAAAAGACAACAACAACAAAAAAGCAAATACAGTGCAGTACTGTGTTAAACAAACTACTAAAAAATGAAGGGAAAGAAGCATTTTTCTTCTGTAAAGTTTCAAAGTTGCATTAAGTCAATGTTCAGTTGTAAATTTTTGAAAGAACAAGCATAACCTTTTGTTCAGAGTAACAAACATTTCAGAGTTAGGAACAACCTCTATGCCTGAGGCATACGTAACTCTGAGGTTCTACTGTAAATGTATCCACACAGGGATTTCTACTGCTTTATCTAAAACAGTTTAGTTAAACCAATGCAAGTGTGTGTGCAAACATAATACATCATGTACATAAAACTGTCATGGTCCAGCAAGCTAAAGACACTAGTCTGTACATGAGAAGCTGTAGTTTTGTTTCTCAGAGTGGTGATTATGTATTGTAACTACAGTAATTATTAGCAAATTCTAGGATATCACAAGACTAATTTTAGTACAGAGAACTTGATTCTTTCAGCAGCTGTCCACTGAGAGAGGGAAAAAAAAAAACCAATGGAAAGGGATGAGATTCTAAGTACCTTGGAACCTGGTTCAGCTTCAAGACAGGAGGGACTCGTTAAGTGAGTGACTATGGCTATAGCTATTTAATTCCAAACCAAATAAATGCCAATGGTCTGTAACATTAGCAGAAAATCAGCTTGAGAATGGGGCTACATAACTAACATCTTCAGGTATATGGCTTAGCACAGTGGGCCCTCAGGAACAAAAAGCCAAGCACAAGAGAGCCAGAAGTCTATAAATTTTAACAATATCCATTTGACCTTTAGTGACTAATATTCAAAATCGACAGAAGCTCCAAGCTCAGTGCAAAAATGCCTAAGCATCAGCAAACCTAATTTATGTGCACAATTACAATAGCACATGTAAATTATATAGTAGTATGTGCACAGGTGACCATCTAACTTGCTAATTTATACACAAAAATGCCCAGTTTGTACATAGTCACTGTAGATACACATTCATTTGGTATCATGGCCCCAGCTTCTGCCGGCCCTTTCAAAGAGTAGGGACAGGATTTTCAAAACTGAGTTTCTAAAGTTAGATAACTAAAATCAAGACGTAGGAACCTATCTATCTTTAGCCATCCAGTAGTGAAAGCCTTGGTCCAGACTCTTAAGATGCATTCCAACATTGCTCAGGCTATTGCTGTCTCTGCTTGGGTCTTTAACAGGACGAGGGATGAGCCCTTTAAAAGCAATATTTTAAAACTGAATACAAAAGTTAAAAACAAACAGTACTGGATAAGGAACATCTAGCTCGACTGCAGCTTCTGTTATAATTCTTGAAGATTAGCAAATGTGCTTTAAGTACTTTGAAGCTTCAAAAACATTCATAAATATATTAGTGCTATTAGTTACCAACACAAAGAAGCCCAGTACTACAGTTGATTATCAGGGACATTGACAAAATTTGTCAAGCCCACTGCTTCTCTGTCCTGCTGAAGCAAATAAACGTATCGGTTTGTCCCCAGCTGACTTTTAGCTTCTGTAAAACAAACTCAAAAACTCACAAACTGGACTGAATTAGTACAATTGTTCAGGAGTTAGATGCTTGATCTGTTTAATGGTCTGATGATTTATTTTGCCATCAGTATCACTGCACGTCTTTGTTTTCAGTCATCCTTTTCTCATATAAATAGCCCTTTTGTCTGTCATCTAGCATCAGACAGACCATGTGATGCTGAGGACTAGTTTACCGCACTCATAACCTTCTCTACAGTGACTTCATCCTAATAATAGTGCCTTGTTTGTCTGACATGATATAGTTGATACAAAGTGACTACAGCATAGTGCTCATTTCTGTTTCTTCAGATACAGAAGACTTGGTTTCCATGTTTATTATTTTGAATCACTAAAAAAAGTCAGTATAATTCATTAGTATGAACAGTTTTCTTTAACACAATTTAGCTAGTCAACTGAAATTCTTTATGGGATAAGATGTATTGAGGTTTTTAATAAAATTGTTGATTCTGGTGCCTTAACAGTCTTTTCAGTCTGACTGCCAAACTGGAAAATATTTTTGTACTTACAAGTCACAGGTGCTGCAGGTTTCATGGAATTAGCTATGACTACATGCCTTCTGTTCCACCTCCTAGTTCTATCCCACCTCTTCCAGCTCTATTCTTTCACGTTCTCCCTCCCCCTTTTCTATTCCCCTCTGCCAATGCTGTTATCAGTGTCAAGGATTAAGGCATGCAACTGAGCCTCAGAACAGCTAGATCCCTCTCCCTAGCAACTAAATCACAGTTGCCTTACAGCTGAAGCATTTGATTGGGCCAGACGGCCTGACTGGCTGGAGGAACCCACAGGCATGCTCTCAAGTGCAAGCAGCAGGATTAGGCCAACAGCTGCTCGAAGTATTCACTCACAGCTGCACCTGCTCGTTCCCAGCTCTGTTCTAGCCTCAGACGCAGTCCTGCTACTGTCTTGCTCACTCCAGGTAACCTGGCTCTGACCCTTACTTCTAACTCTGACTCTGACCTGACCCTTGGCTCTGGCCTCTGACTCCAACTCTTATCCTGGGTTCCTATTCATGGCTACCAACTGCTGCTCTAACCACTAGGTCTGACTTCTGCTCCAGTCACTAGGCAAGGCACGATCACCCTTGTCCTGGTTTCTGACAGTCTGCGCAGCTCCCAACCAAAAAGGGGTAGTAGCTTCTTCTACAATGGCTCCTACGAAAGCTAACATCTCCTTGCTGAGATTGGTAGATGCCCTGCTGAATTTACAAACTCAGATTAGTGCGCTGCAGGTACAGAACTCTGATTTACAGACTCAAGCCATGCCCCAGGTCCATACAGAATCACCCGATTGGCCAGACTGCCTGATTGGCTGGAAGAACCAATAGGCAGGCTCTCTTAAGCAGAGCAGCAGCACTAGGCCAATGGCTGCTCAAAGCATTTGCCCACTGCCGTGTTAACTCCTGCTCCTGCCATGTTCCCTGCCTTGCACCAGCACTGCTCCGACCCTGGATCCAGCTTGGTCTCCCTCACTCCAGGTAACCTGGCTTGGACCCTTGGTTCCATTTCCTGATGTCTGACCTTGGCTCTGGCATCTGGCCTCTGACACCTTCTCTGACCCTGGCATCCTATTCCTAGTTACTGACTCTGGCTCCAACCACTCATCCTGACATCTGCTCCAGACACCAGGCATCACCTCCCCCATCCTGGTCTCTGACAAAGAGCTGAAGAACGATTCTTCTCTTCCTCCTCCACATGCAGATGGATGTAGTTGGCTGTAGCCAGAATTCTTCATTCCACTCCTCCTGGGTGGCTCTGCTGTTTTTTTTTTTTTGTTTTTTTTTGAGCTGCCATATCTCTGACTGGCAATCAGCAGGGATAGAAGAGCTGCTTCTAGTGGTAAATAAGGGAAAAGTAATACTAGAGGGCAGCTGGGACAGAAATGGAAGAGGAAAAAGCTGGAGCTGTAGAGAAAGACGGATGCTTGCAGAGCATTGCATCTCGTGTTCAGTGCCCATGAAAACTGCGGATCACAAGCAATGCATTGGAGGGAAGAGAAGAGAGGGGTAGTGCATGCAACCCAGATGTTGTAAACCTGTGCTGTACAGCTGTGGAACAGTATATCCAGTATCACTGTAAACACTTTTTTTTTTAAGGGTACAATTTACAGGCATTGGTGGTGAGCTTACTATGTAGAATAAAAGCTGATTGGAAGCATGCAAGGATGTTGTCTATTAAAAGCAGGAGCTGGCTTTTGAAAGATCAAATGAAGCAGCAAGTTGGGTTTTATTAAATTAATCCGTAAATTAGCAAGACCACTTTTCATCAGACTTTTACAATTTACTTCTCCATAGCGAAATATTCTCCCCAGATGCCATGGGGTCACATGAGACTGGTGCTTATGATGAGTTTGCTCAAAGCTTCCAGAAGTTTCTTGTTCCCCCACAATCACTTAAACACTTATTACAAGACTCCAGAAGGGGTATTCTACTGCATGTAGCTAACAGCACTTTATTCCCTTCCTCATTTCCACTAACCCATCATATTAATTACTCCAAATTTAACATTAAAGTATTTAAAATATTAAGTTCACATTGGTTTCATTCTGTTAGATTTAAACCATTTCCCCTTAACCTCTATACATACATTTTGAACACTGATAGTTTTATATCATGTATGTATATATGTAGGTCTTACATATACTCACATACCGAATAAAACATTGCACTGTAATGCATATGATCAAGGGAGGAGAGTTGTGTGGGCAACCTTAATTTTCACATTTTTCTTTCACATTAACTTTTGAATGTTTCACTTTGCAACCTTAACATTTGTTTAGAATAGGTTTTATTAAAAGTATTTTCATTATTTTATTCCCCCCTAGTTAATTTGTTTTAAAAACAAGAGTCACAAGGTGGGTGAAATATCATCTTTTATTAGACCAGCTTCCGCTGGTAAAATAGACAAGCTTTTGAGTTTTTCAGAGTAAATTTCCCAGACATGAAGAAGCGTTCCATGTAAGCCTAAAAGCTTGTCCCTCTCACCAATAGAAGAGATTACCTCATCCACCTTCTCTCTCTAATATCCTGGAACCAATATGGCTAAAACAACACTGTTTTAAAAAAAAACAAAAAAAAACAAAAAAAAAAACCATTTACATGGTTTGGATTCTGGACACATGACGAATTTCAAGCTTGAGCCTAGACAATCATATGGGGGCTGTGTCCTGACTTTCTCATTGGTGCGATCTTAAATTCATCTCCTCCATTGGTCAAACACTGTCCATGTTGGTTAATTTTTGTAGCATGGTGCAAGGCTCATTTTTTTTTCTTTTGCTTGAGTTGGTGAAGAGGATGTTTGAAGATTATACATTTTACTCTGTGGGATCCATATTTCTTATTGTTTGTTGTAAAAACAGTATGTGCTTCATTAAATATATTTGCACCTTGAGATGAATAACTGGCAGCATTTTACAACTCTAAAAAATGTATTAAGTAATTTTTTTAGGTAAAAGTTGCATGGATTTGGAAAGTTGCAGCTGTTCAAGTTGTTGCATGTGTCAGTTCAGATATTTAAAAGGAGACATATCCCTGATGCTTTAAGTAGAAGATGTTACCTAGAAGATGTCACCAATGGAGGCTCATAACTAGAGTAATGTGTGAGGAGTTGTAGGCTACAAAATCCCCAAATTCAAGATTTGCATGCAGATGTTGTCTAAAGCTATTGAAGCACTGGAAGAAGATGCTTCAGTCACACCTTGCTTTCTCTGAGTTTCATAACTCCAACATATCAGTCAAAGCACTCCATGATAAATGTGAGTGATTCACTATGAGTCTGACTTCAAGGTCAATATTGTTCTTCCTGTCCTGGCTTAGTACAGTTACCCAAGAAGTTGGGTGAACTTATGCACATTAAATGAAATATTTAAAACTGGCTCCAGAAAAACTGCAAAATGTCACTGTAGTTTTACATGAATGTTGGTATATTTATGCAAACAGCCCAAGAAATACTGCAGGAGTCCATTCACGCCCACAGGACATTCCTTGGAGATCTGTCAGTATAGATAAATACTGATCATGGCTCTTATTTTCATTGCACCTTATTGGCCAGGTAATTTTTGTACTTTGACAGATGCAAGAGAGTTTACACTTCCCCTATGCTATATGTTTCTGGTTTATTCCATTGTATGGTCAAATTCTTCATCCACATCTAGATTTCTCTCTCACAAGCTCAATTATATGTTAGAAGTACTGAAACTTTCTATGCATAAACTCTAGAATGTGAAGTGGAAAATATTTTCATTCTGGCATCAAGAGCTATTTTTGGACATCTCTCCTTACCCCTCTATTCAATACACACAATGTCCTTACTTCTTTCAGATTTCAAATTATTTCTTAGATTGTTAACTCTAAGACGAGGAACATGTTTTTGTAAGTGTTTATGGTGTATCTAGCTTAAAGGAATTTAAATCCTGATTGTGACCTCAAGAGCTACAGTAATATAAATTATCCTCTGCTCACTCTGGAACACACTTCTGATCCTATCTTAAAAAAAAGGTGGGGAACCAATAAGTTGCTACTAGTTCCTTCTACAAGCCAAGCTAATGACTCAGTCAAATGGATCATTCATTTGGAAACTTTTTCTAAGGCATTCCATTAATTATATGGTGACGGTCCAAATTCTACAATATCAAGTTTGTTATTTCATGTTTCTTCCCTAGATTTCCTGCTTCTGAAGGAATGAGGTTATTTTGCATATATCACATGTAAAAATAGATTGTTAATTATCACTTTCTGATACTGAAGTGTCACTTTACAGTAAAACCTTTCAGGGTAGTAGGCTTTAGAGTGACATACTTTAGCACTGAGCTAGAGCCAGTAGGCAATAAAGCAGGGATTCAAAAACACCATTAATTTTGGCAATTCAAATAGGAGTTCAGTCCATCTTTTAAGCAAATTTTAGGGGTTCAACCATATTCCGTGATAGGTTGGCATATAACTGCCTATAATATCAACTTCAGTAATGCAATTAATATTGATTAAAATATAACTGACTTCACTGAACACTTTTATAGTTAATGGCTCTTTCTTATCAGAGAAATTACGTATGATTTGAACAAGAATTTTCTCTCCTCGAAGGAGATGTCTTGTATAATCTGCATGATAATATTCCTCATTAAGTTTTTGAAAATCAAAGAGTCCAATCTTATGCCAGAAATTACTTAAATTACTTAAATCCACATCATGCGGGAGCAGGAATTGTTTCTTCCTTGGGAAACCATACAAGGGATTCCCAGGCCTGACAAAACAGATATATATGATATTCATCACTTACTTAAGTAACTGATTTTTCATTGTAATGCATTATTTGCAGACACTAAAACAGTACTCTGAAGTGACACATTCCAGTTCAGGACTTCAGATCTCTGTGCAAAACTTGCTGGGACTGGCTCAGTGAGGAAGATGCAAATTCACAGTCCTTAATAAACTAGATGTTAAACTGATTTTCTGGTTATATTTAATATTACTATACATACAGTAAATCTAAAAAAGTGGGTGGGTAAAAGAATTTACCTTAACACACTGTATTAACACTGTGTAATTTAGTTGTCTGCGTAATGAACAACATCTTTTTCAAAAGACAAGATGTCTTTGAACTGGTTTTCCCTTGTTCTGAGAATGATGAAGATCTATCGTGTTATGATTCTGATGTACCTATCTTTACATTAACAGAATCACTTGAAAACTGTACTTGGATAAAAATATTTATAATTTTACTAAAAAACAGCAGCCACTTGCAGATACTAGAATACCTTACCCTTTACAGTTAACCTACATTACTCTGTACATTTCTCCTGACATAGTGAAATCTCTTGGAATTACTGTTAGTATGACCTCTGTTCAAACTACTTTTTATCGTGTTTGCTGGTTATTTATTTTTTTCACTTTCAATCAGCTTGGACAATGTACCTAGACTGGTCTGTTTTTAGTTAGTAAGTTTCAACTTCCTGTTCTCAAGCACAATGGACTACAGACATTGCAGGGGAATGTTTATTTCTGCAGATTTATTTCCATCAAAAATTCAATTGGTCTTTTTTAAAATTTACAGAGCCCTTCCAACAGCACACCATTTTAAATTTCAGTCCCAAACCGAACATGACAATGTCACTTCATTGTGGGTTTTTTTTCATAAAATGTACATTGTATGAAGAAATCTTAGTATTGTATGAACTTAATCTATATATTTTTAATAATCAGTTCATTCCTGTAAATCTCTGTTTTTATCTCATGTATGGAACAACAGACTAAATATTGGTGACCATTCATTGCAATTTAATTTTTTTTCTTTATATTTTGAAACCACTGTTCTCTAGATCTATTGGGACACACTCTTCCCCAACCCTGGCCTTTTTTCTCCTTCCAAATTGGCCTCCTTGACAAATGGATCACTCCCCATGCACTGGCCAGAAGAACTGACTGGGGACCCAAAGAGGTTCAATAGCTGCTTCTTCACCACTTCCCCTATATGCCCCCTGCCCTGTGTGTCTATATGGAACAACTGACCCCTTAATATTTCACAAGGACAAAATATTTCATTAAATAATTGTGTTGAAGCAAAAGCATAATATGTAATGGGCCAAAATCTGAAGACCTTACTCAGTTTTTAATTAGCCCTAACTAAGGGAAAAATCTGGCTGATTCAGAGAGAGATTTTCATGACCAAGAAGTCTTCAGATTAGACAATTATTAATTTCTTACAAGTGTATTTAGTTCATTTTATCCTGAAGGATCCTAAAGCCATTTGCAAATGTAGCTCAGAAGCAGTTAGATGGGATGAAACATTTTTTCATTGGAAAATGCCAGTTCATCTGGAAGGTTTCTCCAGTCCAGGATGTAATTTCTGGTCAAACCCAGAGATAGACCGACCCACCCTAGAATAGCCAATATCCTGGTGGTTAGGGCACTTACCAGCAATGTGAGAAATACAGGCTCAAGTCCCTGCTATGAGTCAGGGCTAGCAAGGACTTGATCTTAATTCTCCCACATCCCAGGTGAGGTTTACCATCAGGCTATTGGCTCTTCTGTGGTGCGTCTCTTTCCTTCCTTCCCATTCCCCTCTCCTCTCCTAATTCTGTTTAATCCCATGGGGAATGAAACCAAATGCCATAATCTTCAATGGAATAGAATTCTTGTTTTCTAGCCTAGCCTCCTTAGAATCTCTAGCTATGCACAGAACACTACATAACATCTGGGAACAAGAGATCAGATTCTAATCTCAGACTGATGTAATAAATCAAATCAAGAGCACCCACAATGGGATAAAGGCAATCTGGAGTTTTAGAGACATCATCATACATGATCTCATCAATTGCCCTGACTCAGCAGCCTCCACCCACCTAACAGTGGCACCAGCCTCCCCACTCTCCTCCCAGAGGGGCAGGAACAGTGGGATGAGGCTCCTTTGTTCCCCCCAAGAGCTGCAGCAAGGGACCCTAAACTCTTTCTTCCTCCTAAACCCAGAGAAGCAGACACTGTTGGCAACTGTGGGGTCTCCAATATTTACCTTAGCAGCTGTGGTGTACTTGCTTGGGTGGAGGGGTTGGGTCTGCTGTCCTCCTTTTCTTTGTAACACACAGTAACCTTTGTTGGTGTGCTATTGACAGGGGCCTCAGAGGAATGGGTCTTAAGAGTTAAGGCTCTGTTGAGATGCATAAGGGCAGTTCAGCACCTCTCAGAGCTTTTGTTTCTAGTTGTCTGCAGACTCAGTCAGACATCAGTACACTTCTTAAAGATTTGCTTCATGTTTTCAAGATTTTCTTCTCCACCAGTAAAGCTAGAAGCAGAATATATTTTTTTAAATAAAAGATGAGATTCTGGTGTATTCTCATGATTCCAGGAGCTAGGACCCTTCCACAAACCTATAGTACCTAAGCATTAATCAGGCACTGGTTACAACAGTGTAAAATCAGTAAAGGAGAGAGGAAAATCAGACCCAGGAAAAGTAGAATATTTTAACCAACTGAAAAATCAAGTCCCGAAGAGATCTGGCATTCTCACAGTTAATAAAAGATATTAATTTTTTTTTTTTAAGTAAAAAGCTCCTTAAATATAAATCATATTCCACCTCAACATAAACAGGCCTCTGTTTTTCATAACATTTTGCTGAAGTTTATAAATTGCATCTAAAAGCTGTTGGTAGTAAATTATTCCCAAGTGTCCTTTGCATCCACTTCACATACCTACTAGTATCTCCAATTCTGAATCATTTTTAGTTTTGTTTTTCTTTTTAAAATAATAAAATGTCCATGTCATCCAAGGAACTTAATGAGCTTTTTTTGTGGGTGATTTTTTTTTGCACTACGAGTTTCCTCCATTTTTTGTTGGTACTATATTTTCAATCAAGTATCTGTCAACTTTTTCACAAATGCAATTAAAGATTGGAGTGGAAGAAAAATCAATATCAAAATGAGTATTTTACTATGCCTTTTTTAAGCACTCAGTTCCATTCTCCTTTTTTAATGCTTTTTTAAAAAGTTAGATCACATATTTAAAAATTTCTTATATGAGAACTCAAAATTCCCATGGAGAAACTATACTGTCCCACAAACAAAGGAGAAACTCATGTTTTCCCATATCCTGAAAGCACTTAAACAATTAAGTAACTTTACTCATGTCAGTGACCATGTAAGTGCGTGCTTGTAGAATGCCAGTCAAGCTCACTAGCTCTAGCTCTTATATAGCATTTCTCCTCCCAAATCTTAGAGCATTTTATAAGGTGATAAGCATTTTTCCACATTTTAAAGATGGAGAAACTGGGAGAAAGTTACAGAACCCAGGATTACTTGTCCAGTGCTCTATCTACTGGACCACTGTGATTTTAAAATGTATTATAATGCCTTCATCTTGAGTCATATTTCCCGATGATACAAAGACATAGCACAGATCCACAAAGAAAAGGAACTCCTCTTTAGAACAGGAACACCTACCTGCACTTCCTTCCTCTTATTACTTCGTTCCACATAGATATACATGGAAAGACTACTGCTATCGGAAAGGTCTGGTCTAATCTAGGAGCAAAACTAAAAATTCAGTGCTGAGTAAAGCAGTGGCTGCAGAGCACCATGTAAAGTTGGAGGTTAGAGATCGTACCTGCCCCTCATTCACCCTGCATTGCGGCTTCTGTCCTGCGGGGCTGGGGCTGGCTCCCCATTCTGATCAATTGACTATCACCACAGCATCATGTAATGTGCATCTATGTCAGTATCTACTGATTAGACATTTATTAATCCGTCAATTTTGCCCCAGTGCAACCACCACGGAAGCTCTAGATTTGTTAACATCTATAACAAAAATTGGGCAGCATACCAGGTTCAGGAGAGCGCTGATTCCTACTGCCATCACCATTACTAAAATATACAACAACACTGGAAATCCCCTATATCTCAAAGAAAGAAAATTGGGATACTTCTTCAAAGAGTATAGTATGAAACGCCACATGTTTGATTAAGTTTGCTCTTTACTTTCAGAGTAGTTTGATTAACAGATAACTATAAAAAGGTGACATGTCTAGGGAGCTCTGTTGATAGGCTTGGTAACACAGTGCTACAAGACAGTCTACTCTTGGGGGAATTCGGTGCCAAAAAATTAAAAATTCTGCATAATTTTGTCAAAACAACAATATAATCATGCCAGTTTCAATTTTTTTTTGTAATGTATTTCAAAATATCTGTCAGCAAGTATGTCTGTAACAATGCAAACCAAAAAAAGATTCTGGCAATTTTTTTTTTTTGACAAACAGATTCCTTAGTAGGTATATTAGTATAGAACTTTGAGTAATTAATTTAAATTACAATATAGAATTGTATTTCCTGCACCCGTTAGAAGCAATGCAAATGCTTGGGAGTGTTAGGGGTAATGGAGGAAGTGAGGGCAAGGGAAGGATCCTGGAGTAAACCTGGAGGGTTGTTGGGTGTGGGTGGGAGAAATATGGACCATTCTTTTCAGGGATGGGGAGCAGAACTGTTAGGGAGTTGGCTAGCCTCCCCCATGCAGACCCTGGCTGATCCCAAACCTCTCCCATTCAGTCAGGCACATCTGCCCCTGTTCCTGCACCCCCAATGGGGGTCTGCAGCTCCCCTCCCCCATTCCCATGTGTCCATGCATCCCCACTCCCATTCAGTCCCTGGCTGTCACCCCACTAGCTCCTGAGACCATGCCCCAATCTGATCTCTTCTACTAGCCATTCTGAACCCCAGTTGCTCCGCAGCCAGGTGCTGTGATAAACTTCTACTCCTGGGGGAATTCTGTGCCACTGCGCTCACACACAGAATCCCCCCTCCCCAAAATACACTCTGTCCCAGAAGGGCTGCAGTTCTGTCTTTTGCCCACCAGAGACTGCATTCATGCTGTTGGCTGTTCTGGTATCACCACAGCCTCTGGCAGGTGAAAGGTAGAACTGCAGCACTTCTGGGGCAGAATGTATTTTCTGTGGAAAAAATAAAATTCTGCAGGACACATGAATTCTGCGCATGCACAGTGGTGCAGAATCCCCTCAGGAGTAAAGACAATGAGAAAATGACATCATTACTGTATGATACCAAGCAGAGCCAGAAAACTGTCATTTCTTCTCTAGAACATGCGGTTTCCTGTCAGCTTTCTCTAATTTCCTCTGAAAGCAATGAATAAATGTAAAATATTATTGTATATTTGATGCAATTAATATAGCCTGTTGTTGTCTAATAGTTTCTTTGTGCTCTCCCTATGTGTTGTATCTTGCCTTACACTTAAACGTAAGCTCTTCGGGGCAGGAATCATCTTTTTGTTGTGTGTTTGTACAGCACCTAGCACAATGCATCCTGATGCATGACTAGGGCTTATAGGTGCTACCACAGTAAAAATACTACTACTACTAAAATTCCTCACCGCTGCATATATTTCTTATTTTAATTATTTTGAATGTCCATTTTTTGTCACACAATAAAACCTTTTACTTTTTTTATAAAAAAAATGAATAAGACTTTTCTAACGCAAGAAATGAAATTACACTGGGCCTGATTTTCAGAGATACTGAGCATCCACAATTCTAGTGGGAGTAGCACCTATGAAGATCAGTCTCACCATATTTAATAAATAATTACATTAGCAAATAGAAAAAATATGCTATGTAAAAGATGCATCTATTTAACCCACTACATTAAAAAAGTTTCCACTAAAATGAGTTTCCCTGAAAATGAAGCAAATTAAGCAAGCAACAACTAAGGCTAAATTGGTTCCTTCTCTCCAACTCATTGTCCTCAATAAGTGGATTTAAGAAAACAGAAAGCTAACCCTAATCATTTCTTGTTTAACTTGCTAAATTTAAATGGATAACTCTTCTAATGTGGCTGTTTCAATAGATATCACATCTTTTAAATGGGTGAGCTGTTTTTTATTTATTTTTATGGGGAGAGGGTTGGTTTTTGTTGTTGTTTCCTAACATGGCTCTTTGTACATGAGAAATGTTTTTGTTCAGCTAGAATGTAGTCAACATGGATGCAATTAAATAATTACATCAAGAGCTGCTGTTCTATTTTGAAACAGAAATTTAAAGAGATCCAGTGACGTGACTTTGTCCTTAGAAAATTGCAATATTATTTCTAACATGGAAAAAAAAATCCCAAATGTACTTGGCTCTTAATTTTTACCATTACAGAGGTGCCAGATGCAGTTCCATAATTAAGGTTGAGTTAAGTTTTGCCTTAAAGCAGGGATTCAACTGCTTTGGTATGTACTAAAAGCACAGTGTATACCCCCCAAAATTACAGCACATTTTCCTGAGTATTTACAAGTAAATCCATTAATTAGTTTATGATCTAAAAGTAATTAAAAAATGGGTCCTTTTAGAAATTTACTACCAGGTGTCAGTCCTTCCTTTGCCTGAGTGATCTCAGGAGAATGATACACACTCTTCAGGCTTCCTAAAACTCACTGAAATCTTGTGCATAGGTACATTTAAATCGTTAGGATTAATAGTCTTTTTTTGCCATTATGCTTTATAATTGAAAATTTCTGCTTCAGCAGAGGCTGAAATTATTCAGAGAATCCCATTAAACTGCCCTCCTTTCAAAATGGCTATCATCTCCTATGCTTCTCAGTGGGATTGAGGACACACCATCTCCATTTTTCACAATGGGACTCAGGACAGAGGGTCTCCTTAGCAAGCATGGCCGCTCCTCATAGTGTTCCACACCACCTCCTGATAGCACTGGGAGCTACTTGCTACCCTGAGGTTAGCTTGGATTCATTCCCATTGAGAATCAGGGGCAGCTCTAGGCATTTCACCGCCCCAAGCACGGCGGCATGCCGCGGGGGGTGCTTTGCCGATCGCCGGTCCCTTAGCTTCGGTGGACCTCCCGCAAGCGTGCCTGCAGAGGGTCCGCTGGAGCTGCCCCTGTTGAGAATAATGAGAGACAGTGGCTCTTTTGAAAGGAAACATCTCATTGCCATTGAGGACAACAGAAGATGGCAAACATTTAGAAAGAAAGCAATTCTTTATAAGTTTCTCTGAAAATGCACCAGCCTTTGCTGACAGATAAACTGCTAGTTATGAAAAACAATGACAAAAATTATCATTAATCCTAATTCCTCCCACCCACCCAAAAAAAAGTTACCCAGTGAATCAGATCTACCCAGCAGTCAGAGGAAACTAAACATGGGCATATGCAGGAGAATGTGGTATGGAGAAGGGTGGAGAAAATGTGGGTGTGTTTTGTGCATGCAGAGCAATCTGGGGTGCAGACAGAAGGGATACTGAGGAATATATGCACAGAGAAAGCAGGGAGCAAAGAAGAGAGTGACAGACTGAGGAGCACATGTGCAGGGGAACATATGGTGAAGAAGGAAGAAATGTGTATGCATGGGAAAGCAAAGTTCAAGAGGGAGGGGAGGCTGTTTGAGTGCCCTGACTGATCATTTTTGTATCTTAAGATGTTTTATTTCTTTCCATGTTGAATTTTCTTAGTTTGCAATGCTTGTTCTTTCTTGGAGAGAACCCATAGGGTGCTACTGGGCAATAGCTCTCTTGTCTAGAAAATTCTTATGCTGGGTAATGCAGAGTTGTAGCCTGTCATGTTCTCCTGTGCAATGTATATGAGAGTCAACCTGGTATCCTTTGCCAAATACCAATCTAAATAATCATCTAGCAAAAATTACACCCCCCCCCCGCAATTTCAGTTGCATTCTGTATTCTTCACTTCCTGTCCTAGATTGCTGTGCAGTTTGGCAATGTGATCTTAAACAACTGCTGCACTCTACTCTCGATTGACTGTATTTCAGTGGTGGGTGAAAGTAATTACGAATTTTAATATAACTGAGAATACAAATGATATACTATAGCTATCTAAAGTTTATGACTTTTTAAAATGTTTTGGGATCTTCCTGAGTGAAAGACTCTCTAAAAAGTTATTCTTCATCAATATCACATGCTCTACATCCTTATGATATGTAACTGTCAGGTTTTTTTCCAACAAGTTTGATTTAAGAATAGTAAAAAATATTTTTAAAACAAACAGTCATTGTAGCCAGATTAACATTACTGGAAAAATTCATAAATGTTTCAAAAATCATGCTGTTAGAATCCAAGACTGATCATAGTTCATAACCTACCTATATTTTCTACATAATTTAAAGAACAAAAATCAAGTGACTCTCTCTCTTTGGAATATTCAACTCCTACCCAACTTTGCTCTGCAAACTTATAAAAAGCCTATAAGAAAAGGTTGGTTGCTTCCTCGATTATAACTCTGCAAACCTGTTGGAAATGTGAAAACTTTGCCAAAGCAAAAGAACTCAACTGAAGATTCAGTCTTAAAATTACTGCATAATATCCTGCCAGAATTTTTGTTGTATGGAGCAGACAATCATATAGTTAGATGTTCAGAAGTTGTTTAAGTTTGTACCAGGTAGAAAGACTATGACACAAATGGAACAGGAAATACTGAGCCAATTTCTGCAGCCAGTTACCCTCCATTTAATGGTGTTACTCTGTATTTACCCTAGAGTATCAGAACAGAAAACAGGTCATTCCCTATAATGGAACTGGACTGATTATTCAACAGTATTTTCATGCAGGCATACTCATTAAATTGCTGATATTTTCTCTCTCTCATACTGTTATATAGTGTTTCTCTGGATCAGTGACAAGTTAAACTGAAAAAAATCTGAACTTAAGTTTCCACAAGGACACAGTTTATATTTTTGTTTGCTTCTTTTTAGTGTTCTAATAAGCCAGTGCCTTAATATTGGAGAGAAGGAGCCTAGGAAATAAACAGTCCTATATACACTTTTAAAACCATATTTACACTAAGAAAAATGAATTTTTGACGTTAGCTAACGTGTTACATTAAAATCCTAGTGTAGACAAGACAGTTGTCGTTTTAACATGTGTTAGCTGATTGAGGAAAACACTTAGTTCCCTACCTAGGGTTCATCTTAAACAGCTAACATGTTAAAACAACAACTTGCTTTGTCTACACTAGGTTTAAAACATGTCAATAGAGCCCTGAAAAAGTTTGCGGGTCACAGATCAAATATGGACACATATTTTGTATATGCTCAGGGCTCTACATGTCAGCTAACAAGACCTGAATGGATACATTTTTTACAGGACAGCTTTTCACCTCCTACACTCTTTCTGTGTTGAGGTGGTTGCATATCCAGAACGAGAAGGTAAAAAATACAATAAAAATTAAGCTCTAATAAAAGTTTTTCTATTTCACAAAGAACCAAATTTTCCAAAAAGATACGAGCATTTTTTAGCTGGACAAATTTTCAAGGAGTGGTAATCTGAAGAGATAATAGAAGATTAAGGTTATCACAGAATCACCACTTTTTAGGTCATCCAAGTCATTCACTATACACCATCCAATGACTACAGAGAACGAGACAGTGTTCATCCATTATATTATGCTATAGCAAGAATATATGATGGTCTGCTGTGGCATGAAGGTTTTATTGGCGTGAGTTTGAGTTAGCTGTGTTACTCATGAGTGGCAAAATCTCAAACTGGTCATGCAGGTCATCAAAATCAGCAATAAAATCTTTATACCTCATCATGTATTTTCTTTATATTATACAGTTCAGAGAAAAACTACAGCAGGCACACTTTAAAATGTTTTCACATTCATTCATGAGCAAATCAATACTTCTGGAAACGTCTGTCAGTGGCCAACCTTCACCCTCCATCTAAGTTGATGCAATCCAACTTTCTGCTGTTTTTCCATGAACTAGAGGTGGTTATAATGCTCATATTGCTAACTGGCAGGCATCCATTCAAATATATCAGCCGTCCTGTACAGGCATACTGTAGTTGAACTATTGTTTGGTAGCTAAGTCAACTGTTCAGGTAAGGCAGGGAACAGCCATATTTGTCCATCGTTTCCCGTTCAGGCAACTGGAGTGACTTTGTAAAACTGCACATCTCAAAATTTGAATATTTTATTTAAAAAGCCAACAATTCTTATCCACCATTGGCATTTTAAAACAATTTTCTACTGGGGATCAAGTAATGCAATGGAAGCTGAACAACCTCACCTTCTGGGTGATGAGGGTATTTTATTTACATGCAAGTGCTGCTTTTTTTAAAAGAAAAATTCTAAAACAGTTTTTCTTCTCCAATATACTTTGACCAAGCAACAGAAACTGAAATTGTCTCCCTGTGCAGCATTACAGCATCCTAGTGTTCTGATGAGAGTCTACAGAAGCCCCCAAACAACTACTGCCATGAAGCAGTTAATGAAGCAGTGGATTTTGCAGTGCTTATGTATTACTGTACAAAAATTTATATAGATTTGTACTGTCCTCTTTTTCAAAGCTTGGTGCTTACCCTTAGGATCTTGATCAATCTCTGAGAGAACAGCATGCATTTTGCAATGTTGCCATTAACGCATGAAAAGACAGATTACATACTGAGCTGAGGCAACCACCTTGGCAAGATGTCAGCGAATCCCACCCATGTCTTTGAGCCATTATATGAGGGGAGGTTGACGTTTATGCTGTTCTACTTAGGAAAAATTATTCCTGCCAATATTTTGAACAACTGGCTTTCACATGTTAATTATGATGGTTCAAGGGGAAAGCCAATTCTTTCTAGTAATGTCAAGGCTACACCTGATGAGTTCATTCATCACAGATTCATGTAGCCTGCTGCTAATGACAATACAATATTAAAGTTTGTATTAATGTTTTAATTCAGTTCCCTTATATGCAGTGAACTGGATGCTATGACCATTTTCTATGGTCATTGATATTTATACTTCTGAGCTTTTGTGGTTCTTGTAATTATTAGCGTGCACGCCATTATTTTCCCATAAATTTGCACTCTTTCAGTCTCCAATATCTGCTTTATACACCAACCGACGTGATAATGGCTGCAGCTGAGCATTTGGAGAAAAAAGCCAAAAGAGACCAATACAACTTCTTGCCATGTTTGTTCATCCTACCCCCTTTCTCATGGTAGTGCTGTCTGGGTACGCTCATAAACATATCTGCTCAAAAGATTAAAAGAATTTTTGAAATATTCTATTAGTTTCTTAACTGACGAGAATCCAGGTTTTTGAAAGCTAATATAACTGACTTAGTATGTACTGAGAATCTCTGAGTGCAGACTGCTAATGACCTGAGAACTGAAAATGCATAGACCAAAGCCTCCCAGGGATCCCTTTACTGTAAACTGATTGCAAGGAGAAAGTACATACAGCTCAATTTAGCCAAAGCAAAGCAAAGCAATTTATTAGAATGTACACGCACAATACAATGTAAAATTACATCCTATTAGAACACCTCTTTCATTCAATAATCCATGGAAGGACTCTGAAAAGTTGTTTTATAGATGGGTTACACTTTTCAACTGTCAACATTTTTTTCCAAAGTGATGAATGGCTAGGATCAGCATCTCCTCTTTGGTTTCTTGCTTCATTTGGCAACCGTCCTGATATTTTTCATCTGATGCCATGCTAGCTTGATGCAATTCATATCAGACATTCTGAAAAAATGCATTGATAATTTAGATTTGAAAACCACCATAACACCGGCACAGGACTGTGCTATGATAAAAAAAAGTTATAGAAGTAGTGCAAAATATCTGATGGCAGATGCACACACACAGGTGAAGACCAAATCCAGTTTATTTACTGAACCTAAATACAGTCAGCAGGAATAGCTATGTGCTTCAAGTCATCATCTGAACAAAAAAACAAAACAGAGGATATAACTACTGACTCTGACATGCTTTTGATATTAAATAGCTGCACTACAGTAAAAACAAATGTTCTACCTTAGAATAATCTGTAAAGGCCAAATACCCTTACAGGTGGGGCACGAATGCATCCTGGATAATATTCCGTTGAAAGAATTTTCAATCCATTATCACTGTAAAAACAGCACATGTAATATGCTGCCTCATTATGGATCTTGCATAGGATTTCGTTCACATATCTGTTGCTACTGATCTATTATGAGAAAGTACATTAAAATATGACGATAGGACTAGAATGAAACATGTTCACTGTATGTGGTGTATTATGTCAAAAATCATACACAACTATTAACCAGAGTCAATCCTAGTTTGTTTGCCAGCACAAAGGCTGTTGTTAAATAACAGTGTTGTCATCCATCAATTGTTCAGTTATTAAGCCTGGCAATGATGACAGAAAGCTATGGTAAATCAAACCAAAATCCCCAAAGCCAATAACATTAGAGAGATTAGGTGGCTCAGGAAACAGAACTATGATCTCCAGAAAGTAAAGCAAAACACAGAGGCTAGAGTACCAGTGTCACCGCTGACATAAGTGTAACATCCAAGTCCCTTGATGAAATGCAGACCACACTGCAGAAGATTTCCACAGGGGTATCCCAATGAAACCATGTGTATTCAGCACAGACATTCATGCTATCCAAGTCAACGGGTGGCATTAGATTGCATTCCACCAGTAATTTTTTTACATCACTGAGGGCACTGAAGGATGAGGACATGATGTACATTAATAAACTAGCTCATCCCTCCTTTGGAGACTTCAAGTGTAAATGAGATCATTGATTACACCCGTACTAGAGAGACTGAAGCAGTAGAGCAGCATAAACTCAGCAGACTGGAAAAAACTGTGTATCATTCTTCTGTTACTAAAACTGAGGTATCGTTGTTCAATGTCAACTTCTTATGTCATTTGGCAAAAGAGGTCCTCCTGAACCACTATCTTTGCAGGGAAGTCAAGGGGATGGGGGAGTTTATCTTTCTATGTTTTGCTGTATTGAAACACTGCTTAGATGATAATAAATAATAAGAAATAATAATAGCCAACTCTTATATAGTGTTTTTCATCTGTATATCTCAAAGCACTTTACAAAGAGGGTTAGTATCATTATTCCCATAGAGGGGCAAACAGAGGTGCAGAAAGGTGAAGTGACTTGTCCAAGGTCACCCATAATGTCAGTAGCAGAGACAGCAATATAGAACCCAGGTCTCCCAAGTCCCAGTCCAGAGCTCTTTCCACAAGGCCACATTGCCTCCCAATTTTGAAGGAAACAGAAATACAAAGGCAATCTCCTAGAAAAATCACAGAGTAACAAAGTGTGGTTAAGTGGAGGTTTATAAGCCTCAAAGAGCAGCACAAACTTGCAAAATAAACTATTTTATGTATGGATCTCCAAATGGGAATTGGCGTACAACTAAATAGCAACCTACATATAATACAAGTTTATTTGGTACATAACATTCCTTTTCTTGAAGTGTTGTTTTCTTTGCTATGTGTGTGCTGGGGGTGGGGGAGGGATGTGTTTTTATGTTCTATTCTGTAGGTAAAGAGCAAGGAATAAAGTTCTCTTCTGTAACAGTGCCAAACAAACTGCAGTAAATGCTACTCTTTAGACCAACTCTTCTATTCATGAATTAGATAACACTAGATCCCAAATATTTACAGAGATACCAAATGTTCTGCACATGATGTAGAATGTATACAATGACTAAATCACCAATGTGCTTGGATGCTCATATATCTCACATTCCCAATGATTTCCCCATGCACTGTCGGTTAGTAGATCATTTGAAAGGGAGCAAGAGAAGTCAGACAGTGCAGAACATGGCTCTGTTGGAAGGAAGATATTTTCTGTTGGGGGAAAAATTTGAACTTTCACTTAGAAGGCAGTATTTTAATGAGTATTTTATGCTTCAAAATGAAGTTATTTCCTGAAGCCCTGGTCCAAGATCTTGTGTTATACCTGACAGCAAAGAGATAGTGTGCATGCTTGTGTGGGTTTGAATATGCAGAAGAGAAGGTTACTCACTCCGTGCAGTAACTGAGGTTCTTAGAGATGTGTGTTCCTATAGGTTCTAACATAGGTGCCTGGGATTTGGTACCCGTTTGGCAGCACATGCACTCCTCCACATCTTGCACCATGAGCAGCACCTATATAGCCCTGTGTGGCCCAACCACCCTCAGTTCCTTCTCTACCAGAGAGTCTGTGCTTGAATTCCGAAGCAGAGAGGAGGAAGGCAGGTAGTTGAGGATCCATAGGGACACACCTGAAAGAACCTCAGTTACTGCAGAAGGTAAGTAACCTTTGCTTCTTTTTTGAGTGATGTCCCAATGGGTTTGCCACTGTAGGGGACTGAAGAGTGGCATCCAGGGAGGAGAGGGAGAATGAGTCTTAGTAGGGCATCTGATGTTGCATCTTGAGTATTTGCATGGTGTTGGCTAAAAGCATCTGCAGATGCCAGGTGGCCACTTTGCAAATGTCCACAATCGGCACATTGTTAAGAAAAGCAATCAAGGTAGGAAGAGAGCAAAAGGAATGTGCTCATGTTCCAACCGGAGGTTGTTGATTATGCAGTTGATAGCATTGGATAGATTGATACAAGTGGAAGGAGGATGACATCTTGGGTAGGAATTTTAGATGAGTGCATAATGTGACCTTGGTCCTTATAAAAAATAATGTACGGGGAGTATGCCATGAGAGCCCCTATTTCTCCCCTACTCCTCAGGCAGACAAGATGGCTATGAGAACTGCTGTTTTCATGGAAAGATGAATGTAGGGGCATGTTGCCATGGGCTTGAATGGTGTTCAGGTGAGAGAGCACAAAATGAGGCTGGGATACCAAGATGGGGTGGGATGTCGAATGTGAGGGTAGAGGTTTGAAAGGCCCTTAAGGAGCCTTTTCATGAATGGGTGGATTAATAGAGAATAGCCAGCTATCCTTGGGTGGCATGCTGTGACGGCAGCAAAATGCACATGAATGGAGCTTGTGAATAGGCCCAACCTTTTAAGGTCTAGAATATAATCTAGAATGAGTGGTAATGGGGTGTTCCTCACAGAGACACGATTGGCTGTGCACCAGGATCAGAATCTTCCCCATTTTTGGAGATAAGTTCTGAGAGTTGTGTCATGTCTGATATTTAAGAGAATCTCTCTGACTACCTCTGAACATCTCGTCTCCAAATCCCGAAATCATGAAGGAGCCATGCTTTCAGATGAAGTTGTAGTAGATTGAAATGGAGGATTCGGCCTGCATCTTGAGAGAGGTGGTATGTAATCAACAGCAAGGTGATTGGAGAACACACCACCATATGTAGGAGGTAATGATACCAAATTTGTTGTGGCCTTTTTGGGGCTACGAGGATAACTCAGGCTTGTATTTTGTGAAGCACCTTGAACAAGAGGAGAAAGGGTGGAAAGGCATAAAATAGTGGAGCATCCCATGTAATAAGGAAAGCATCTCCCAGAGGCCTGTGGCCTAGATTCGCTCTTCAGCAGAACTGAGGACATTTAACGTTCTCTAGAGTGGTACTGAGATCTATGTGGGGAAACCCCAGTGAGTGAATGTGTGCCAAAGGACTCTTGTATCTAGCTCCCATTTGTGGTCTTGTGAGAATCGTCTGCTTAGCATATCTATTGTGGTGTTCTAGTGTCCAGGTAGATATGAGGCTGAAATGCTGATTGTGTGTTGGATACACCAGTTCGACAATTTCAGCGCTTCCAAGCACAAGGAGTGCCTTGCCTCTTGATGCAGGAAATACCGTCTATCATTATTTTTATAGTCTGATGCCTAATAAGTGGAAGGAAATGTCAGCATGCATTGCGAACCATTCATAGTTCTAGGAGGTTTATATGTAAGGAGGATTCTGTGGGAACCACCGTCCTTGCACTGTGTTGGTCTGAAGGTGTTCCTCCCAACTCATTAGAGGGCAATCAGTTGTTAATATCAGGATGATGCTAACTGGAGAAAAGGAATCCCCATACAGACATTTTGGAGTTGTGTCCACCAGTGCAGTGAGTCCTTTATCTAACAGGCATGGACAACAGTTTGTGAAGACTGTGTCTGTGAGGTACATACACTGTGCATAGCCATGACTGGAGACAGCATGTGTGCAACCTGGCATGTTTTACCGCAAACATGGCGACTGCCATATGACTGAGCAGCTGAAGACATGTCCTGGCAGAGATCTGTGGGCTGATTCTCATGGTGGATGTGAGGTCAACTATTGTAGAAAATCTGTGACCTGCTTCTATCACATCCAGGTGTGTGCCAATAATCTCCAGACAGATTCATAGACTTTAAGGTCAGAAGGGACCATTATGATCATATAGTCTGATGGCCTGCACAATGCAGGCCACAGAATCTCACCCACCCACTCCTGTAACAACCCCCTAACCTATGTCTGAGTTATTGAAGTCTTCAAATCGTAGTATAAAGACCTCAAGGTGCAGAGAATCCTTCAGCAAGTGACCCATGCCCCATGCTGCAGAGGAAGGCGAAAAACCTCCAGGGCCTCTGCCA
>NC_133769.1:134840982-134850868 GCF_003597395.2 Chelonoidis abingdonii | reverse complement strand
AGTCTCCTTTCATAAGACAGGTTTTCCATTCCTTGGATCATCCTAGTACCCCTTCTCTGTACCAGTTCCAGTTTGAATTCATCCTTCTTAAACATGGAAGACCAGAACTGCACACAATATTCCAGATGAGGTCTCACCAGTGCCTTATATAATGGTACTAACACCTCCTTATCCTTACTGGATGTTGTACCAGTGATAGTGTCGATTGTTGTATGCTTATTTGAAGGCCAAGGATCAAGAAAAGGTCTATTGTCTTTCATACAGCATGGTCTGCATCGGATTTGGATGACACATTGAGAAGACAGTAGGTTGCCACTACCATGAGGACTTCAGCAAATACTCAGGGTGCTGTAGAAAGTCCAAAGGATAGCACCTTGTTTTGGTAATGATCGGTCCACAGGATGAATCTGAGGGGTCAGTAGTGAGCAGAGTGTATGATGATGTGAAAATGTGTGTCTTTGCAGGTCAAGGGCCAAGAATCAGTCCCCTATTCCTGTGCTAGGATAATGGTTGATAGTATGACCCCTTTGAAGCGTAGCAGTTTGATGAACTTGTTGAGGGTTCACAGGTCTAAGATCAGTCTCCACCAGTCAGATTTCTTTTGAATCAGAAAGTAGTGGGAATAAAAACCTTTCCCTTTGTGCTGGGATGGGTTCAGTTATGTGGCTCCCAGTTGCCGAAGGTGATTTATTTCTTCTTGTAGAAGGTGTTCATGAGAAAGGTCTCTGAAGAGGGACAGGGGTGGAATGGAGTACCCTTTGTTGATTATTTCCAGGACCAGCTTGTCTGAAGTGATTTGCTGCCATGATGGATGAAAAGGGGCTAAATGGTTGACAAACTGATGGGTTCTGAAAGATGGTTGCAGCAACTGGAACAGGAGGAGGTTTCTCAGGGCCTCAACCAAACCTTCAAAACTGTTGTTTAGATGAAGGTGCATGACAGGTAGCCCCCTGAGACAGCGTTTGTTTGCATTTCAGAAGGGGCCTCTGCTGTCTTCTTTGTGTTTCATATTGGCAGTAAGGAGTGAAAGGTGGAGGTGGGGATCTTGGGGTATGTTGGTATTTCCCCTGACATCTCTTCGCTGCTGGTGTATATATGCTGAGAGAGCAAAGAGTCACTCTGGAGTCCTTTAGAGCATGTAGGGACTCATCCACATGCTCGGCAAATAGTTTGGAACCCTCAAAAGACAAATCCTCAACCTTGGTCTGTATCTCTTCAGGGAATTCAGAGAGGTGAAGCCAAGATGCTTGTCTCATTACCACAAGTGTTGTGATGAAAGGGACAGCCAGGTCTGTGGAGTCCATAGAACCCTGTAGTGCCGTGCAGGCCAAAAGATGTTCTTCAGACACAAGTACCTAGAATTGTTCCTTCTCATTGTCTGGCAGATGTGGACAGAACTCTTGTGTTTTAGAATAGTTCATATGGTCATATTTGGTCATAAGAGCCTTCTAATTGGCAATACAGAATTGGAGTGTCACTGAAGAATATGCTTTGTGATCAAATAAATCTAATCGCTTTCAGTCCCTTTCCCTGGGGTGGTGTTGGTATCCCATCTCATACACAGCACTGACAACCTGGATATTAGGAGTAAGATGAGAAAAGAGAAATTCCAAGTCATTAGCCGGGACATAATATTTTTGTCTGCCTGCTTGCATGCAGGTTGGCAGGATGGATGCTGGAGCCTGCCAGAGCACACCTCGTCAGGGTCCAACAGGGCCTCATTAACAGGAAGGGTTATCTTTGCTGATGTAGAGGCATGTAGGATATTAAGCAGCTTGTGTTGTTGCTCTTTGACTGCTTTCAGTGGGATCTGGAGAGATTCCAGAATTCTGTGGAATAGTTGTTGAAAATGCTTGAAATCGTCCACCAACATAGAAGGTGGTGGCATGATAGCCTCATCAGGAGAAGAGGTGGAGAAATGGAGTGGTAATCTCTTCCTCTGGTTCTTTCCGCTGTTCTTCCACTGGTACTGGGTCAACATCAGCTGGTCAAGAGATGGATGAGGATGACGATCATGCGTGTTTCTTTCTTTGTTCTATGGCCACTTTGTGGAACTGTGCCCCATACATAGCCCCTGGGTCTCAGAAGGGCTAATGTGGAGGAATTGGGATGCGGAGTTGCATTCATGGGGGTCCATATCAGGGCCCTGGTACAGTTGCAGGTTTTGGATAACATGGAAGAGTAGAGGATTGTGTGCATGTACTCTGGAATTCTGTATTCTTCCTCCTCTCAGTGATGAAAGAGAGAGAAATGTTGTGACTCCAGGGAAGGAGCATGAACTATAGGGAGCTTGTGACAGAGAAGCAGAGATTCAGGAGTATCAGAGATGACAGGTCCCTTGGACCTCTGAACTCCAGTGAAGTAGGCAGGAGCATCACTGGCACTGGCGGCTGTTTGGAAAGTGAAGGAACTATTGGTGCTGGGGGTGGAGTGTGTTCCCTCAAGCAGCTACTAAATGCTATAGGTGCCTTACTCAGTGCTAAGGATTTAGTCAGTGCCAAGAGAGGTGATGGTGCACAGAGAGTTGACAGTGCCAAAGCACCCACAGTTGTCTTGGATAAGGCACTAGGTATTGTTGTTGTAGCTTTGCACTGTGCTTCTCGGTCCCAAGAGACAGTGTGTCTACCTGTGGTCCTGCCTATTTAGGGTCCCTGAACTTCTGCTTAGCTCCAGTATTGGAGGGACCCAAACAGTCTTGGGAGCTAAGTCTCACCCTAATGAGGTTGAGGCTACTGACCTTGCAGATGGCTCCCTGGGTGGCGATGTAGTGGTCCATTTCTTCCCATCTGAGTGGGAAAGAGGATTTCTTCTTGGATGGCTGTGGCAAGTGAGGCTCAGCTGACGACTGAGCTGAGGGTGATCACTGCACTGTAGTGGTATCAGGGCCAGGGACTGAATCGGCCATAGAGAACGCTCCATGAGAAGAATTCTCAGTCTGAGATCATGGTCCTTTCAGACCCATGTGATCAAGTTGATGAAGTGGGTGCACTTCTGTGTGACATGACCCTCAATGAGGCAGTGGATGCACCATGAGTGACCTCACACTCGGAAAAGGCCTCCTGACAAGAAAGGCACCTCTTGAATCAGGGATATCCGAGCATAATCCTGAGGGAGAGAGCTCCCCATTGGGGAAGGCAAGAAACAGGGAATAATGGGGAGGAAAAACTGGTTAAAAGATAGGAAACGAAAGGTAGGAATAAATGGTCAGTTTTCAGAATGGAGAGAAGTAAATAGTGGTGTCCCCCAGGGGTCTGTACTGGGACCAGTCCTATTCAACAAATTCATAAATGATCTGAAAAAAAGGGGTAAACAATGAGGTGGCAAAATTTGCAGATGATACAAAACTACTCAAGATAGTTAAATCCCAGGCAGACTGCAAAGAGCTACAAAAATCTCTCTCAAAACTGGGCGACTGGGCAACAAAATGGAAGATAAAATTCAGTATCGATAAATGCAAAGTAAATACATATAAAATGGTGGGGATCTAAATTAGCTGTTACCACTCAAGAAAGATCTTGGAGTCATTGTGGATAGTTCTCTGACAACATTCACTCAATGTGCAGCGGCAGTCAAATAAGCAAACAGAATGTTGGGAATCATTAAGAAAGGGATAGATAATAAGACAGAAAATATCATATTGCCTCTATATAAATCCATGGTACATCCACATCTTGAATACTGCATGCCGACGTGGTTGCCCCATCTCAAAAAAAGATATATTAGAATTGGACTAATAGGACTGGGACTTTTCAGCTTGGAAAACAGACGACTAAAGGGGGATATGATAGAGGTCTATAAAATCATGACTGGTGTGGAGAAAGCAAATAAGGAAGTGTTATTTACTCCTTCTCATAACACAAGAACTAGGGGTCACCAAATGAAATGAATAGGCAGCGGGTTTAAAACAAACAAAATGAAGTATTTCTTCACACAATGCACAGTCAACCTGTGGAACTCTTTGCCAGAAGATGTTGTGAAGGCCAAGATTATAACAGGGTTTTAAAAAAAAACTAGAAAAATTACTAGAGGATAGATTCATCTATGACTATTAGCCAGGATGGGAAGGGACGGTGTCCCTATCCTCTGTTTGCCAGAAGATGAGAATGGATCACTTGATGAATACCTGTTCTGTTCATTCCCTCTGGGGTAACTGGCATTGGCCACTGTTGGAAGAACAGGTATGGGCGTTGACTTTTGGTCTACAGAAGCTGTTTCTTAGGATTATGGCTACACTTTACAGCTGTACATGCGCTGGGAGTTACGGGCTGTCTTCGTACAGCGTGCAAGAAAGCGCTGCGTTGGCCACATGACGCTCCAGCGCTGCAGTGTGGCACATTTGCAGCGTATGGGGTGTCACTATGGCCCGCTATTCCAGCATCAGTGGCTGCAGACATGGCTGTTCCGGAAGAGGGGAGTTGGGGTGGGGTGTGACAGAGCGTTGGGGGAGACAGGAGTGGATTTTGGAGTGACATGTTGTAGCTCTGCTTTGCAATTCTAGGACTGAGAAGATGCACAGGCATCACCTGCATCATTTAAATGTTTTGACCCTTTCCCACCCCTTTATTCACTAAAGGCAAATAGCCCCTTCAGACCAGATAAGCAGTGCTCAACGGGGGACTCCCTCCCCCGGCCGCTGTTGCTTTCTCCGAGCAAACTGTGAATTCAAAGGAATTTCCCTTGCCTGCCTCTGCTCGAGCAACGAGCTGTTCTGTGTTTTTCAGATACGCAGTTCCGGGAGCTCCGAGTGTCACACAAAACAGCCAGAGTTGGCTTGAACAGGCATTCTGGGCTACCTGCGAAATACTCGGTAGCCACTACCGCACTTTTGTGGCACTGGGAGCAGCGCTGCATCACAGCACTGCATCTTATATCCCGGCAGAGGAGGGGAGTTACAGCCGTTGCTGCAGCCAGGGAGATGCAGCGCTGTATGTGCCTTGCAAGTGTGGACGGTGAGTAAGTTGCAGCGCTGTAAACCCATCACCAGCGCTGCAACTCTCCAGTGTAGCCAAGCCCTTATATTCTTAAGAGATGGAAGGCGGCTTGGGAGAGTGTTGCCAAAGTAGCTGAATACATTTGAATGAAAGTTGGAGGATACAGAAAAACAAATGTGACTCAGGATGGGGGAGGGATCTGGGCAAAGTAGGAGACCACTGTTCAAAATGGAGTAATAGGAGACCAAAAACAGCCAGACAGGGCATCTCCAAAGACTAGAAGCATGTATTGGGTTGTTCCATGAGCATTCCACCCCAAAGAGGAACAGTCACTGGATATGCATAACTCAGGGAAACCCAAGGGACATTCAGCTTTTCTCAACAATAAAAGTGCCCTGCATGTATAATTAATATGCTTTAAAATATCATTTATAACTAGATATAATTAGCAACTATGAAAGGCCATGAAAGTCTGGCAGCAACTAGATGTCCTGTCTTAAGGAATAACAGTAACTAACCTCCTTCATGCACCACTCCCCGCAAACAGACCCCACAAAAGGAAAAAAGCAGAGCAACGTATTGGGGCAGAACAGAAAACATAACACTGAATGGTGAAAATGTTCGGGTCCTTTGGATGTGCTAATCTACAGGCACATATTCAGTTTGATGGAGAATATGCATAAAACAGGAATAGTGCTGCAACCTTGGAATAGTATATCAGTGGAACAGCATATAATTGACTGACAGGCACATTTCTTTCATTGATGCCACCAATTGCGCAAGGATAATTTTACAGAGCTAATCGTGTAATCGAAACTGATGCAGACACACAACTTTTATAACGTGCCCACTGTGTTTTAAGAATATTTTTAAAGTTAATTTACTGGGTTTATTTTTTTGCATCGTTCAGTTTGTAAAGCAAGATATGTTAGCTACCATAGGCCCAATTCTCTACTGGCATGGCAGCAATGAATTTTGCTCAGTGAATCTGATCATGCATGGTTCAGAGGGAAGAAAATGTTAAAATTAAGAAATGAAGAACATTACCAACAGAGCCATAAAAATTTCTATTCCGTGTTGGAAAATGTCACACATTTAAAATTTAATGCCTTGGAACCCTGCTAGGCTAGAAGCTGTCACCGAGTTCCACAGGGAAGCTGAGAAGCTTCTCTCTCCAATGATAAAAAGCTCCCATTTCTAGCAATAAAAGGCAGCAATATCTCAGACTTTAAAACTGATATATATACACACACATACACAAAAGCGGTCATTGGTCTACGAATGAATCTCAACCACCATGGGATTTGGCCAGGTGTTGTTTGATTGAGGAAATTCCAGATTCAGGTGAAGGAGGAGGAAACATTTCTGTGGCAGGGTTTCTTGAAGTTCAAATGTTAGAAAAAGTTTTAAGATGCACTAATGGGCAGATAATGCAGCCAAAGGTGCAATTTATCACCTATGTAATTTTATTTACATATATGAATGTCTATACACATATGCATACAGTTTCAGTTCAGTCAGACATTTAAAGTGTTACCTTTTTACTGTCACATTCCAGACAATCTCACCACATAAGCGATTGACTCCCATGATTACACTGAGAAATTAGGGTTGCAGCCTGCAACTGGATCCATGTGGACAATGTGGTCTGCTGGCACAGATTCAGCTGCAGTATCCAACCCTTGGACATTTTTTTCTTTTAAAGATGATGTTCTTTTGTTTCTCCCTGTGCTTATTCCTCAGTCTACAGGGTAAATGGAGGCTCTTGTTCCTAGTAAGAGATATGTAACAGTTTTCCTATAGTTTGCCTGCTATTAGATTGCCTTAGCTCCTGTGCTACTAAAGGTATTTTACTAGCCAGCTACATTAAATTATGTAAGATGTTTAACTAATCAGCCTTGTACTTTTGCATTTCTACAGATGTCCAAATATTTGGAAAATGAAAATAATTCAAAGGCTTTTTTTAAGAGCTTGGAAAAAATTGCTTGAGAGAAACATCTTTGAGACCAATAGTGATGAAAAACATCCCCAGAATTACCTGTTTGAATAATTCCACAAAGAGTACTTCTTAACAACAGTAACTATAAAACTAGTAATGCAATTCATGTCTTTACTTTAAACAAAAACTTTTCAAACGTGTTATTAAACAGAAAAAAATTAAGCCACAATCAATTGAAACAAACCCATTCTATTCTTACTGAATATAATGAAAATTTAATTTAAGGGCATTTAAGAGAGTATGAGGCTACTGATAATATTCAGTAAAAGTGTTTAAGTCATGGGACAGCTATAAAACACATTTCACAAGTTTCTGTGCTTTCAGCAAACAGGTGTGCAGAAAAAAAAAAGTGAGCAATTTCCCATTTCCTCATTTTTTTAAAGCTACCAATGATTATTACAGTAAAAATAATAATAAATAAAATAATAATAATAATTGAGCCCTCGAAAAATTACATGGCACACAAAATCAGAAATCCTACCACACTAATTAAGATCCAATAGCAATAGAGTTGTGATAGCTTTCACTTCTGAACTTTTCAAAAATGCCTATTGTCTTCTGAAGCTATAAATAGTTTTCCTTGGGCTGGATTCTGATACCCTCATTCATGTTGAACTAATGCCACAAAATGTTCCTCCGAAGTCGATGAGACTCCTCATGGAGTGAAGTGCCACACAAAAAGTGACTAAAGGTACAATATTCTGGTCCTCTAAAAACAGCCTTCACAAATCTAAATTTAAAAGTTTGATAATACCAATCTATATACAGCCACTACATCAAGATTTTAAAAGTGGCATTCCACAGTCTTCTGTGTAAAGAGGTTACTATTGTATAAACTACAACTTAGATCACATACTGTGGCAGCAATTTAGGATGGATACATTGTCTAGGCTGTAGATGCATCTTCTGAAATATTATTAAATTACAAAATACAAAGTAAAGAGTACACCATAACATCAGAAAATTGTTGAATAATATTAAAAGTCACTGTACTATTAATCCTACACTAATCTGACCTCCTGTATCATAATGTTAAAGGTAGTAATCAACATCTTAGATTATTCGGTGAAAAACATGTATCTGACTCAGAAGTTCCAACTTTGTTCTTTTTTTGGACTTGCTTTTCATTTCATGTTTAATTACCACCTGTTGCATGTAATTAAAAAAAATCTCTGTTAGTACATTCATCTGTATTTGTATACAAAACCTGCTATTTCATGGTCTTCTGATGTTACATTAATATTTATATTTCTGCATCACAATTTATAAGATTTATAAAAAGCTATCTTAAATTGTCCAAAGCCATACCTGACTTGTAGTCTCTACTTATAAGCATTTCAAAAACATTCAACCCCTACCCCAAAATAAACAAATGAAAAATATTTCACAAATCCAAAATATTTCCAAATTGCTAACATTTTTATAAAATGTGTTTAATTCTCCTACCTGCTCGCTACCTGTAGCAATTCTCATATGCAGAAATAAACAAAGACCAAGCCTAGTGCTTGCAATATAAAATCCGATTACTGGTAAAGACCACAAAGAAAAAGAATTCATTCAGACTGAGAGCCTTAAAAGCAATTCAAACTTTCTGGATTACATCACTGGAAGCAGTATGTAATTTGTTCCAATTGATGTCATTTGCTCACATAAAGCCATTATTTCACAAAGCACCTCAGCATATTTGCTCTTTCCCCCCTCCCCAAGCCCCAGAACAGACTTACTTGCACCTGACATATCAAATATATATAGGAAAGACAACCCAAAAAAGTAATCAAGCCTGACATTTTTGCACCCAAATCAAATTAATATGTGAAATTAAGGAATAAAATATTACATCATATGAGAAAAGGCATATTTTTGTAATTGAAAATGTAAAAAGCACTTGTTCATGTCCTGGTCATACAATGACCTTGGATAACTCAGATCTGCTCTTGTGGGATTTGCAACTTCTTTCCTGAATGAATTCAAGATGAGGTAATGCCATTCAAAAGAGGCCGAGCAGTGAAACATTACATGTAGAACTCAAACATCCTGGCCCCAATTCTAACCTCTGTAATTATATTTAACTGGGTCAATGGAATTTCTTAACTTCCGCTACTTGCTTCTCTGCTTCTAGATTTAAAAAGTGCCAGGTTCACATGACTAATATATTAATATGCAGTATTTCAAATTATCACTAGAAAAACACTCAAGGGAAAGAAATCTGAATATGTGCAAATGCTACATGGTTAACGGTAAGTATATTTTTGCAGCTCATCTGCAGCATGGCAAGCAGACTGCAGCCGGATATTCACTGTGCACTGCATACTGTACTACTGAATGAGCAGCCCTTCATTATTTCACTATCCACGTCTAGGACGGCAGTCCAATTGCAAATTCTGTTTTTGATTACCAAGCAATGTTCCCTCTTTTAAAAACTTTAAACAACAGAAATCTTTATGAAGCAATGTAGGATAACAACTTGTTTAAACTGACTATAGGGTCAATTAAAATAAAGCAACTCTACAGTATGCTTTTAGAATAGAATAAAGTTATGGAAAAAATATGTTCTGTGTCACTAAAACTGCCAAAAATTTGTGTGGAACATGAAAATCTTTAGAAAAGACAGTGCATAGAAGTAGCTATAAAAGCTGCACCATCACAATCAATTCATAGTGACACAATACAAGAGTTTTTGTGTTCATCTTCTGGATGCATTAAGTAGAACAGAGGGCTTGGTATCTATATCCCTCCCCCACAAATACATTTTACTAAATTTCTAAAATCTCATTTACAATTAAACTCTCAAAGACTATTTAATTCAATAGGACCCTATTCTGAACTACATTTGGAAAGAGGACCGTGTTATAGTTAACTAATACATACATTTCCTTTACTTTTGTGTGTTCTTTAAATAAATCACCATGGAAAATCACCACAATGCAGACTTTGAAGATTTAAAAAAAAAAAAAAA
>NC_133769.1:134811936-134836660 GCF_003597395.2 Chelonoidis abingdonii | reverse complement strand
AAAAAAATTAAATCTTTAGTTTGGAATGCATAGAAGGACGACACACACTATTCCATAAATTACAAATGTAATCTGAATAGCTGAGTTTGTACGAACACATGCACATTTAAACAAAAAAGGCAAATACTGATTGCAATTCTTCAGCTTTTTTAAAACTCCTAGTACAGCACAACATAAAAGGGACCAGTATTGTGCACTGTTCCAAAAGTGCACGTTACTCGAGTAGATTTTAGATGAAGACTGAAATTAATCTAATTCACTCTTCTTTGTTCCTCTTTTGGGGGTTCCACGTTCACAGCATATACAGTTATTTGCAGCTAACAAATCTGGAGGGTTAATTGCCATTCTGCTTGAAGTATATACTTACAGAAGCAGTCTAAGGACATTAAACTATTTTTTTTTTCAAGCTGGAGTTAAGTTCATAGCCCCATTTTTAAAAAGTTCGTGATTGTTTCTTCAGTATAATAATTTTGATTCCCTAAAGAAAGTTCAACACTTCTGCACATTATATGAGCAGTGAAAGGTCAGAAGTTTTATGGGAAAAGAGTAGTGAAAACATATTCAGAAATTAACCTTTTGTTAAAAGTCTTATCAGAAATCTTGTATTCACAGGGATACAGTTCAGTTCTTTGGAGTTCAAGGATATATGTTATGGACTGAATATGAAAAGTTAGCATGCCCAGAACATTTTCCCTTTTCAGTTAAACCCTAACTTACCTTGCATAGTCAAAAACAGCTAGTGAAACTAGGCTGTTAGAAATCTGAATTCTTTTGTCCACTGTCTTATTTTATGTGCCTACTTTTCCATTCTGCTGCCATCTGCTGGCAGTTATTCTATTCTACAAAACAGACAATCTTCCCTGTTGTACTGCTCACATATCATACAGTATGAACTTCATTTTCCGTGTTCCATGGCCAACCAATCAGGTACTGTAACACTTCCAGGTCAAATATTTTGATCATCAACAGACTGTATCCAGAAGTCAACATGACTTTTCTTGTCTCTGAAAAAGTATGCCTCTAAATTTTGTATATAAAAATAGCATTTAGTAATTATAATGTTTACCATATTAAAATGAATAGCTTTTTCAGATCATTTGAGCCAAGGGTTTTTTAAAAGCACTAATTCAACTTATTGAGACTTTTGTTTGAGCTTTTCAGAGCACACATTTTATCATGAGGCTTATATATAATCAGTTTCCCTTGAGGTTTAGTTCATTTTATGATATTTCACTGCTCTTATTAATTTTATGAAAATGGAAGGTCAAGTCATTCCACAACAGTAAAGTTCATTGTTGTTATTTTTAGTAAGTCAAATAGGAAATAAGTTGTTACTAACTAACTTTTAATTAACTGCCTATCTTAAGAATCCAGTCATGACAAAATATTGCATTTCTGTTGTGATTATTTAAATTGTTAAAAATATAATACTTGTATACTATGTAAGCCATGAGCCATACAAATGATAGGTGATGACCTAATGTAATCAAAGTTATTAATATCATTTCTATTTAAAAATAACAGAGAGACTTTCATACAGAAGAAATAAAGAAAAATTTCACTGAAAAGTTACCTCCAACAGTATTTTACTTGAAGGAAATTTATTACTGTGTTACTACAGCACATTAACAATAGGAAGGGCCACTCTGATTATAAAGAAATTACAACAAAACAACAAATTATATCCAAAATAAGAATAAGAAACATCACAATAAAAGTTGCCTTCACTGTAGATTTTTTTTAAAACTGTAAGAAGGTTCATATTAATTTCACACAATTTTTTGAATGGTTATATTAGAGAGGATAGTTCCAAACCTTAACTTGGCATGATACATTGTAATGTAACTGACTGAAAGATCCATATGTGTAGTACTGCTGTAAGGAAGGCTACAACAGCTCCGCAAGGAGTGTGAAAAAGTTTGTTCAGTTACTCAGATTTGTCTTGCAGCGTCAAAATATAAACCACAAAAGTTACAAAGGAAATCCCCATCTCTAGCTGCAGGTTCTCATGGTAGCAAACCTCAATGTATATCACTGTGAAAGTCATACTGGGGTAACAATGCACAAAAAGCAATTTATTTAAAACACTGGAGACTAACCCTTTCTCTTGCCCTACTAACCTGGCTGAAAACTGGGGAACTCTGCCATAGGAAAATGGGGGAAGAAGCAGCCTCCCAGTTTCTCCAACCCAACAACTTTAGTAGTCTCTGCAACCTGTGTACTCCCCTCCCATGATGCAAGAACCAAAAAGATGCATAACTTGGCACGTCTTCTAGTCCTGACAATTCTTCAACACAAAGAGAGCATCCATGAGGTTTTACTCCAAAACTCTTCATGCGGTTTCCCCAAATTCTATCACCCTCCATTTCCTCCAACTCCATAGTACACAGCAGAACCAGGCCAGTTCTGAAGCAAGAATGCACTTCTGCATCCCCAGTAGAAGGAGCAGAATTTGCCCCTGAGAATCCAGATGAGGCTTAAGTCAGTCATTTCATTATTTCTGTCCATCTGCACCTACAAATCTGGAGCACACAGACTAACCATAGAGTTCAATCAAAAGTAGAAATGGAAAACTGCTGGAGCCTCCAACTTCAGTTTCTTTGTGAATGCCACTGAATTATAACTGAGACCCAGACTGCACTTTGGGGAACCCAAGTATACATGTGCACTTCAACTGCAGCATGGAGCAACAGTGCCTGAGCTGAGCCAATAACAAAACACAGCTCAATAGTGGAAGTCAGTTTTCACTTTATTATTATTTACTGTCTATATCACATTGTTGTCTAAAGGCCCCCAAGCCCATTGTGCTAACTGCTGTAGTAAAGAGACAGTCCCTGCCTGGCTACCTGACAAAGCTAACAATCTAAATTAATGATAAAATGCAAAAGTTGGATGAAACAAATGAGGGAACTGGTAAGGTTTGGGGACAGGGGAAGTGAGGTAAGAGTATTCAACATCGTTCTGCCAACACTCATATGTTTAAACATACTTCTTCAGTTGCATCTGAAGAAGTGGGTTTTTTGCCCATGAAAGTTTATGCCCAAATAAGTCCGTTAGTCTTAAAGGGTCACCAGATTCCTCATTGTTTTTGTGGATACAGACTAACACAGCTACCCTCTGATGTTTAAACATGCGAATAGCCCCATTGAAATCAATGAGACTACTCATGTGCTCAAAATAAAGCTTGTGCATAATGGTTTGCAAGATTAGGGATATTATGAGGATGTTTCCATGTAAACTACTTGTGAACACAACGCAGCTCACCACCTGCTAAATTCTTATCAATTACCATGTTCTGTAGGCATCATGGCAGATGTGAGCTTTAACAAAGATTTGAAAGGGGACAATAAGTGGTTGTACAATTTTCGGGGGGGGGGGGCAGGGATGGCAAAGGTTGATATTGTGATAAATTAAGACATCAGATAGCGAGGGTGAGGCCAAGTTGTGAAGTACCTTAAGGGTAAGGGGTATGGATGGAACTTCCAAAAGTACTTGAACATCAGTGGGGATAGTGCACTCTGGGCCAGATGTTTAAAAGTATTTAGGCATTTTAAGTCCTACTGAAATCAATGGAAGTTAGATACCTAAATACAGTACCTTTTAAAATACCTTAACTCCTTTAGACCCTTTTGAAAAGCCTACCCTGTCAAAAAGAGAGGCGACATAACAGAAGTGATGAGAAAAGAAGAGGATTGGCAAAGCAGTGTTTTGAATGGATTTACCATCTCACTTAGGAAGCCCTGGTTAGTCTGTGCACCCATCATTATTGTTATTTATATTTTTGTAATTTTTTTTTTTAGAAATACAGCAAACAGAGAAAGAACTCCAGATTCAGCAACCAAATAAAATGGAGCATCCTAATTTTTTTTTTTTATGTGGATCAGATAAGTAGCATTTGTGAGGTAGGTTCCCACAGTATACACCCTGCAAAACTTCAAAGAAACAAAGAACTCATTTTGATAATAAAAAATTAGGACCATAATACCTTTTTGGAAAATAAAACCCAAGATTCAGAATGAGTTTGGTGAAGTCACCTTAACAAAGCTCTTGGGATGAAATCCTGGCTCCAGTGAAGGCAATGGCAAAATTCCCATTTGACTTCAATAAGGCCAGGATTTCATCCTTTGCCTGGTATCTGTATTAAAATATATATTAATCTAACCTAATGCTTATTCAGAGGATATTTAAATCACTTGTCCTTGTTTTTAAGATAAAAACAGAGAAAAAAAAAGTTTTCAAATCTGGAAAAGTCAAGCTCAGGTAGAAGAGATCTTTACCTTGTTTATATCATGTATGTACAAACACCCTTTTCCAGATTTTAGACAAAAGGGCTGCTATGATGCTTCATCCATGCACGGAGCATCCCTCTACTTCACAATTCCCTTATATGTCTGATATTGAGACAAGTAGTTTTTTAAACCTGAGTAGGATTTACACAGACCAGATGCCACCATAAAAATAAAGCCACTTGAATCTTAATAAAATACACAGTAATGAAAATGTTGTAAGACAGATATTAAAAACATAAAATCCTAACAAGCGTAATCACAATGAAACAGGGTCAAAGCCACCAAGTCCAGATATTTTTGCACAAAGCCAACACACACCAGATGTATTTGCATTTTAGTTCTGGAGAGGTGGGGGAATGAACTATCATGAGCAGTAGGATACAGTTACAATTGCTGAAAGGACAAGCGTATATTTTATATTTCACAAACATTCATCATCCAGTTTTGTACTGAAACAAACTCATTTTAAAAGATTACAGTGCCTCAAAATCTAGGCAATAAAAGAGACATTGACATGTGTTATGTTAAAAAACCTCAAAAACCACTGTGGGAGGTTGGGGTCCCCCCAATTTTTTCATTATTTATTTTTAGAGGGACTTTGTGACACATCAATCCCCAAAATGCATGTCCAGTTAAATGTAGATCTAATAGAACCAGGGTCGGCAACCTTTCAGAAGTGGTGTGCCAAGTCTTCATTTATTCGCTCTAATTTCGTGTGCCAGTAATACATTTTAATGTTTTTAGAAGGTCTCTTTCTATAAGTCTATAATATATAATTAAACTATTGTTGTAGATAGAAGGTGGAGAAGGTAGAGGGTTTGTAAGAGGTATGTTTAAGATGCTTCATTTAAAATTAAATTAAAATGCAGAGCCCCTCGGACCGGTGGCCAGGATCCAGGCAGTGTGAGTGCCACTGAAAATCAGCTCGCGTTTCGCCTTCGGCACGCGTGCCATAGGTTGCCTACCCCTGTAATAGAAGAAACAAACCTAGTTTTTAAGTCATAGGTATTTGTGACTGTTAATATTTCCTTAGATGCACAAAAGGCTACTGCTCTGTCTCTCTCATTTAAAGGAAAGTATTTGTGACAAATGTATTCAAAATTCAAATAAAAAAATATGAAATACATGGCAAAGAAAACTAAAATAACGCCCTCCACATTCCTCCTATAAATCACATTTACAAAGCTTTGAATGGTACCCCACAAGTGAACAGTCTCTTTCAGAATATTTTCTATGTTATCTAAGATAGTGAAAGCCAGGGTGGCATTCAAAATATACAGGTGTTGCGATCAGATAAATAATTTGCATTTGTGAACTACTCATATTTAGGCCCCGGTCCTCCAAGAAGTTTAGGCACACCCCTGCACTTGCAGACAGCCCTATTTAACTCAATAGGTATACGGGTTTGCCTAGGCAGAAGTTACAGTATTTCTGATCCCAAGCATCACTTAATAGGGTGAATCATTTGAGCCTCGATGAGGTAAAAATGGCCTTTTAGAATAAGACTAAAAATTGGTTACAAATCAAAATTTGCCTGCATTCCAGGAAATGTAATATTAAAAAAAAAATCAGAACAGTAAAACTTTCAGTCTTACTTATGAGCTACAATACATCAGTATTATCCTCCTCCTACCTAATTTACTGCATTTCTCACTGTGCTACATATGATCATAAGTGAAAGGGAGATTTAAAATTTTAGTTTGAATTTTCTAACAATAGAACCTAATATATATTTTGTATATCTGCAGAGGCAAGTTCCTTAAAATTCTTTAGGGTTAACTTTTAAAATGTATAAAATGAACAACAATTCCCTGCAGGGGTGATACTCTAACAGACATCACCTTGTAAATCTGCCAAAACAATTTTGTTCCTTTCAGGTAACACTCTTTATAAGTGTCATTACTTAATCCTAACAAAAAGTGGTTACATCTTTAACTGTAACTATAGATTTATTATGCCATTTCATATTTAGAATATAAATCCTGATTTTTTTTATACTAGGAAAGTCCACTTTTGGTGATGGGAGGGCAAAAAAAAAAAAAAGTCTATATACAAAATATACCATAGCACAGAGCATGCCATGAAGACCAGTTTAGCTCTGGTGCAAACACACACAAATCCATTAATGTTAGTGGAGCTGTGCTCATTTATATCAAGTCTGAATCTGGCCCTAGGTTTAACATAGTTTTTCCTGCAATTTTTTTTCTTTAGTTCTCACTCTTCCCTGTTCTGCAAGTACAAAACTCATGGAAACTCTTTGATGCTTCTTTTGTCAAGGTAGTCTTTTCCCATATGCTACAAAAAGGAAACCATGTATAAATCTTCCTGGACTTCAGTTGAAAGAATAGTTATTTTATTGCTTATGGCAGTAAGAAAACAAAATAGTATTTATACTTCATTATTAACCTGTCGTCCTGTAAACATGTATTCTTCCATCCCCCAACATGAGATTTCATGGAAAAGACCACGGCCCATTCCATAATACAACTAAAATGCGAAGTATACTAGATACTCCCTATATCCTCCCCATGAAAACAGCCCATTAAATTTGTGTCAGCTGTATTTTCCCATCAGAGAAAAAGCAATCTGACAGACAGGAAAAATGCAGCGCTGGTCATGGTTAGCATCAAGGGATTACTGAAAGCATGTCACATGCTTTTAAAATTACATGAGATGTTTCTATTAGCTTAGACAAAAAGACTAAGCAGAGAAAAGCCATACATTTCCTTTTATAATTAGCTGCGTCTTTGCCATTCTCCCCTTAATTCACATTTAATATTTTTGAGAAACACTAAGCTCAGACTTAGTCAAGGCTGCACAAGAGGCCAGCACCTCCTCTAACAAAAGCCATTTTGTAAGAGGCCACGAGATTCATATTTGTCCAATCCCCAGCATTTACATAACAAAAGGGTGACCGAGATGGTCAGCGATATTGGTCCTTCTAACAAGTACAACTCAAATGAGTGTGTGCTTGTGAACTTCTTCCTGAAGCACCTGACAGGATCTCGCTGCTCCTTCTTTGAGGGCATCTCACATAGCCCAAAGATGCAGTGTCTGGTTAGATTAGTTTTGCTCCACAAGAGGGGAAGCAGTATGTTATGAGACAAGGGATCAGTAAGAAGCTTCTTCCCCAGCTCCCACCCGAGTCTCAACTGATCATCATGTGCTGGAGGAGGAGTGCACTGCACTCCTCACCATGCAGCCTCACCAGTCATGCAGTCTCACCAGCCACCATACTGCCTGCAACAGTAACCAGGGCTGGCTAGACCAGGGGTTAGGAGGGAATATGGTCCAGGCAGCCTATTAGGGTATGTCTACACTTAGAGCTGGCAGTGTGATTCCACCTCGCAGAGACACACTCACATTAGCTCTCATTGAGCTAAAAATAGTAGTGTAGCCAAGATAGCTCAGGCAGCGGCAAGTGGTGGCACAATACATATCCATGGGGTTCAGGGTACAGAAAACCCATGCTGCTGCTTGCCACTGCCTAGACTATTCTGGCTACATTATTATTTTAGTGCAAGTATGTCTACACAAGCTAGGAATCAAACCCCTAGCTCACAGTATAGCCATAGCCTCAGTGATGGAGTCTAGCACTGCTATCCATAGGAATGTATATGTCCTCCTTTACCATTATATCTGATCACCTCACAATCTTTACTGTATTTACTTTGCAATACCCCTAATAAAGTAGGGAAGCACTACTATCTCTATTTTACAAAAAAGGCAGAGACCAAGGGTCAGCTTTTTACAGGAATTTTGGCACTTAGCAATACAGATAGGTCCCTATTACTATTTTAGTTAGTGAACTTAACAGATTTACCTGCAAATTCCCAGAAAATGTATTCTGTAATGCAAGATAAAGTGCTGTAAATTGGGGAGAATACTCTGTATTTTCCAAACATAGCAAAGAGTCTGAATTGTTACTTTATGTGCAAAACAGAACTTAACTCACCACTGGCACCTCAATAATGATTATACGGGCAGGATAAGGTCAACAGCTCAACTAATTGTTAATAATATATGGAAATATACCTATCTCATAGAACTGGAAGGGAATCTGAAAGGTTATCAACCCCAGCTCCCTGCCTTCCCTAGCAGGACCAAGTACTGATTTTGCCCCAGAACCCTAAGCAGCCCCCTCAAGGACTGAGCTCACAACCCTGGGTTTAGCAGGCCAATGCTCGAACCACTGATCTATCCCTCCCCTACTATTGTGACATCACCTTATCACTACTCTTACTTTACATCCAAAGTTAATTCAGCAATTCTATTGGTTGCAATGGCTCATCAGTCTGAGGAAGACTGGACCCATGTTTCAAGAGGTCTCAATGATATATTATGTTGCACAACTCTCATTGCTCTTTAAAAATTATTTGACCAGATGCTAGCCTTGGGCATCAATGTTTGATGGAACTGCTGGCTACTACATATCCTCAAATTATTAGAAATATCATTACAACATTTTTTTAGTTTCTTTTTAGTGTTCACAAACAATTTTTAGTCATTAAGCAAAAAACAAAACAAGAAAATTCCAAGAGAAAAACTATGTTAAGATGGAGCTAAGGTTGAGAGTACATATCAGTAATTTACAATAAAATACATTACAGGTATTTTGTAATTATCCCAAAAACAAGTGTTACAGATCTAATCTGTGATCACAAAAGCTCTCAGTCATAATCATATAGTATTTGTACAGTATCAGCTGCCTTAACTGTGCATTTCTTCCTTTATCCTGTTTGGATTTCTCTAAAATGTAATTCTGAAAAAACTCTGAATTTCCAGGGTTTTTAATGACTGTTTTCGGGATAATTACAGTATCCCTGTAAAGTATTTTAATCCAAATTACAGATGTGTACTATCAGCCTTAACTCCATTTTAACATGTCATTTTTCTCTTGGAATTATGAGTACCCTAACTGCCGTACAAACCAGGAAAAGATTATTGTTTATAAGGGTAGGAAATCTCTATTTACAACTCCATTGCTGGCTGCGGATAAAACGGATTAGGAGCATCTGCAAAAAAGTCGCTACTGCAAATAAACATGGAAGGGGGAGAGAACAGAAAAAAAAAAGGATGTCCATAGATAGGCACTTACATATCCTAGGAATATTAACATTTGAAGTCACTGTAAAAAGTAAAGCATGATAAAACGGACATTCTTTAAAAGGGTGCCACAATTGTTACTAGATTTAACTTCTTGTAATCTCCAAAATTGAAAATGGGTAGTGAGTGTTTTCAATAGTGATTGGTTTATACAGTTCTATAATTAAATGTTCAATATGGCTGCAGCAGTACCCCTGGAATCAATGAAATACTGACTCCATTATGTGACAGGGTAATTAAACCTTTTATATCGTGACCCGGGTCAGGTGACAGGGCTGGGAAATAAAGTTTCTTCCTTACAGAAGTCCTGGATGCCATCCTTATTACAGTTGCCTTCTATGTTTTCCTCCAAAGACACCCTTTGAACTGAGAAATTTAAACTCAGCAAAATTCTTATTTTTATATTTTAAATAAATATGGAGCAACTCTAGCTCACCTAGCACTGCTCAAATCATCTCTTTCACTATTTGCCGAGGAAGAAAAAAGTGTAAAATATGTCTGAGATGAAGGAATTATTTCTTTTTAATACTAAGAAAAAAGAACTTTATCGTCTTTTAGTAATGAACACCATTATTTTAAATAGTGTACATAATTAGATGTTTTGCATAAGTTTTAAATATTGAATGCCAACGTAAGTTATTCAATAGCAATAATGCTCTTTGCTGTTTGATTAATAAACAAGGTCAAACATTAATGGTTGACGTGCCAACTGCAGAACAAAATAAAGCATCTGTTTCTAGTAACACATGAGCCTGAGCTAATCCATTAAGAAATAATATTAGTGCAGAATAAATGGCTTTTGCAGTTACTTAAACATATCACTGAAACTAAAAGAGTACCATAACTGTAAAGCTGTTTTATTAGAAGTTTACCAGATTGCCATTAATATAATTCCTAGGGCTCTCGATTAACTGCAGTAAACTCACACAATTAATTCAAAAAAATTAATCGTTTGATTAATAACTTAATCAAGATTAATCACATTTTTATTCCACTGTTAGAATTACCAATTGAATGTATTAAATATTTTGGATGTTTTTGCTACATTTTCATATATATTGTATTCTGTGTTGTAACTGAAATCAAAAGTGTATTATTTTACCACCAATACTGCACTGTAAAAATTATAAAAAAAATAGTATTTTTCAATTCAACCTCATACAAGTTCTGTAGTGCTAATCTCTGTCATGAAAGGCAACTTACAAATGTAGATTTTTTTTGTATGTAACTGCCCTCAAAACAAAACAATGCAAAACTTCAGAGCTACAAGTCCACTCAGTCCTACTTCTTGTTCAGCTAATTGCTAAGACAAACAAGTTTGTTTACATTTTACAGGAGATAAGCTGCCCTTTTCTTATTTAAATGTCACCAGAAAGTGAGACAGGCATTTTGCATGCACTTTGTAGCCAGCATTGCAAGGTATTTAATTTACATGCCAGATATGCTAAACATCCGTATGCCCATTCATGCTTCAGCCACCAGTCCACGAACATGTTCCATGCTGATGACACTCATAAAAATGCGTTAATGACATTTGTGACTGAACTCTTTGGAGGAAAACGTATGCCCCCTGCTATGTTTTACCCACATTCTGACAATATTTCATGGTCGTAGCAAACTCAGAGATGACCAGCACATGTTGTTCATTTTAAAACACTTTCACTGCCAGATTTCACAAAATGCAAAGAAAGTCTCAGTGCCGGGAATTCTAAAGATAGCTACAGACTCAACCAAGGTTTAAAATCTGAAATGCTCCAAAATCTGTGAGACACACGGGTGGAGCATGCTTTCAGAAAGTCTTAAGAGCAAACTCCGATGCACAGAAACTACAGGACCCGAACCACCAAAAAAATCACCTTCTGTTCGGTGGCATCTGATTCAGTTAATTAAAACGACATGTGTTGGTCCACACTGGTCTGGACTTTATCAAGCAGAACCCGTCATCACAGCATGGATGCATGTCCCCTGGAAAGGTGGATGAAGCACCGAAGGGACATATGAATCTTTTAGCACATCTTACGCAACATGAATATCTTTCGACACCAGCTACACACAGTGCCATGCAAATGCCTTATAAACAAAGAAGCAGGCAACATTATCTCCTGCAAATGTAAACAAACTTGTTTGTCTGAGCATTGGCTGAATAAGAAGTAGGACTGAGTGGACCTTGCAGGCTCTACAATTTTTTAGATGTTTTTATTCTGAAATGCAGGTTTATTTGTAAGTTCAACTTTTCATATAAAGAGATTGCACTACAGTACTTTGTATTAGGTGAACTGAAAAATAATTATTTCTTTTGTTTTTTCACAATGCAAAATACTTGTAATCAAAAATAAATATAAAGCGAGCACTGTACGTCTTGTATTTTTGTGTTGTAACTGAAATCATAATATATGAAAAATGTAGAAACATCAAAATATTTAAATAGGGTATTCTATTATGTTTAACAGTGCGATTAATGCACAATTAATTTTTTTAATTGCTTGACAACCCTAATAACTTTGAAAAAAAACCTGCATATTGAAATTAAGATTTGTACTTTTCTTTGTATGGATTTAAAAGTGGTGAGCTGTCTCTCTTTCTTTCTCAGTAATTTTCATTGACAATCAAAAAATGAATAGAGAAGGTTTAGTTTAAGGCTGATGCTACTCCACTTAAAATCAACAACAAAACTCCCATGGAGAATAAAGGAGCAAGAACAGCACCTAAGTATCATATGGGTATTATACAATCTTATGACAAATAAAAACTAACGGTAAAACAAATTAAGTTGGCGAGTAAGAAAGTGGAGAGCCAGGGCAGGGACTGCATGTCTTCATGCCTATGAGAACAGAATCGCTGCAGACACTCCTGAAGCTAATTTCTAATTTCAGAATAGTTATTTGAGCATTGCCACGTGAAGCACTTCCAGTGGCAAGGACAGCATGGATGCTGCAAGCAAGAGCTATGAGCACCCCAAAACACTTTTAACATACACACGAACTTAAATGTGTGACTTATATGTCTTTAAGAGAATGGCCTGTTTGAAAGGCAATTGTACACTGGTCAGCGATTTTTTTGTTTTTTTTAAATAGAGTCCTTTGTGAAGGACTTGTTTTTTCTCGGGCTTTGACTGGCTGAAACTCTCATAACAAAATAATATTAACTATGTTCTTAATGCTAGTCCACATTGCCCAATATACAGGAAAAGAACTACCTAGAGGATTGGAAAAAATAATCAATGAAATTCTCTTCTGATAAGCAACTTCTCAGAAACTACTGGCATAGTCCCTTGATGCTTAAGAACTGTTAGCTTTTGCCTCCTCTCCAGCCAACCCACAAAACTAGTTTTGACCTGATAGGAAAAGGCCGTAAGCATAGAACAAAATAACTCTGGCAGGATTAAAAAAAGATCTTCTCTTAAGTAAGAGGCGCATCAGTTACTTGGGGAACCAGAATGAGACATAGGACCCTGGTGAGGCATCTGGAGAAGCTAGAGCTGCCTTGGTCACCATCAAAGGGTGGGAGAGCTTTAGGAAAGATAGACAGGTGTGTAAACTGTTGTTGTTTTTTTTTAATTATTTTTAATTGTTTTAAAATCCTTTTTCCTCTTCTCAATGCTTTGTTCCTACTGCAAAATAAACAATACTTTTGTTTTAAGATGACTATTTTTGTCACTATATACCGCTTGTCACATGCTTTCAATGGGAAGAATCACAGATGCCCGGACTCAGTCAGAACTGGTAGATAAGAACAATTACCACACAGGTAACTTAGTCTAGGACCCAGTCTAAGCCTAGGAGAATTGTGAAATTCCACCTCAAGACAGGTAAAGCCATGAGACCAAACACTTGAGGGGGTACATTCAGAAAGGTCAGAAAGGCAATAGGTCTGCAGCTAGCCCTGTAACCATGACAGAGCAATACTACAATTTTACCATATGAGGACTGTAACAGGTTGGTGCCTCATTTGTTCAACCTGAAACTGATCCAGTGGGACTGGCGACACTGTAACTGAGTTCAGAACGTGGTGGATATTCCTTAACATGCCAGTTTTCTTCTCTTGAAGAGGAACTTAGAAGAACAATCTGAAGTATAGGAAGTAGCTGGCCATCTCTCCGTGCAGTAAGCCTTCACTGATATTGCCCACTGGCTTTTCACTTTGCTTTCCATAACCTCAGAATATTTACGTGAAGCCTCGCAACATTTCTTTCAACCTTCTTCCCAAAGCTAACCCAAACATAGCTCAGAAAGTCCTCTTGCTAAAATACTGGACAAGAAATGAGCTATCTGCAGCTATTTTACTTAATGGCTCTTAACTATGCCAACAGGCCAGTGTTAAAGGAACCCTATCAACTGCCCTAAAGGTCCCAGGTTTCTCCTAACTGATCCCCCTGATTTCACCTACGATTAGACTAGCCCACAGACTCAATTTATGCTAAGAGTTTATCAGTCCTTAAGCTCCAGTCTTTTGTCACTTTCTTAGAAATAACTAGGTGTGGAGCTCTTGCCTCCATCCCACTCCTTTCTGCCTCACTTTCCCTCTCTATTCGCCATCCTTTAAAGTTGGGGAGGTTAATTGGTCACAATGGCAGGTGCATCTCTCCACCACTGAGAGTTATGGCAGCTTCCTGCAGGTGTGATCAGTCTGCTGTCCTGTAAGCAGCGAAGACTCTCCTCTCCTTTTTGCCTACTCTCAGTATGGGGCTTATAAACACCACTACAGAAGCAATCAGCCACACCCTCAAAGACTTAGGTGAAAGCCATTCAACTAGTGCCCCACCAGAGTATGCTAAAAGAGAAGATAAAACCAGGATATCCATAAGACGTCTTTAAAAGGCTTTATGGAAGACCATTCCCTCAATGAGAAGGGAAGACTTAGCGGGCTGAGGCCTATCTAAGTGTAGCCAACCACAGCTTCACCTTATCAGAGGTTAGTTTATTGATCTTAGACACACTGAAGAGAAGGACAATGTCAACAGCATGGTAGTCCAGGTGATGTTAACTGAGTTCTGCACAGCTAATTTTAACTGTCTTGTTCTCTTTAAAACTAATGAGAAGCAAGGTGGTTTCTTGAAGGAGGAAGTAAACTTTAATAATTTATTAATATTTTATTAACCAGTGATAAATAGATTAATAGTTAAAGCCACTTATGAGTGACTGAGAGGTATTTATCTAGAATGTTGAGATTTTTTGAGGACTAAGGTCAAGATTTTCAAAACTGAATGCCTAAACTCAGGTTTTAAGTGCCTATCTAAGCACCCAAAATCATTGGCCTGGTTTTCAAAAGTGCTGAACACCCAGCTGCTGCCACTGAGGATCAAAAGGAGCTGCTGAGTGCTCAATGCTTTTCTAAGATCGGTCTACTTAGCTCTATTCAGCTCTTAATACATTTGAGTTTATGTTGGGGCAATGTCTTAAGAGAAGAGGCTGTAGAAATTACAATGCAATTCACCTGCTGTTACCATCAAAGTGGCCACATAGTACATTACTTTTAAATAAATCTGACTAGATCTTTACTACTTACCTTGAGTTTTGAGCATTCAACCTATTCTATAACTGCTTATAACAGCTCTTTCACTGTTATAGATGACATTTGCTATTGAAAAAAATAATTATCGTGTAGTGGTGTGCAAGTTCCTACTTGCATTAACTTCAAATGAAGGAACAAGCTTAATCAGATTCCCCTTCTTTGTTTTGACATGATTTTCTACTAAGTCAAAGCTTAAATATATAGCTAAACATTTCTAGTCTTCATACATGTAGTGCAGATATTTCATTACATCTATAAATGAAAACTCATGGTAACTGCATTCCTGCCACTGAGCAAACAAGCTTTTACCCAATGGGCTATGTAATAGTACCCTTTGGAGGCAGTAGATATTGATCTAGATCATTTGGCTGGATATATTATTTTATAATCCTGCCCAAGGTCCTGAGACAGGGACCAGGAAATAAAATTCAGACTCTTACCAACAGTACTGAGTATCACACTCTTATCACAAGGTGCTCTTCTGAGTACCTGACGTTCTACTCAGGCTGCCATCAAAGATAAAGTAGGAAGATTTCAAAGCATGAAATCTTCAATAAAGACAGGAAACAAAATGCCTCAGGGACCCTCTCTCCTCTACAAGCTAACAAAGCCCTTGCCTTCCTTTTTAGTTTCTGTGCCCCAAAGAGTTACCACCACTGATTGTCAGGGGGTGGATGTACCTGGCTTGTGGTTTCAGGTAGGCAGCAGACTGACTGTGCATGACCAGGGTGGATTGGTCATAAAGGGGGTGGGGAGGTAAGAGGAGGAAAACACTGTTTGGATAAGAGAAGTAGTGGGAGAATCAAGAGATTAAGGGGTCTTAGAAATGAAGGAAAGATTGCTGGGGAGAGGAAGGGAGGGAGAGATTAGAAAAATGACCGAGGAAGAGAACACAATATACTACAATGAAAACAAAACTAGAGTAGGATACACAAGAGATAAAAGAACAGGAAAAGTGAACTAAAGGAAGGGAAAGAAGGAATGACAAAAGCAAAGAGGACATAGTAAGTACAATTTTTCTAAGTAACATACTTAATAGAAAGCTGAATGTCAACATATTATGACAAAGGTTTTTAAAAAAACATAGGAACTTAAAGTTAGACTCAATATCCATATTCAGACACTCACCTGATTTTCAGAAGTGCTGAATACTCAAATCACCTATTAACCTGAATGGGAGAGCTGGGTACTCAGCACCTTTCAAAATCAGGCTGGTGCCTAAGTATGGATTCATTAACCTAATTATTGTAAATACTGGCCTACAATAATGTTCATTTTAGCAAAACAACACACTTCAGGGTGAACTTCACCAATCTGAGAGAATCTAGTGGTTTCAGACATAGTCCTCATTTTTAAAATGAGGATTCTAGTAGAACTGGTAGACTCTTCCAAACCACTGGAATATTTAAGGACATCAGCTATATATTTGTAAGATTTAATACTTTAGCAGGGCTTTAATGTGCATGCCACTTTACATCACATATCCCCTGTTCCAAGGAGCATACAACCTAAGGAACTGACCTTGCAAACACTCATTTGGCATGCTGTATTTACTACCGACTTCAGTAGGGGCTATTCGTGAAAGTAATCACTGCACTTGTCAGTAAGTAGTTTAAGACTTTATCCTGCAAACAAGATAAGAACAACAAACAGAAGAAAACAGAAGTGGAAATTCTTATATACCTCCAAGCATACACAGTACTGGACAACAGGTGCTGTAAATGTCCAAGAAAAATTAAGTCCCTGCCAAAATTATTTATAATTTAATGACCCAAGCAGATACAAAACTCTTTACATCAATGTTCAGCTTAAGAAGGGAGACAGAGAGGAAAACATTTCCTTATCAATTTGGAGTTTATCTGCGCCCCCACCCCCCAACTCTCTATTGCTTAATCCAGCCCTACCAAAAGTGACTTGTACAGCCGGCTATACCTTCTGAAGAGTGGTTTGCTTGTATGTGTGTTCTGGGGTGGGAAGAAGAGAAAGAAGAAAAAGGCTGTCATCTTTTGAACACACCACATTGCACCAATAGCAGGCATGTCTTAAAAAAAAGCCCACTGGGTTGAGTATCTCCAAACGCCCTGGCCCCCCCAAGAACTTTTGTCATCTCTGACAAATTACTTAATATTTTTCTGGCCTCCTTTAAATGTATTGCCCAGGTTACTTGAGCCTGCCAGTATGATACAGAAGATAAAGAGATCTTGCCATGTTCAGGATACTTGACCTCACATGTATCCACTGCATCATCCAAGTTGCCACCTGAGCAATCGACGCTCATATTACATCGACAGAAAAAAACAAAACATTCTTCCTTCTCAACAATCTTTGTACTTGTCCCTGAAATCAGTTCTAGAAAAGGCTGTTTCTAGTAACTATGGCAGCAGACAGGTAATGTCTGGGTTACAGGGTAAACGTTAAACTAAGAGCAGGAGAAAAAGCAGATAATCTGTATTTTAGCATTTAGTGGCCCTTAGGTGCCAATACCCTTATGTGCTCACTAAGTCAATAAGCAGCTGAGCAACCCATCAACTACTCAAACTATTCAAGTTTTCAGTGTTGAAATGTGTGATTAATTATATCCTGTTTTGACATTATTTGTTCTACCATGACAAACCCTAATCCAGTTTTGTTCTCCATCTAACTGGCTGGCCTAGGAGCCTTTGTATATGTGTATGTTGTTATTTAATGTTCAACAAGTGAGTTATTTACACTGAGAGCCATCACAGAAAGTAAGGTTCCTATATAACTAAAAAAATAATCTGCTTTTTGGAATATGTTAGAAGCAGCTGACCTTAATGCAACCGACCAAATGAATCCAAAAGAAAACACACTATAAAAGTAGTCTAGCTGGAAACCTCAACAATCTTTTAATCCCCTCTCAATTCTTCATGTTACCTTAACTCTTCAGGAAATCCAGCATCAAAATTGGCTAATTGCAAACAGATGTGTAGCATATTTTAAACCCTTGTTGATATCCCTGGTTATTAAGATAGAATCCCATATAGCACAAAAGACGTAAAACATAAAGGGTCAGACAAACTAACTGCTTTCATGCTACTTGATTTACTCAGCTCATGTAACAAGCACTGTATACCATAAATTACAGTGATCATTATGTCACTTCTGTATCCAAATGACACTCATCCTGGTTTTGCAAGTTGTTGCCTTCTCCTTGGATAGAACTTAACCTTGTTCTTTAAACTTACCATGTCTGCCAGCAACTGATCTTTCAAATGCATCACCACTGTCTATACCTACTCTAGAAATAGTTTAGGCATGCAAGTCTGCATATAACTGGAGACTGCAGTGCTTCAAGGTTGCCCACATACTACTAAGGAGAATATACAACCAATATGAATTACAGGTGCTTTTGACACATGAACCAGAGGAGATGTATGTGTCCCACGGAGGTCTGTCCTGGGTCCAGTACTAGTCAATATGTTCATTGTGGACAGTATGCTCATAAAATTTGCAGTAACACCAAGCTGTGAGTGGTGTTAGAACTTTGGAGGACAAGACTAGAATTCAAAATGACCCTGACAAATTGTAGAATTGATCTGAAATCAATAAGATGAAATTCAATAAACACAAGTGCAAAGTAGTACGGCTGAAAAAAATCCTGGATCACAAATTGAATGTGTGTCAACCATGTGATGCAGTTGTGAAAAATCTTGATATTCTGGGATGTATTAACAGGAATGACATATGAAAGACTGGGAGGGTGATTGCCCCACTTTACTTGGCACTGGTGAGGCCTCAATTGGAGCACTGTGTCCAGTTCCAAGTGCCACACTTTAGAAAAGATGTGGACAAACTGGAGAGAGTCAAGAGGAGAGCAACAAAAGTGAGAAAAGATTTAGAGAACTTGACCTACAAGAAAAGGTTAAAAAAACTGGCCATATTTAGTCTTGAGAAAAGACTGATGGAGGACTTGGAAACAGTCTTCAAATATGCTATGAGCTGTTACAAAGAGGACAGTGATCGACTGTACTCCATACCCACTGAAGATAGGACAAGAAGTAACTGGCTTAGCCTGCAGCAAGATTTTGGTTACATATTAGGAAAAAAAAACTAACTATAAAAATAGTTAAGGACCATAATAGGCTTCCAAGGGAATCCCCATCACTGGAGATTTATAAGAACAGGTTAGACAAATCCGTGTCAGGACAGTCTAGGTTTACTCCATACAGCTTCAGCATATGGAGCTGGACTAGATGACCACTCGAGATCCCTTCCAGCTCTACATTTCTATGATTCTATGAAACATGTTCAACATTTACTTTATCTTCTAAGACTTGCTTACAAGTAGAGTAAATCTGCATTTTCTACTGCTGTCATTTCTTCAGATGGGGAAACTTCCACCTTCGTGTAGGACCAGAAGTTGGGAGTTCTTTTTAGGAAAAAAATAAATGGGAGGAAAGGATTTATAAAAGATAAAATATAATAGAAGTGTTTTGTTAAATGAATAGTAAATTAAAAGATTGTTGTGCTTATATGTTCACTTAGAGCCTGATCTTATGAACACTAGCCAAGAATAAGGTTTACAGCCAGCATTTTCCTCCAACAGGGAACACCAGAAAAAACAGCTGTCTCAGATTGCAGAACTCAGCAAAGAACTGCATCCAATCTGAGTAGGCTGCACTTTAAGCTTTGAAATCTGACTTTCAAAGACAACTCCCAATCCATTTTGGAAACCTACCTACAGTTCTTAATGTGTAAGTTAATGTGTTCTATATATAGCTGTTACCTGATGTATTAAAGTAGAAGGAAGATATGTCATTTTCTTTATTGGCCAAAAGACAGAAAAATATCACTCAAGTGTTATTCGGTTGTTGTTCTGTGTTAAAATTTTAAACAAAGAGATCTCAGATTGGCAACTGAGTATGAAACTAGCTGAACTCCAAACGATAAGTCTGAAAAAAACTGGTTCTGTACATATTCTAAGAGTTAAATAAGATTTGATTGGTTTGTCATTCAAATGCACATAAACAGTTTTATAAAAGGAAATTCATGGAAAAATTAGTGACTGGAGAAACTTCTGGCTCAAAGTTTCAGTTACATACAAAAACGTACTAATAAAAATTCTAGTTTGGAAAAATGAAAATGTTATGGGTCCCCTCTATACAGTAAATGAATTGAACCACACGCAAGACTGAACTTTTATATTAAGTTACAGGAGAAAAAATTATTACAAAATGCCTCCCCTGTCCAACTTACAGGAAATTGGTATCCATCACTCCTTCTTGGCATTCAAGGAGAGGCTGACACAAAATGAGGGGAGAGGGCACCAAAAGTTGGAGAGTTACTAGTAAATGAAAAGAAAATTAAAGTAAAAAATGTCACAGAAAAAATCCTGAAAATACAGATTCATAACTTACACCTCTCCACTATCTAGACACTGATGTGACAGTTTTACTAACATAACAGTTCTTATTACACAATCTCTTTGATGTATAAGCAGAAACAAGTTTTCTTCTGAAATCAGGCATGTCTATATTCTTCTTTTTGCCTCTCTATTCTATTTGAGCCCAGCCAAAGACAAATTCTACCCTCTACTTTCATGAGTTTCTGTATGTCCACTCTCTATCACTACATCAGACAGCTGCATGTTTCTTTCTCTCCCTTGCCTTCTTAAATCTCCTTTGAAGACTCCAGTTCCAAAATGCAGTAGATTGTATTCACTGGCCTTCTGAACTACTAGTGATACCCTTTTGAGGACAAAATATATTTTTCTAATCCTACAATAATGTGGGAACATCCAAATGTGAGAAGACAGAACGGCCATATTGGGTCAGACCAAAGATCCATCAAGCCCAGTATCCTGTCCTATGACAGTGGCCTATGGCATGTGCCCCAAAGGGAATGAACAGACAGGTGATCATCAAGTGATCCATGCCCTGTCACTCAATCCCAGCTTCTGGCAAACAGAGGCTAGGGAAACCATTCCTGCCCATCCTGGCTAATAGCCACTGATGGACCTATCTTCCATGAATCAATCTAGCTCCCTTTTGAACCCCGTTACAATACTGGCCTTCACAACACCCTCTGGAAAGGAGTTCCAGAGGTTGACAGTGTGTTGCATGAAAAAGTACTTTCTTCTGTTTCTTTTAAACCTGCTACCAATTAATTTCATTTGGTGGCCCCTTGTTCTTGTATTATGAAAAGGAGTAAATAACACTTCCTTATTTACTTTCTCTATACCACTCATGATCTTATAGACCTCTATCATATCCCCCCTTAGTCGTCTCGTTTCCAAACTGAAAAGTCCCAGTTTTATTAATCTCTCCTCATAAGGAAGTCATTCTATACCCCTAGTCATTTCTGCTGCCCTTTTCTGAACCTTTTCCAATTCCAATACATATTTTTTGAGATGGGGTGACCACATCTGCATGCAGTATTCAAGGTGTAGGCATGCCATGGATTTATATAGAGGCAATATGATATTTTCTGTCTTATTATCTATCCCTTTCTTGATGATTCCCAACATTCTGTTTGCTTTTTTGGCTGCCGCTGCACATTGAGTGTATGATTTCAGAGAACTATCCACAATGACCCCAAGATCTCTTTCTTGAGTAGTGACAACTAATTTAGACCCCATCATTGTATATGTATATAGTTAGGATTATGTTTTCTAAGGTGCATTACTTTGCATTTATCAGCATTAAATTTCATCTGCCATTTTGTTGCCCAGTTACCCAGTTTTGTGAGACACCAAACAGCAGATGATATATAAGCAGATACTTTTAAGGTATTAGAAATGGTAAACAAACTAACAAAAAAAGCCCATCAAGTACTTAGACACTTCCTGTAAACAGATATATCTCCCATACTTTATGAACCAACTTGTTTTTGTCCACTATTTATAAGTCAGTTTGTTTGTGGGGAAAAAAAGGATATGAAGAGTGAAGTCCACATCTAAGACTCAGCCATTTCAACTGCAAAGGCAATAGAAAAGAATTCCATCTGCCTATGTCTGAAATACAGACACAGGCAATACGCCAAACCCTAGGCATGATCTTGGCACATACATTGCCACATATTTTTGTATTTTGTCTTGATGAACACTGCCTAGCCAATACATCCATCTGTCTATGTGAATGAAGATAGCCCCATGCAAACAAGATAGTAGAAAATATACATGCAAAATGTCTGTAAATCTGTTTCTTCCATAATTTACATTTGAGGTTTGTGAACTCATAACCTTAACAAAAAATAATTTCCACTATGCATTATCAAGTAAGAAGACTGGCTGTCTGATGAACAATGGACTATTGGCCAAATAAGATACAGTTGTAGCTTTAAGGAAAGTACAGCAGTGAAACATATAAAATTTAAAAATATTTTAAAACAAAATATGCTGGCACTATTTAAACAGAAAAACAGCAGTACCCTTTCAGTGAAACAGAAAACACACTGAAATTGAATTGCTCTGATCTGCATCATAATTCAGCCTTGACCCTTGAGATCACAAGGCTAATACCACAAAATTTATCTGTCATAATAAATCTTAAAAAGCGAATGAAGAGTTGTTTGTACTAGACAGAATGAAACAAAAGATAACACAGAGAGTGGGCAGTATGCTTGTGACAGTGACAGACAAATCTGCTGGAGGTAGCTTGCTTCACTCCTCTGGGGCTGAAAATTTTGTCAACAGTTTATGCCTCAGTCTAATTACACCCAGAAACTTTTGGGAATACTCTACAAATATTTACACACAATGGAAGGCTGTTCTAATCTAAAGTACCTACACGAAGTGTTCAGACATAGCTCCACGTTTCAGACTGTAAATTCTTTGAGGCAGAGTGACTGGGTGTATATATCTGGTTGAGATATATATATCACCAAGCTGAAAAAGGGGTTACTGACTTTCTTTGTAGAAGAGGAAAAAAAAAGCCTAACTCTACCAGCTGTCAGTCTTTAGGGAAGGCCTGACAGACGGGCACCATTGGGGAATTAAGTCTTTAAAAGGAAGTATTTGAGTTATATATGAGCTGCCCTTGTGTTGTCAGAGCTGCTGAAAAAACACTCAATTGCTTGTGGTAGAGAAAATTCTGGGGTTTTATGCATACAAAAAGTGTTGTGGGAAAAATTAAACCCAAATGACATGTTCTGTGACTGTCATTGCTGCCTTTTTGTTCAAAGTGAGAGAGAACATCACATCAGTCTGGAGCTGTAGAATAAATATTGTTCTATTTGGTAGAGCCACATATTTACTCAAATTAAATATTTAATTCTCATACTTAAATATTGGTCTTATATAACTGATGAGTTCAACATTCTATAGTGAAAGAAACATAGGTGAACAGTTATACTACTGCAAGTTATAAAAATACATGCAATATATTAACTTTGTACAAATTACTGAAATATTTACAGGGTAACAAAGACTTTTGCTGTACAGCATAAAACAATAAAAGAAGCAGCTCTTATATGATTTCTTTTAGATGCCATATCGTACAATACATGAGTCTGGCATAAATTTGTACTGTCTCAGAGATCTTTGTGAATCTCTCCTTGTCAGCTGTGTTGTATTCTTCAATGCAAAGTTAACTAGGAAGTGCTAGCTTACTTTCATTTTTTGGTTTACAAATTCCTCCATAGGCCTGACTAGAAAATAACTTATTTTTTTTTAAATGGAAAGTTATACATTTTTAACTCAGTAACAACAGAAATTGCTTTACAATATGGAAAGCCTGATACCAATTTTAATTTTTCACTTATTGACAAAATAAAGATTAACATACCATGGATACGTTAGGAGACTGGCAATGGAATAAAGAGCCTCCCACTTCCAGGACAACAGTCTGAATTCAGCCTGGCTTGGTAGTAACATGAAATTCATACAAAGTGCTGGCTGTTCACTGATCTGTGCAAAGTGAGTGGATAGTCTCAGTCTCACTCTTTTTAGACGCTAGGGTGACCAGATGTCCCGATTTTATAGGGAAAGTCCCGATTTTTGGGTCTTTTTCTTATATAGGCTCCTATTAGCCCCAGTCCCAATTTTTCACACTTGCCGTCTGGTCACCCTATTAGACACCTATGTAAAGCACATACAATCACCACATTTGGCAACTTGATGAGTAGTCTTAGCAGAGAGGCCAAGGACTGAGAGGCATGGGGACTAACTACCTCTCAGTTTGCTATTATCATCTGTGAGCATTAAAATTTCTCTTTAAAATACTAAATATTCTGTATGGACAAAGATCATCATCTAAATTACAAATGACAAAAGCTTTATCTTGCAAAAAACTATTTTAATTTGTCTTGCCCACAGTTGTACAAATAATAAATATAGTGTAGCGAAACTGTTGAAAAGCTAATACTACTGGGATGAAATTCACCCCAGTTCAGAGACCTTCACACCACTTAAGCCCTTGGGCTGGGATTTTCACTTATAGCCAATAGGAGTTGGGCACTTTACTCAATGAGGCCCCTTTGACTGTCCCAGCCGTAATATTGCCCATGAGTCACACACAGTCCAAAGGGCCTTGCACAGGGGTCCCCTGCACTGATTTCACATTTCACTCTCTGCAATTAAGTATAATAGTCTGAAATCTCTTCTGAGAGAGAAATCATCACTGGTTCAAGTTGCAACTATGGAAACTGTACTTTGTAGCTATTTTCCATTGGTGATAGAAGTGCTCTGATCACAGCAGCCTGAGAAGTAAATGTTATTTGCTTCCAGCTGTTCTAATTAAAAGCCTTCACAGCAGTATTCGAAAGAAAAAGAAATATTACTTCTCAAAGAATATGGGAAAGGCCCTTGCACTATAGGTCAAAGTTCCCTCTCATTATAAAATCCTTTTTTTTTTTTTTTT
>NC_133769.1:134761548-134811117 GCF_003597395.2 Chelonoidis abingdonii | reverse complement strand
CCAAAAAAAATGGGGAAAGCCCCTGCCCCCTAAGTCAAAGTTCCCTCTCTTTATAAAACTCTTTTTTTTTTTTTTTGGAGGCGGTGTAAAATAAAGTTGCAATGATGAGCAGGCAAGAACTATCATCAAAAAGCATAGTGTTGAAAAGCAATGGTTTAAACACAGTACAAAGCAATAAAACTAGGCTGAGTTCTTTATGTTACTTATTTAATTATTGACTAAGTTGGCAGGTGATAACTAGGTTAGATAAACAAAGACTTTAAAAAAACCAATCCAAACAAATAATAAAGTGTCTGGCATTAACTAGAAATATAGTTAAGTTACAAACTCCCACAGAAAATAAAAATATAAGTCTTATGTCAATCCAAAGACTACATACTTTTATTGCTATATAATTCTGTAATAAAGGAATGTTTGTTAAATGTGATTAAAACCACGAAGCTTGTCAAGAAATACCTGTTGTTTATCAGGTGTCGCTATTGTTCTAGGAGTACTTTTCTTATGATTTTCAGATATATTCCTTCTACTATCTACCTATAAAAATCTACCTATTTAGAAAAGCTAACTATCTCCAGCACATTACAGAGTAGAGCAAAGAATGTAATACATGGCAGAAAATAGACAAGAATAGATGCACCATTGTGTGCCACATTGGTGTGTGTAAAAAAAGAAAAAAAGAATCCCATACCAGAGCACAACTGGCAGTGTTTAAGACGACTTCATTTAAATTTAAGATAAGGACATATATCATATTTCTAACATTTTTTAGTACAACTTAGAGCTTAAATTGAGCTTTTACTTACAACTGTCACAGAAAGTGTCTAGGAAGGAAAAAAAGGGAAAAGGAAAACACATAATTCTTGATGCGTAAGTCAAGTCTGTTTGTTCCTATGTACATTGGAGAGATTGTTCAAAATCCATTCCCCTCTGGGGAACCCTGACCACTGTAATTGCTGCCAAGGTCAAGGAGACCTAGAATGACTTGTTAAATAAGTGCTGGAAAGGCAAGTTAGAGCAGATTCAAGAGAGTTTTAACCTGTGCATCAACATTTTTCTAAGTCATAAAATTCTACAGAACAGAATACATATGTCATTACTTATTTAGGTCTGTTTGACCTCTTTTCCTGCTTTCAAACTTCAGCACAGCCTCTTCCACAATTGGCAGGTTTCCTTTTCCTAAGCCCAGATGCGCAACAAATTTCAGAAGGGATAACACTGAATTTTCATAATTAGAATGAGAGCTGCATAGCATCATTCTTGACATTCAAATACTGTACAAAACTAGGATACACAGCGTTGAAGGGCAAAGAAAAAGCCTATAGTAATTTTACTTCCTCACAATTTTGGATGCATATTTTGAGTAATTAGTTAACTTTTATTATCATTTATTGATTCTAGCTAAACCGTCCAAATTTTGATTCATAGGCTATACAGTGAATACAGGTTCAGTCTCTAGGCCACATCTGTTAGCAAACTGCTGTTAACAGAAAGCAGATGTATTTAGTTTGGATGGTGATGTGCTGCGTAGGCCCCCAATGGATTCCAGTAATAAGCCTGTGGTGGGAGAACTATAGATAGCTGCAATGATGGAGTCTGATTCAGTATTAAATTGCCATGGGATAAGAGTCCCCCTCTCAACCTTAAATTCCTTTAAAGCCATCTGTACCCTTTTGTACCTCCTTTAAAAAACAGGCTTGCTGGTGTTCAGAATGGGATTTTGACAGCCACTAAGCATGATCCACACTGAGGCCAGGTCTACACTGCGACTTTAAATCGGTTTAATGGCCGATATACCGATTTAACGCTGTATCCGTTCACACAACGTCGTCATTAATATCGAGTTAAACGGCTCCTTAAATCGATTTCGGAACTCCTCCCAAGCGAGAGGAGTAGCGCTAAATTCGATAGTGATAACTCATTAGGGTTCGTGGGACGGAAATCGCGTTATTGGGCCTCCGGGCGCATCCCAGAGTGCAGCACTGACTCGCTCTGGACAGCAATCTGAACTCGGATGCAGCGGGCAGGTAAAACAGGAAAAGCCACGCGAACTTTTGAATTACATTTCCTGCTTGCCCCAGCGTGGAGCTCTGATCAGCACGGCTGGTGATGCAGTTCTGAAATCGAGAAAAAGAGCTCCAGCATGACCGTACGGGAGATACTAGGTCTGATTGCTGTATGGGGAGACAAATCTGTTGTATCCAGCTCCGTTACGAAACGAAATGCCAAGTGTTTGAATAAAAAACTCCTAGGATACACAGCGCTGCGTGACAAGCCGTAACGGAAGCCAGAGACTCAAATGGACGCTCATGAAGGGAGGGGAGGGTACTGAGGACTCCAGCTATTCCACAGTCCACAGCAGTCTCTGAAATTATTTGCATTCTTGGCTGAGCTCCCAATGTCTGTAGGTTCAAACACAGTGTCTGCCGTGGTTCAGGGAACAGCTCCTCAGTTTATTTCCCCACCACCACCACGTGAAAAAAAAGGAAAGAAATCATTCCTTGACTACTTTCTATGTCACCCTAATGTGTACTGATGCTGCTGGTAGACGGGATGCTACAGCGTGAGAGCGCAGTATCCGCTCCTCTCCATCTCCTCCTCCCCGGTGGTAGATGGTGCTGCAGACTGCCCACCATCCACGAGAAACCCATGACTGATAATTGCTCACATCGAGAGGCAATTATTCCTGGTTCCTCGCAGTAGATAGGACAGAACGGCTAATAACCAGCTTCATCATTGAAACTGGGGGCTGAAAATTTTTGAAGCAAATTTGGGATTGACTCGTTTGGCAACGAGTCAATTCCTCCTTATGGTTTCTAAAATAGAGTCCATCCTGCCTGGACTGTCATAGCCCCGAGAGGCTGCCTCCAAGTGCCTCCCCCCACCCCACCTCATTTTATTCTCACTAACAGTCTCTGTTTCTTATTCTTGTATCCTTACAACTTCATGACACAATGGGGGAGGGGCACTGCCACGGTATAGCCCAGGAAGGTGAGGGAGGAGGGAAGCAACGGTGCTGTTCTTGCAAGGGCAACCCCTGTGAATTCTGACAAGGAGAGCTGTGCTCTCTGATACACTGGAATCTCTGTTACATTGCCTTTTTCTAGCAGGACAGTGCACCACTGACCGCTCTGGTCCGCAATCCGAACTCGGATGCGGAGTGCCAGGTAAACAGGAAAGCCCCGAGACCTTTGCAATGACATTTCCTGCTTTTCACGTGTCCAGCTCTGTCACCACAGGTGGCGATGCAGTTCAAATGCAAAAGTAGCTCCTGCATTGAACCTTACGCAGATACTAGATCTGATCGCGTTATGGTAGACAAATCTGTTTATCAGAGCTCCGTTAAGAAAGGAATGCCAAAGCATTTGAAAAATAAACCCTGGGAAGGGGATACACAGCGGTGCGTGACAACAGTAAGCGGGAAGCCAGGATCAACGGATGCGTCAGGAGGGAGGAGGGGGTATGAGGACTACAGCTACCAGTCCCACAGCGGTCTCTGAAACAATTTTGCATTCTTGGACTGAAAGCGCCCAATTGTCTGCAGCGTAATACCGGTGTCTTGCTAGTTCACGGAACAGCTCATCAGTCTCTTCCCCCCACCCCCGGACCGTGAAAGAACAAGTAGAATAAATAATTCCATTGAGTACTGTAAATGTCACCTTCTGTGTACTGAATGCTGATGCAGACGCCGATGCTGCCTGGCGGTGAAGAGCAGTAACGCTCCTTCTGCCCCTCCCCAGTGGTAGACGTCGCCATGTGAGTGCTCCTGGCGTGAGTCTGGCCGGGCCTCCGGTGGTGAAAATGGGAATGACTCCCTTTTTCTGACAGTTGGTGGTACAAACGGCTGGTAACTGTCTTCATCTTATCACTGGGGGCTGAGCTTCATCAGGACCCCTTCCTTCTTGTGTAAAGGAAAAAGATTCTGAACTGCATGGACTGTCATAGCCATGGAGGCTGCCTCCCCCTCATTTTATCTCCATTAACTAACTGTCTGTTGATTCTTTATTCATGCATTCTGCATAACATTCATTGGCAAAACATGGGGGGGCACTGCGTGGTAGCCCAGGTAGGTGGGAAGGCAACGGTTGCGTTACTTGCGCGGCTCCCTCTGTGAATACTGACGCGGAGCAGCTGTGCTGTGTACATGCTTTAATACACTTTGATCCTATTCTTGTCCGGACTGACTCATTATTTTATTAACCTAAGAGGGCAGGATTGAACTCAGTCCCACAGTGAGTTCAATCCCAATTTTGCTTTCAAAATTTTCCCAGCGGTTATTATCGCCTTCTGTCCCATTTCTGATGAGTGTACAAAAGAGGCGAGAGGTAACAGTTTTCTGCTGTCTACAGAAAGTGACTGTACCAATCTACACCAGGAATGGGGAGAGAGGAGCGGATAATGCTCTTCAGTGCATGCGGCAATCGCCTCTATAGTCAGCATTCATAAAAAGAGGGTGACATTGTAAGTACTCAAGGATTGTTTATTTAACTTCATTCTCGTGCTGGGGTGGGAGAGACTGAGAGCTGTTCCGTTAACCATGCGACACCGTGTTGAAGCTACAGACATTGGCGGCCAGCCCAAGAATGCAAATAGTTTTAAGAGTGCTGAGGAACTGTGGGGATAGTGGAGCTCAGCACCCCCTTCCCTTGCTCCATGACTTCCTTTCCCCCGCCCCCTGATGCTAATGTTAATGGTCGCGGGGTTCTGGGGTAAATGTCGTCCAGTCATTCTGCTCCGGGAAAACATCGCAGCAGTCCTTTCGCACCATTTTTCCCTGGATTGCCCTTGCAGAAACAAACACGGCAGCACCTGAGACGTCCGCTTTTTGTTTTTCCCTGTCACATTTGTGTACTAGATGCTGTGAGACAGAGGCGACATCGAGCGCTACACACCAGCATCAACTTGGCTTTTGCAATGATAGCGAGAGCGTTACCAGTCGTTCTGTACTGCTCGCACGGAGAAAACTGGCAATGACATGACGGTATCTCTCCTTCTCTGAACTGTCCGCTGCTATCATGAGTGCCCTGCTAAAATCAGCTGGGGGCGCAACGCAAAAGCAAAACTTGGGATTGACTAACTGGCCACTGAGTCAATCCTCCCTTATTGGTTGTCTAAAAATAGAGCTGTTCCTGCAACAAGAAGAGTCAATTGTGTATTAGAAGAGCGCCAGCTACTCGTGCTGTATTAACAGGGGTCTCCCGCATAGAACGCGCATCCCATTGCTTTCACTTCTCTCCCAACCCTCCGCAGCTACCGTGGTCCCCCCCCTTCTTGTTTCTAAAAATTGAGACGTCCTGCCCTGGACTGTCATAGCCCTCCCTGCTGCCTGCTCCAAGTGTCCCCGCCCCCCGCTGTACGTCACGATAAGTCTATGTTTCTTTTCTTGTATTCCATGCAGTCGTGAGGAATACGAATAAGAAACTAGACTTTATTCGGACCTACAGCGGGGGGGGCACTTGGAGGCAGGCAGCCGGGGCTATACAGTCCAGGCAGGACGTACTCAATTTTTAGAAACAGAGGGAGCGATTGACTCATGTCCAAGTGAGCCCTCCCAATTTTGGTTTTCAGAACCTTGCCGAAGGCACTCATGATAGCATCGGACATACACTGTGATTGCAGCTGCCAGGTAAAACAGGCAAAAAGCCTGAATCCCCCGCGAACTTTTATTCCTAGTTCTGATTGTTACCTGAGGTCAGCACACACACAGGTGACCACACAGAGCTCTATGCACTGTAACAATGCAGTCTCCTGATAATCGGAGAAGAGCGCCAGCTTGGACCACACAGAGAAGTTCTGGATCTGATCGCTATCTGGGGTGAGGACTCAGTGCTCCAGCACTGCGTTATTCTCTCGATGGTAGCTTTGGACCATGGACGCAAACAATCGATTTCGTGATCCCACTGTGGACGCGCTAAACCGATTTTATTAGATCTGTTTTGTAATATCGGTTTAAGCTAATTCGAAATAATCGTGCAGTGTAGACGTAGCTTGAGTCCAAACTTCACTTCAATGCCAGGCAGCAGCAAAAACAGAGCAATGAGTCGGAGCTAGAGATAGGAAGGATAAGCTCTCTCATGCACGAATATTTCCAGTGCTTCCTGGTTTCAGTCAGGTAGGAAAGAGCCTATTCTCTCAATATTTTCTGCCCAGCTAAAACGAGGAAGAGGCCAGTAAAGTTAACCATTCAGGATTTGATACAGGAGTTTACCAGCATTTTCATTTTATCTGAACCAGCTTACTTCTAATAATGTGTAACAGGCAATAGTGAGACCATGACGGGGATGGGGGAGGCTCAAGGCTCACATCCCTCTAAAGTCTCCCCTCCTCACCAGTGACTGGATGGAAAATTGTTTAACAATTCCTCAAGTGGTAAGAGCCCACAGCAACCAGCAAGGGGACTCCCCCCGCCCAAAACAAAAACAAACCCTGGACCAGAACCAGAACACAGCAGAGGAAGTCAAAGGAAAAATTAGGACTGATTATGAAGAGGGTAGTAGTAAACTGTCTCTCACAACATCTGAACTTGTCAAGTGACCGAAGCTCCAATCTAGCGCAAGGCTGGGCCATGGCAGTGATATACAACCTCCTCATAGCGGCAGACAGAAATGAAAAAAAATCACCATTCCTACTTCTCCATCTTTCAGGTGCTTTTGATACTGTTGATTGTAAGTATTGATGACCCATATATATCCTGACAGGAATCAACTGAACTGTGCTTAACTGCCTTCACCAGTTTCTTTCCAATAAATCGTGATGGACAACCACTCATTGTCCTCAAAAACTCTCTCTCTCTCATATCGAGTCCTGAAAGGGTTAGTTCCACCACCATTCTTATTCAACAACTTTGTACATCCATTTGGGGGCAACAACAAGACAACATATGAACCAGATGTCAGCAGAACAAAAATAGCATACAGCTCATCAACCAGCTGTATCAACCAAAAAATCCTGCTGTAGCCTAGATATTGTAGCGTTTGGGGAAAACAACAACAACAAAACCAACCTCCTCCCCCTAAAAGCTGGATGAAGAAATGGAGGTTATTTACCTGCAAATGGAGGTTCTTCAAGATGTGTGGTATCTTTAGTCACATGTAGGCATGCATGCACTCCATGTGCCTGAGACCAGAGATTTCTAGCTAGTAGTGTCCATTGGACCGTCCCCATGTAGTTGTCCTCCTCGCACTCTGAACTAAAGGTGTAAGGGGTGGGGTGGACTGAGACTTCTCCAGTTACTCTTCTTACTGCAAATCAGAAAGATCCAAAAGAGAGGGGAAGGACGGTAGGTAGTGGAATACACACAGGAATCGCACATCTTGAAGAACCTCTGGTTTACAGGTAAGTAACCTCCATTTCTTTGACTGCTCACCCCTGTGCGTATTCCACAAGTGGGTAATTGGTAATCGTAATTCAAAAAGGAGGTAGGTGTAAGCATACGGTTGATATAGATGTCTGTTATACTGCTGTCCTAATAGCTGCATCCGCAGAAGAGGCCTGGACTAAAGTGTAATGTTTTGTGAATTTGCAGATGGAGCTCCAGTTAGACTCTCGTCCCCATCCAGTGGAGGAATACACACCAACTGATAAAGAATGATGCAACCAGAGATACATTTAGTCTCTGAGCACATACTTCACAATCACTCCACTATAGCAATAAGTAATCTTGGTGATTTTATCCATTTCATTCTTTGCAGCTAAAATTCCAAAGCCCATCTGACACTGACAGAGTGAAGTCTCCTCTACTCATTGTCAGTATGAAGTTTTGGAAAGAATACTGATAAGTGAACACATTGATTCATATGAAATTTGGAAATAACCTTGTGGATCAATTTAAGGCGGAGCAGAAGGTGAAATATGGTGTATGGTTAGTAAGACATGAGGGCTCCTAGTTCACTCACCCTTCTGGATGATGTGATGGTGACTAGGAAAGTGACGTTCATGGAGAGTTGGGACATTGAACATGGGGCCAATGGTTCAAATGGTTGATAGTACAAGTTGAGGTGTCATCACGGTGTAGGCTTCACAAGACCTTTCAGGAATCTAACTGTTATGTGAGTAAAAACGGAGTAGCTTTCTACCAGAGCACAGAAAACACTGATAGCTTCTAGGTAGATGCACAGTGAATTAATGGAAACTCTTGAAGTCCTCAGGGACGGCAGATAGTCTAAAACAGCAGGGATATCTGCTGATTCTAGGGATAGCTTATTATGTTGTGTTCATTTAGCCAGAAAGCATGTGCTAGCAGAGTCTTTCCTAGTTTGACTGAGAATAGACCGAATGGCCTCTGAGCATGAATGTTCTAGGTCTGATGACCATCCAAATATCACAGCGTGAGGTGAAGAGGGTTGGGACTGGGATGTCTGATCTTGCCATTCTTTTGAGTTACTACATCTGTGAAGGGTTGGATGTTGATAAGAGAACAGGCTGACATACACAAAAGGTCCAGAAATCAGAACTGCCTGGGCCAATTACAATGAACTCACCTCTGTCATAGCAAATCTTTCATAGACCATGTGGTAGTAGAGGGATGGAAGGGAAGGCACATCTGAGGTGGTGTGGTCCAAGGTAACAGAAGGGCATCAGCCCTGGCCCAGAACAAATCTGGAGCAATATAATGGTGAACTTCTTGTTTGTCTGGGAAGCAAACAGGTTCCAGGATGGTGTTCCCTACTGGGTGAAGATTTCATACACAATTCCAACCTGAGTCTCCTGCTCGTGGTTTGTGGAGAGGTGCCTGCTGAGATTACCTACCAGGTGCACAAAACACTCTAGTGGACATGTAGCAGAGAGTGTTATGTGGTTTCCGATGCATCAGCTCCATAAACTGACTGCCTCTATACCAAAAGGAAGGGATTCTGCTCCACCTTATATATGCAGAATACATTTTTCATGTTATCTGACATTGTCAGGACATGGCAGGACTGAATAAGTGGAAGGAATGTACAGCAGGCTAGGCAGACTGCCTTCAACTCTAGTAGACTGATAGGCATCCTGACCTACTGAGAAATCCAAGTGCCTTGCATGGTTTGACTGTCCATGTGAACGCCTCATCCAATAAGAGATGAGCCTGTGACAATGGTCATGTTGGCCTAAGGAAAGGAAACCCCATATACACTTGCTCCAGGTTCATCCAACAGACCATACAAGTCTTGACCTGGGTGGAATTTGTTAGCTTAGTATTCATGTTCATAGAATCAGACTATTAGGATTGGAAGAGACCTCAGGAGGTCATCTAGTCCAGCACCCTGCTCTAAGCAAGACCAACACTAACTAAGCCATCCCAGCCAAGGCTTTGTCAAGCCAGGCCTTAAAAACCTCTAAGGATGGAGATTCTACCACTTCCCTAGGTAAGCCATTCCAGTGCTTCACCATCCTCCTAGTGATAGTGTTTCCTAATATCCAACCTAGACCTCCCTCACTGCAACCTGAGACCATTGCTTCTTGTTCTGTCATCTGCCACCACCGAGAACAGCCTGTATGGAATCCCACTTCAGGTAGTTGAAGGCTGTTATCAAATCCCCCCTCATTTTTCTCTTCTGCAGACTAAATAATCCCAGTTCCTTCAGCCTCTCCTCGTAAGTCATGTGCCCCAGCCCCCTAATTATTTCTGTTGCCCTCCACTGGACTCTGCAATTTGTCCACATCCATTTTGTAGTGGGGGGGGGGGCAAAACTGGATGCAATACTCCAAGTGTGGCCTCACCAGTGTCAAATAGAGGGGAATAATCACTTCTCTCAATCTACTGTCAATGCTTCTACTAATACAGCCCAATATGCTGTTGGCCTTCTTGACAACAAAGGCACACTGCTGACTCATATCCAGCTTCTCATCCACTGTAATTCCCAGGTCTTTTTCTGCAGAACTGCTGCTTAGCCAGTTGTTCCCCAGCCTGTAGCAGTGCATGGGATTCTTCCATCCTAAGTGCAGGACTCTGTGCTTGTCCTTGTTGAACTTCAGATTTCTTTTGCCCCAATCCTCCAATTTGTCCAGATCACTCTGGACCTGATCCCTACCCTCCAGTGTATCTACCTCTCCCCCAAGCTTAGTTTCATCTGTGACCTTGCTGAGGGTGCAATTAGTCCCATCATCCAGATCATTAATAAAGATGTTGAACAAAACCAGCCCCGCGACTGACCCCTGGGGCACTCCGCTTGATACTGGTTGCCAATTAGACATCGAACCATTGATCACTACCTGTTAAGCCCAACAATCTAGCCAGCTTTCTATCCACCTTATAGTCCATTCATCCAACCCAGACTTTAGTATTTTGCTGGGAAGAATACTGTGGGAGACCGTATCAAAAGCTTTGCTAAAATCAAGATAAATCACATCCATCGCTTTCCCTATATCCACAGAGCCAGTTATCTCATCACAGAAGGAAATCGGGTTAGTCAGGCATGACTTGCCCTTGGTGAATCCATGCTGATTGTTCCTGATCACCTTCCTCTCCTCCAAGTGCTTCAAAATGGATTCCTTGAGTCTGTGCTTCAAGATTTTGTTGAGGACTGAAGTGAGGCTGAGTGGTCTGTAGTTCCCTGGGTCCTCCTTCTTCCCCTTTTTAAATATGGGCACCATATTTGCCTTTTCCCAATCGTCCAGGACCTCTCCCAATCGCCAAAAGTTTTCAAGATAATGGCCAATGGCTCTACAATCATATCAGCCAACTCCCTCAGCACCCTCGTATGCATTAGATCTGGACACGTGGACTTGTGCACATCCAGCTTTTCTAAATAGTCCTTAACCTGTTCTTTCACTACTGAGGGCTGCTCACCTCCTCCCCATACTGTGTTGCCCAGTGCAGCAATCTGTTGTCTCAGTCTGCTGAGTAAACAGACCAGAGTAAGCCTGTAAGTGTCAGAGGTGGAGGCTGGCAAACAGAATTACATACGTACATGAGGCTATTCAGCCTGGTAGGGAAAGACAGACCTTGGCAGTAGTCAGAGATCTGAGAGTAGCTCCATCTTATCATGTTGTTCATGGCCTGGAATCTTTTGATACAGAGATAGGCCCTTGCTGAAGTCAAATCTAGGGTCACTTCTATAAAGTCTATGGTCCTTGTGAAAGTCAAAGTGGACTTTCTTTGTTGACACAGAGTCCCAAGAATGTCAGAAGCTGGAGCAAGAACATCCAACTGGAACTCCTGACTGGATTGGTTCATCAGGAGCCAATCGTCCAGGTATGAGAAGATGGTGTAACCATGCCATCTAATTTGAAGAACCACCTCAGAGAAGATCTTTGTGAAGACCCTGCGTGCTGTTGCTTGCCAAAACAGAAGTTCTCTGAATTGGTAGTGTTCCTGTCCTTCTGTAAATTTGAAGAACTTTCTGTGGGATGGAGGAACGTACATATGAAAGTAATCAACCTTCATATCAAGAGCCATGAATCACATGTCCTCCTACAGAGAGGGGATTATTGATGCCAATGTGACTGTTCAGAATTTGATGTGACTAAAACCATTTAATTGCCAAAGGTTGAGAATAGATATCCATGACCAATTTTTCTTGGGAACTATGAAATATGGGGAGTAGAAATCTTTCCATTGGTGCTGGGGTGGCACTTCCTATGTGGCCTCTCACTGGAGGAAAAAGCCTCCTGATGCAGAATCTCCTCATTAGAGTGGTCAAGAAAATCTACCGAGCAGCCAAAGTAGATGACCTCTAATAACTGCTTGTCTGTTTTAATGCCTTCCAATTGTGGGTGGAGAGAATGAGGTGGTAACCAAAGATCTGAGGGGCAACAGAGAATAGAATCAACAAGGGTGGGCAGTTCTCAATCACCCCATCAAAGGTAATCCTTGGATAATGGATGGAGCTGAGTAGGTGCACTTGATGTAGAGGGAGCTGTAAACCTGGGCCAACGCTACAAAGACACGCTGAAAGCGCATCTTAAGAAAGCTGATGTGGACATCACAAACTGGGAAGAGCAAGCCATCCACCGGCTCCAATGGCACCATATCCTCTGTCATAAATATAAAGGAAAGAGCAGCATAAAATCCCTCCTTGGCAGCTGTACTGAATCGCTTTACCTGTAAGGGTTAAGAAACTCAATTAACCTAGCTGGGACATGACCAGAAGGATCAATAAGAAAAGAAGATACTTTCAAATCTGGGGGGGGGGGCAGAGAGGTTTTGTTTGTGCTTTCTTTGTTTGTTCCCTCTCCGGATGGACAGAGACACCAGGTAGGTACAACATCTCCTGAAAACATACCTGAAGTGATCCATCTAAGACTGCAAAAATTATAAGTAAGGCAAGGAAATGAGTTAGGTTATCTTTTGTTTTAGCTTGTGAATTTTCTCTATGCTAAGAGGTAGTTTTATCTTGTTTTTGTAACTGTGAAGCTGAATCCAGAGGGGAGTCCTCTCTGTTTTAAATCTTATTACCCTGTAAAGTTACCTTCCATCCTGATTTTGCAGGTGTGATTCTTTTACATTTTTCTTCATGATAAAGTTCTTCTTTTAAGAACCTGATTGATTTTAGTGTCCTAAAGGTAAAGGGTCCGGTCTGTACTCATATTAAAGGCAATTGGTTGGTATATTATTGTCAAGCCTCCCCAGGAAAACGAGTGAAGTGGCTTGGGGGGCTATTTTGGGGGAATAGAGATTCCAAGTGACCCGTCCCTGAATTTTTGTTTAAATCACTTGGCGGTGGCAGCAATACCGTCCAAGGACAAGGAAAGCAATTTGTGCCTTGGGGAAGTTTTTAACCTACGCTGGTAGAATATAAGCGTGTAAGCATCCGCTGTTGGGGTTTCGCCCTCCCCGAGGTGGCTGAGAGATAGGCTGCCTCACTACACAAGTCCGGTGCGTTGGTGACTTAGCTGGGTGGGTCAGGACACAGCCAGGAGCTCAGACCCTCAGGCAGGGGCTGAGCAAACAGTTCAGTTTAAGCCCCGGCCCTAGGTCAGGGTGGGGCAGCAAACCACAGTTCAGGGCTCAGACCCTCAGGCAGGGGGCTGAGCAAACAGTTCAGTAAGATAAGCCCAGGCTCCTGGGCCTGAGCGCAGGGGCAAGGGGGAGACTGCCACCCATGAGTGGGGTGACAGGGGGGACGCAGCCCCGCCCACTCCTCTGCGTCCCAGTCCGGGGCCCTAACAGCGGTAGGCAGCCTGCTGCTGTGTCAGTGGGGAGCCTGTCCGCAACACACTGACATTGACTCTGGGTGTGCTGCAGCCAGACTAGGGTCAGCTGCCCGCCGGCTACTTCTGTACTCCCCCTCAGGCCCTACCTGAGGGGTCCAGAAGCATAGGCAGCAGCTCCAGCAACCCCTCCAGGTAGTGAGCGTGGGGCAGCTCTAGTCAGTCTGGCCGGCCGCCTAGGCCTGCAGGAGCTTCCCAGTCTCGGGCTCCCCTAGTCTGCTCTCTCCAGCGGCTGGCCTGCACCTGCTACCTGGAGGGGTTGCCAGAGCTGCCACCCAACCCCTGCCCAGACAAATCTATGCTCCTGGACCCCCTAGAGGCCAATGCCAGGACCCAGGTAGGGCCTGAGGGGGAGTACGGAAGTAGCCCAGGGGCAGCCGACTCTAGTTTGGCTGCAGCACACCCAGAGCCAATATCAGTGTGTTGCGGCCAGGATCCCCACTGACACAGCAGCAGGCTGCCTGCTGCTGTTAGGGCCCCCCGGCTGGGACCCAGGAGGAGTGGCGGCCCTGCCGTCCCCACCTCCCGGGCTGGGACGCAGAGGAGTGGGCGGGCCTGCGTCCCCCCTGCCACCCCACTCATGGGTGGCAGTCTCCCCCTTGCCCCCGCACTCAGGCCCAGGAGCCTGAGCTTACCTTACTGAATTGTTTGCTCAGCCCCCTGCCTGAGGGTCTGAGCCCTGAACTATTGTTTGTCGCCCCACCCTGACCTAGGGCCGGGGCTTGCCTTACTGAACTGTTTGCTTAGCACCTGCCCGAGAGTCTGAGCTCCTGGCTGTGTCCTGACCCACCCGGCTAAGTCACCAACGCACTGGACTCGTGTAGTGAGGTGGCCTGTCTCCCAGCCGCCCTGGGGAGGGCGAAACCCCAACAGCGGACACTTATAAAGCTTAAGGAGTCTTTCATGCAGGTCCCCACATCTGTACCCCAGAGTTCAGAGTGGGGAGGGAACCCTGACATCCTTCATCAGGCAGTGGCCTGCTTTGAGGAGAAGTGCCTTGGCCTTGAAGCTGAAAAGAGAGAGAAGGAAGGAAAAAGAAATAACTTTCTCCCAGCAGGCAACTGGCCTGCCACTAAATGTCTGTACATTTCAAGTGGCTTTGTGGCTCCAGGATCAGACTCCTGAGTCATCTCAGGACCCATATGTAAATATGTGGTAGAGATCATCCTCAAATCGAGGAATTGCCAATCAAATGTGGGCCTGTGTGTCCTCTGGAGTTTACATGGCAGTTCAAAGGGACACTGGTGGTAGAACGGTTGAGGAGGCAGTCTCGGCTTGTACACCTGTTCGTGGTGTTTTCTCTTTGGGACTTGGGTATAAATGCCCAGGGAGTCGAGGACTGTCTTAGAGTCTTTTAGCCAGTGTAAAAGATTCATTAGTCTTTTTGTTGAAAAAATTAGACTTAAAGGGTATTCAGAACCTCCCTGGGGAGACCTGAGAACTGGAGCCAAAACTCTCACTTCATAACTACTGCCATAGCTTTCCCTCTAGATGAGATATCAGCAGCATCCACTCCAGACTGAAGAGAACTTTTGGTCACCAGTTCATCTTCTTCAGTGAGGGCTTAAATTAGGCTCTGCTTTCTTGAGTTAGTATGTCCTTAAAGTCCAAGAATTTGGTGTAGTTGGTGAAATCGCATTTTGCAATCAAGGTCTGTGAGTTAGCAATTCTGACCTGATGGCTGGTGGCCTTCTTCTATACAAGTTCAAGGCATTCAGAGCCCTTGTCTACAGGTCTTGCCTTGGGATGCTGTAGCCTGGATCTGTTGGTGGCTGCTTTATACCACCACTGCAGAGTGTGCAAAGAGGAACTCTATTCCTCTGGCTAGTACAAATAGCACCTCTCAGCCTTTTTCAGGTTGGGGGCGCAGGAGGCAAACTACGCTGACTAGTTCCATGATGGCCATTTACTGGGAGGGCCATTTGGCTGGGACTGAAAAATTGCAAGATGTCAAAGAGCCTATGTTGAGTAGTGGGGACGGTGAAAGTGGGGTGATTGCCTCATCTGGTGAGGATGAAGAGGAGGATGAAAATGTTACAGGACCTGTGCCAGCTCCATTTCTTCTCTCCTGTACTCCAGCAAGTTGATTGCTGTCATCTAGGAGAGGGCTGGTGTCTCCTAGAATAATGATTCCATGGGCCCTAATAGGTGAAGTATGAAGGGTCAGCTGGTTCAGGTGGACCCCAGGGGACTAGGTACCCTGAGTCCCCTGGATAGTCATATCTGGTTGGAGGATGGAAGCCAGGCCTTCTAAAGTCTGTGTCCTAACTAATCTCCCTAAATTGTAGTGATGGCTTGTCTGGAGAGAAAGCAGGAACATCTGAAGCCTATGAGTGAACTGTAGAGAAAGTAGATTCTGGAGCTGTCGATACTGATGGGTGAATACTCCAACTTGTGAACTGGATAGGGGAACATCCCCATCTCCGCAAGGTGGTTTCGCCTCTGGTGTCAAAACATCTCTCAGGAAGGTCAGACATGGTGGAATCCCTTCTATTAGAGGCAGATCTGGAAAGGGATCTCTCCTTGTTTTGCGAGAGTTCCCTTTATTCTCATGAGAAGCCTTAGTTAAAGATTCCTTGGACACAGCAGCTCTGGCCCCAACTCCTGAGCTTGTGCTTGGAGGGAAGTTGCTTGTCATTTGAGGCCAATATATAGAGGCTTCTCCCTGTCCCAAATCTGACTGAAGTCTCATGGCCTTCGCTATAATGTATTTCCTCAGTCAGATCTCTCGTCCCTTGTGGATTCAGGGAGGGAAGGGGCTGCAGATGCAGCACTAAGTGAACCTCTCCGAGTCAAAAGTTAAGTGCAATGCAGACTGCAAAGAGCTACAAAGGGATCACACAAACCTGAATGACTGGGCAAGAAAGTGGCAGATGAAAATCAATATAAATAAATGCAAAGTAATGCACATTGGAAAAAATAATCCCATCTATATATCTAAAATGATGGGGTCTAAATTAGCTGTTACCACTCAAGAAAGATCTTGGAGTCATTGTGGATAGTTCTCTGAAAACATCCACTCAATGCGCAGTGGCAGTCAAAAGAGCAAACAGAGTGCTGGGAATCATTAAGTAAGGGACAGACAATAAGACAGAAAATATCATATTGCCTTTATATAAATCCATGGTACGCCTACATCTTGAATATTGCGCGCAGATGTGGTTGCCCCATCTCAAAAAAGATATATTGGAATTGGAAAAGTTTCAGAAAAGGACAACACAAATGATTAGGCATATGGAACAGCTTCCATATGAGGAGAGATTAATAAGACTGAGACTTTTCATCTTGGAAAAGAGATGATTAAAGGGGGATACGATAGAGGTCTATAAAATCATGAGTGGTATAGAGAAAGTAAATAAGGAAGTGTTATTTACTCCTTCTCATAATACAAGAACTAGGGGTCAGCAAATGAAAAGAACAGGCAGCGGGTTTAAATTAAACAAAAGGAAGTATTTCTTCACGCAACACACAGTCAATCTGTGGAACTTTTTGCCAGAAGATGTAGTGAAGGCCAAGACTATAACAGGGTTCAAAAAAAAGAACTCAATAAATCCATGGAGGGGATAGGTCCATCAACGGCTTCTGTCTGCCAGAAGCTGAGAATGAACAACAGGGAATGGATCACTTGATGATGATCTGTTCTATTCATTCCCTATAGAGCACTTGGCACTGGCCCCTTTTGGAAGGTAGTATACTGGGCTAGATGGACCTTTGGTCTGACCCAGTATGGCCATTTTTATATTCTAACAGAGCCAGTTCCGGTGTTCGTCACTCATAGAGAAGGAGTAGGAGATATAGTTCTTAAAACCCAGGATTCTGGGGCATAATCCTTGTCCACAGAGTAAGGCTTCCCGAGACAAGAAGAAACTAAGCTATACTAACTATATTAGAACACTCAACCTTCAATTATATTTACAGGTTCTGAAGAAGAAACATGAAGGTATCTTTGTACACAGAGGATTCCAACTCATGCCACGTGTCAGTAAGACGGAACTAGAGAGGTATCAGTCTTCACAATCCATTACGTCCTTGGTTCAGGGCATGGGGAGGGAAACTGCACAAGTGGTCATCAGCAGACACTGTTTGTTAAAATTCTCCAGTCTCAGGCGAGTAGAGAGCAAGCATACCTATGCGTGGAATACACACTGGAACCAGCACTCAAAGAACTACTAGTTAAACCTGAACTCCATCTACACTGAAGTGATGTGGAAGACAGAAGTATTTCAAAGGACTGGGAATCATTACCATCTTGCCTTTCCTCTATTCCTCCACCAGTAGCCAAGGAAATATATAACTTAGATGCCATGCTCACTCACCTCATTACTAATTCTGGACAGCTAGGTAGTAAGTTACTGCTTACGGCCTAGGCTAGTGAAAAGCATTAGGTCAGTTTTCTATGAGATGACCAAGCTACAGGGGTCTGTGAATAATCTCTAAATGCCACAGCACTGCTACTCTGCACCTCCCTCTTTCTCCATAGAGCTCTCCAGCCTCCAGCTCATTTACTTGGCAAGGAACAGGATCTGACCATTCCTATTTAAATCTGACTTGTTTTATTTGTTTTGTATGTCCTTGTTCTATCCCAAAATTTCTCAAAGTCCTAAACTAGCTAATTTATGCATCTGTTCTCTTTGGGAATTGGTCAAAGCCTGGGTTACACTTGCTTGGAAGGCTTGTGCTATTATTTATGTAACATTAAAGTATGCTAGGCACTTTACAAGCAAGTATGAACATAGAATCATCGGCCCCAAAGAGTTTACAATCTTAAAAGAGTTCAGAGGTGAGGCACAGAATAATAAGAAGCACACGAAAAGCAAAAGGACTTCAGCAATGACGTTAAGCATGACTCTTGTTGGATCCATGTTTTTGTGTATATAGCTCTATTTTGTCAACGTTTTTTAAAGGCAGAACTAGGCATCATGAAAGAAGTGTGTTTGAAAGGAGAAACTTGGAGAAGGCAAGACAGATAAAGTCAGGAAGGAAACGCTAAGCATATGGGAACGGATGGAAAAAGGAGAAAACATGAGTTGGAGAAGTAAACAAAGGGAATAGTCAGTCCTATCGCTTGTATTAAGCCAACTGGACAATTGAGAACAGTAGAAAGAGATCAGGTCAGAGAGATAACAGGAGGCTTAACTCCAGTCTTCATTTGAGACTGTAAAATACTCTTTTTCTATGAAGGACAGCTAAACTCCTTAAAATGGGTTCTACCTAGTGATGCTGGCTTTTGAAAGCAACAAAACAGAGCCTTGGATATGCTCTTCAACTACCATCTATATATTAAGACTCATTAAGAACTGTTCTAATGCCATTCTTCCATGCCCATAAAAGGAGGAAGAAACTGCATTCCAAAATTAACAAATGACAGCTATGCAAATCAGACTTATTCAGAGATAGAGGGCTACATGCAGACATCAACTCAATGGTACTGCATCTTCTCACAGCAAATCTGAATTTGACCCAAAATGTTGAAGTAGAAAATAAAGCTATTTTCAATTTGAAGACTTTTTCTATTAGATATCGTGAATTTATTTAAAGTCAAAATAAGGATCATCATTCTCAGAATAAAAAGTAACCTTTGCACTTATAGTTCACCTTTTGCCTGAAGATCCCAAAGCATCTTACAAATATTACTTAAGCCTCCACACCCTTGTCCAGGAAGTATTATCTTCATTTTACATAAAGGGGAAAATTGAGATTCAGAGAGGTAAAGTGACTTGACTAACATTTCACAATAAGTCAGCGGCAAAGCCAGGAATTCTGAACTCCTCACTATCATTACATTGTTTCAACCACTCTCCCTCAATAGAGAGATGAAGTACATCTATTACAATCACAGTGCTGAGAGCATATCAACTAACCAGGCACAGAAAAATTTCAGCTCTGCAGTAGGAATGGGATCAGATCTATCAGTGATGGGAAGTGGAAGAAAAACTGGACAGCCTGTGTGCCAGTTTTATCTGGATGCAAGAACTGGGATCTTGTCATGATCCCATATGATATTAAAATATTCCAGACCCCTCTTATGTGAATAAAAGTAATGACTACTCTTAAGGTGCATAGGGAAGAGAAATGGCAAAGTGAGCAGGAAGGTACATCAGGCAGTCTGGCAGTTCCTACAACATACTTTGATTTATGAAGATACAGGTCTCAATCCTGTCCTATGATAAACAGAAATGCAAGGCGTGGAGCTGATTATGCAGGCACATAGAAACAACTCTCATTTTGCTCTTAAAAAAAAAAAAAAGACACCCGTGCTTTAATTAAGAAGAAAGCATCAACAACATTAATTAAGGTTGAGGTGTCAAACCCTGCCCGTTCCTGGGTGAGGAGGTCTGACAGGGCAGACAGACTGATTGGTGGGCAGGCAGTCTGAGTAGATCCAGAAACCAGAACTGTCAGGGTCAGCACAGGCTACAAGGACGACCATGGCCTGATTGCAGTAGACCTTGCACAGAACTTGTGGAGGGGAGGCGAATAGGGTGAAACGTGTACCAGAGGCTGCTGTGCGATGGAAAGAGAAGGGTGTCACCCTGGGAATCATAACCCCTGGTACAGAGGGGGAACTTGTGGTTCTCATGAGCAGCAAAGAGGTCCCAGTGAGGGGTGCCTAAGGCCTCACAGACGGAGCAGAGAGTGGGGTCACAGAGTTGCCACTTATAGTTGAGGTAACAGGTCTGGCTGAATGAGTCCACCAGAGAGTCATGCATCCCCAGAAAGTATGCCACGTATAGCATGATGTTGTGGTGGAGATACCAGTTCCAGAGGTGGATGGCCTCCATGCAGAGCGACTGAGACCTGGTGCCTCCTTGTCATTGTATGCCTTTGTGACAGTACTGTCTGAGAGTATGTGGATGTGCTTATCGTGGAGAAGATGTAGGGATGTGGAGAAAGTTAGGCAGACTGCGTGCAGCTCCACGACATTAAAGTGCATGCATGCCTCAGGGAGAGCCCATGTACCTTGAGTGGCATGGCCATATAGGTGTGCGCCCCATCCAGCTAGGGAGGCGTCTGTGTTAAGTGTGGCCATAGGGATAGGAGTGGCAAACAGGGTTCCCCGTAGGACCTTGGTGGAATTGGTCTACCAGGTAAGGGAGGCACCCACTGAACATGGAACAGTCAGGGCCAAGTCCAGGTGGTTGATACGGGGCCTGTGGAGGAGGCAAAGTTGTAGACAGCTGACGTGGAGGCAAGCATACAGCATCACACGTGTGCAGGCCGCCATGTGGCTGAGGCAGAAACAGTGATGTACCATCATGGGTGGGTTGCAGCACAGGGTTGCCACAAGGACCAGGAGGGCAGCAAAGTGGTCCACTGAGAAGGCGGCCCGAGCTCCTGCAGAATCCAGGCATGCCCCAATGAAATGGCTTGTCTACACTGGGAGAAGCATGGATTTCTCCTTGTTGACAGACACCGAGGGAGGCAAGGAGCAAGTGGAGAGCAGCAAGGGCTGATGTAGTTTTGGTGAGGTTTGGTGCCAGCAGGAGCCAGTCATCCAGGTAAGGGAAGACAGAGTGCCCCAGGCAGTGACGGTAGGCCACGACAATCGTGAAGACCTTGGTGAAAATCCTTGGGGATGTAGTGATGCCGAAAGGGTGGACTCTGAACTGGTAGCAGTTGTCACCACACGAAAGGGGAAGAACTTGCAGTGGGCCAGGGGGATATCGAAATGGAAGTAACAGAGGGGTGGCCGTGTTAGTCTGGGATCTGTAAAAAGTGACCAACTGTCCTGAGGCACCTTATAGACTAACAGAAGTATTGGATCATAAGCTTTCATGGGTGAATACCCACTTTGTCAGATGCAGTAAACATCTTTCACAGAATCTTAGGACTGGCAGGGGGTCATCTAGTCCAGTCCCCTGCACTCATGTCACGGGCTTTGAACCACGCCAGTGGAGAAAGAAGGAAATGATTGATGCAAGTGTCATCATACAGATCTTGTTCTTCCTGCTGAAGGTGTTGAGTAAGCAGAGATCAAGGATAGGGTGGAGGCCCTCCATCTTTCTTCACAATGAGAAAGTACAGAAGCCCTTGCCGATGAAGGGAGCAGGTATGGATTTGATCACACCCTTCATTAGGAGGGCATCCCAGGATGCCTCCAGTGGGAGGGAAAGGTGAGGAATTCTATAGAGTAGCTGTGTCGTACGATCTCCAGGAGCCAAGATCCATGGTGATCTTGCCCGAGTGGTGGGAGAATAGGGCAAGACTGTCTCCTAAGGTGTGGGGGTGAAAGCGATTATGCGGGGGGGGGGGGGTCGCAGCTCTTGAGAGGCGCATGAAAATTGAGCCTTCAGTTGGTGCCCTGGCGTGATAGAGGAGACGACAGAGGCCGATGGGCACAGACACTGGGATCTGGGGCACCAGTGGGCAAACTCATGGTTCCAGATGTAAGTGGGCCAGTACAGGAGGCAAAGGCATGGGCAGAATAATGGCTTAGGATGCTAGTGGCAGGGGGCTGGACTATAAATCCCCAGAGGGTCACCCTACAGTCCTTCAGGGAATGGAGGACTTCATCCAACTTAGTGGAGAACAGTTTGTCCTCATCGAAGGGTAGGTCCTGGCTGGTGGACTGGACCTCCCTGGGAAAGCCTGAGGATTGCAGCCAGGCCTCTCAGTGTATAACATAGCCCATGGCCAGAGAGTGGGAGGATGCGTCTGTCACATCTGCCGTGGCCTGGAGCCTGTCCTTGGCCATCAAGCGGCCTTCCTCCACTAAGGCCTGGAACATGCACTGTTTGTCCTGCAGGATATCCTCCAAGAACTCTGCCAGCTTGGCGTAATTACTGAAATCATACTTCGCCAGCATAGCTTGGTATTTTGAAATGTGGAACTGCAGGGCTGCAGAGGGAGTAAAATTTGCATGAGATGATCCAAGTATGGACCACCCTATCCAGAGGGATGGAAGTGGAGGAGTGCTGTCTTGTCCATTACATTGCCACATGTACTACCAGTGAAGCCGGGGTGGGATGGGAAAAGGAAATCAGCCTGTTTGGATGACACAAAGTAGCAATGTTCCACCCTCTTAGGTATCGGGGCATCGGATGCAGGTGTGTGCCAGATGCATGCATAACAGTCCGAGGCTGAAAGATTTCCAGAAGCTGAAGGGAGTGGTCATGGACTTCCTCCAAGAGGATACCCAAATCAAGGGCCATGCTCTGCAGCAGCTCCTGGTACAGGCGGCAATCATCAGGAGGTGAGAGGTTTAGGGTATTCAAATTTTTGTCCAGAGAGGATGACTCTGCCATTGGGACTGGCAGCACCAGGTCACACTCCAGGTCTGCTTCCAGATCCAAGCTGGATGGTTCCGTTCGATAGAGGGGCCCAGAAGGAAAGGTGCAAGGCCTGTGAATGAGGGAATGGGCGGTGATACAGATCCCATGAGGGCCATTGCAGCCAGTAGGTCTGGTCCAGTGGGTACTGTGGGCCACAAGAATAGGGATATCACTGCAGCAGGACCAGGGGTTAGCCCTTCTCGTGTGGTGGATCTGTCCAGGACAGCAGGGAGAACAACAGCTATTCTGCCAAAAAGCCCTCTGAGTCTGAAAGGGCCTCCACAGCAGCGGGGCTGTTGGCGCAGGCAGTCCCATGACTGCCAGGTGTGTGGCCCAGGATAAGTGGTGCATCCACTTGTGTAGGTGGCTGCCAAGCAGAGAGGAGCCGAGAGGACAGATTTGGCAGGTTGCAGTGCACCAGGGGGAGCAAGGATTCAACCCATCCAGGTGTCAAGGGCACAACCCACTGACCACTGAAGCAGGGGGAGGTGCGTGGAGTAGAGCACGAGGACTCCTGTTGAGGTGTAGGAGCACGCCTCAGAGGCTGGCGTGGGAGCAGACAGTACTGGTGCCTCCTTCTTCCTCTTAGCCTTCTCCCCCACCACTTAGGTGTGTAGTTGTACCAGGTGGTACGGCAGGTTCTGAACATGATGTTTCACCTGACCAGGCACAGTTTAGGATGCAAACACTGTGCATCGCAGCAATCTGTGACAGGGACCTGCTGTGATGTCCATGAGAGCACTTCATAGAATCATAAAATATCAGAGTTGGAAGGGACCTCAGGAGGTCATCTAGTCCAACCCCCTGCTCAAAGCAGGACCAATTCCCAAATAAATCATCCCAGCCAGGGCTTTCTCAAGCCTGACCTTAAAAACCTCTAAGGAAGGAGATTCCACCACCTCCCTAGGTAATCCATTCCAGTGCTTCACTACCCTCCTAGTGAAAAAGTTTTTCCTAATATCCAACTTAAACCTCCCCCACTGCAACTTGAGACCATTACTCTTTGTTCTGTCATCTGGTACCACTGACAACAGTCTAGATCCATTCTCTTTGGAACCCCCTTTCATGCAGTTGAAAGCAGCTATCAAATCCCCCTCATTCTTCCCTTCTGCAGATTAAACAATCCCAGTTCCCTTAGCCTTTTCTCATAAGTCACTTGTGGCTCTCTTCCTTGGCCTTGTCATGCTTCGGTAGTGCTGTCGGATCCGGGTGAGAGGTGCCAGTGAAGAGTGATGCATCGCCAGTTCAGGATTGGATGCAGCATGGAGCCACAGCGCTTCCTCCATGAGGAATTTGAGAAGACAGGCGATGAGCCTTGTGGGTCTGCGGTGCAAAGGACCTGCAGACATTGCTGCGAGAAATGCTTTCCCCAGGCAAGGAAATTCAGCAGCTGTGCTTGTCGTTCACCAAGAACAAGCGAAGGCACAAGGCCCAGTTCTTAAACCCGGAGACATGGAACATAATCTGCCAGTGAAGTAAAGGTGGGCCCCAAACGGGACAACTATCTACACTAACTAACTACAAGCTATGTACACAACTAAGAGAAACAACTGAACTCGTATAAAAGGGACGATCATTCTCATAGAGGCTATCAGCTGGGAGAGAAGATTCTGACTCCAACCACAGCATAGTAAGAGGGAACCGTGGGTGTGTCACCTCACTTGTCCTCTTATAACGTTTATATAGCCATATATACCTTATAACCTGCATGAGGCAACCTAAGACACTTGTGCAGGTCAACAGACACTGCTATAGAAATCTTCCAGGTTTGGTGCATGCGCACCCCCATTTAAAATACATATAGAGACCATTCCTCGAAGAAGAATATTTCCATCAATGTTAATTGAAATTGACTTATAGGGAAAGTAAGGAAAATGCTGCTTGAGAACTTACTAAAGCTTGTTTTAAGGATAATTACTTGGAGTATTTTGAAATGTGTTGACAATTTGTGGATCAATAATTATAAACATTTAGCTTTCTTACTCCACCATTATTAAATAATTGTATGACTTCTCCACCATAAATTCCTGCAACTGTCAAAATTTAAATCCCTAAAAATAGAGAAAAATGCTTAAAAATAAACCAATGTTATCAATCAGAATTATTAAAAGTAAAACTAGAATTCTGCCAAGTCTAACTATTTCAGATTGTCTCTAGAGGGGTGTATGCTGAGTGAGCGAGGACCTCCCCTGCTTGGGCCACCCACCTTTATATGTATTTCCCACCTTTATTTGAGCACCCTCACTTAAAACCATCTCATTTTGCATATTCCCATGACTCCCTAGTCCACTCTTCTAGACTCTTGGCTCCATTGGTAAAAGCTTCACAGTTTGCAAGTGGAAATGGATGGGAAAGACAATAGTGATATAACAGCAGCAGCCAATGTATTTCACCAAGTTTAGATGTAATTTCAAAACCCTTTATATTGGTTGGTTCTCTCTGAACAGGATTGGTACAAGCTCAAAAAAATCCTTTACATAAAAAACAAACAAACCAATAATACTGGCAAATGAGAAACAAAAATAAAATGAAGGAAAAAAATGCAATCAGACTAAAAAGAGCAAAAAGAGAAAAATGGTCAGAGGTAAATGACATACTTACCCTGTCCAATCTCCTCCTCTTTCATGGACATCCTGCAACTCTCCCTTCTTTAAGTCTGGTTTCAAGAAGTAGGTGAGGAACAGAAAGAAAGGGACAGGAAGAGTGGCCAGTGATAGGAAATTACAGTTTTACAAAAGAAAGAAGGTAAAAGGAAGAAATCAATAAATAACAGACAGAAATAAGTAGAGAAAGAGAGATAATAATGAACAAAACAAGTGAGATATTAGGAGGAGAAAACGAGAGGAGAAAGAAATGGTAGAAAGAAGTCATAACTTAAGATAGTGAATTTAATATATTTGTACTCCTTTATTTTTTTGTACTTCTCTGGTAGATATCTTACATCTCTAAGGTTTATTCTGAGTACTTATATTACTGGTAACCCAAAAGTCAAAAATGTAATAATTGGAGGGGAAAAAAAGAAAAAAATTCACTAGAATTCAAATGAAACTATTGAGCTGATGGGGAACTAATGGTTTCTTAGACATACAGCTCCCACCCTGTAGCATATTTGGAAAATTGTTTCTTGGAAATTTTTTTTTACACTGTTGGCAGCTAATAAATGTAATGAAAATAAGTACATCATACCACGCCTTAAAGGGTTAAATCCATTTAAATGCACTGTGAAAAATATCAAGATCAGCAAGACATTAAAAACCGCTATTTACAGTAACAGACTAAATAACAAAGTAAGTCCATGTGAGTAGAATTTTTTTCCCCATGGTCATTAGGTAGTATGCTGATGCTTGCTCTCACAGCTGGTACCATAACACATATGTATCCACTCACATGTGCTGGCTCCTGGCATCAATCTCCACCTGCTGAGAGCCTAAGAACATCCCCCAAACCAACTCTTATTTATCTCTATACCTAGAGGAAAGCAAAGTCCTTCTGTGGAGAATGAAGGTGGTACATGTAATATTTCTATAGGTATCATAACCTCAGGTTACCTGCGTGATATTATCCTGCTTGAATGCGTAGAGTTAAATCAGAAGAAGCTGTGTTAAGGGGCAGACCAACAGGAACCAAAACAATGGCAAAGTTAAGACTCCTTAAGGGAACAATGGAGGAGAACTATTAGTTAGACTCCCATGAGGCTGGTATGGTTTACTCTTCACAAAGCTGAAAGCCTGGGATCAAAGGAGATCCTAAATGTTAAAAGATGCTGGCTCTGGGAAGGAGGGAGGACGACCCAGGGAGTGTTGGAGAGAGCTGACAGGCATACAAGAAGAAACACAGAGACAGAAAGAGTATACTGTGAGCAGGACAGTCTGCTTCTCCAACCCAGAGATGGATATTAGCTTTGCTGAGGGTACGTACAAATGATTGCAAGCAAAGATTAAGCTGTAGTTAGGGGGAAACAGAGAGACAGAGAATTTTTTTGTTTTACCTCTTTTGCTTTGCATGTTATGTACATTTGGGTGAAGGAATAAATAATGCTTTTTTTAAAGAAGAGATTTTTCAGTCACTTTACTCAGCTGGTGTCACAGGTCCCTTAGAGGCAAAGGGTTTACAGTGCCAAACTCAGTTGGGTCCGCTGGGTTAATATGGTTGGGAAATAGGCAAGCTGCAGCCCAATAATCCAGTTTAAGAGTGGATCCAAAAGGATCCATCCAGAGAGGAAGGTACAGGATGCCAGTCCTGTCATTTGAAGAGTACAGTCAAAAAGACCAAAAAGGCTCTAAAGCACAGCTTGCCATATAACCATGACACCTCCCAAATACAATATATAAACTAAATCAAGCCTTGGCTCAACTTGTAGCAGTACTACTTCTACTCTCAGAGTCAGAGCTAGGAGCAGCATAACAGAAGTATAGTATTATCACAATCCTATTGTAGCGTTTTAATCTAGAATCTGGAAGTACTGTGAAGTCAGCTACTTTTTTAATCACACATTTCTAACCGTGTCCGCCCCACGGTATTTAAATACATATTCCATGCCCTCCAGATTGAGCAAAGCTCTCCAGTCTAGCCTTCTCCTCCACACTTTTTATTCCGGATTTGGAGGAACCTTGCCCATTCATCAGAAAAACATCTGCACGAAAATGCAAATCTCACAATGTGCCTTGAAGGTGGCAAAACTTGATCTCAGCTGGAAACAGGTTCCAAAATCATGAGCCCTTCGCAAAGAATGCACTATCCCTGGCTTCCATTAAGTGTACCCTGGGGCTTTGCCAGGGATTTCATTGCTTGCAGTATATTAATGCAAGTACCAAGCAATCAGGAAAAAGGAATGTATTAGAGAGAGGCCATCACACATTATATGAACAACAAACACATTCAGGAGGCTGACACAAAGAAAAGAGAGAAGAGTTTTCAAAATGATTTATTCATTCACAGATTAATAGACTTTAAGGCTAGCAGAGAACACTGTGATCATCTAGTCTGACCTAGTCATAGACTTATTCAGACCAAGCAATTCTTACATCAAGACCATAGCTTCCAACTGTGCTACAGCATATTGTTTACAAAGACATCTAAGTCTTATCCAGACATCCACCATATCCCTAAATAAATTATTTAAATGGCTAATTACCCCACTTAATATTTGCCTTATTTCTAGTCTGATTATTCATTAGCATTCTATGATGTCACATACCGTAATCTGTGAGCATCCATTTGCTAGTTCCTATGTTTCTTGAAAGAAAAATAAAGGTTACTTACTTGTAACTAGAGTTCTTCGAGGCAGTTCTGCACATTTACACTTAAGCGTACTGTACTGCCTTGTGGTGCCTTGCAGTAGAATCTTCATCTAGCAATGTCTGCTTTTCCCCCCCAGCAATACCAACAAAATTAATTGTCTGGTTGATGTGAAAGTCAGATACCACCTTAGGTAAGAACCTGGGATCAGGTCTGAGAACTACCTTGGTTCTTATGAAAAGAAGTGAAAGGAGGATCAGACATAACGCGTTCAATTCACTCACTCTCCTCACTGACACGATGGCAATAATGAAAACCATTTTGAAAGATAAATGATAGAGAGAGCACTCAGCCAAGGATTGAAAAGATGGTTTTATCAGCTTGGCCAGCACTAAATTGAGATCCCAAGAAAGCACAGGATCTGTAACAGGGGGATACACATCTGATAAACCTTTCATCCAAATAATGAACAAGCACCTATCTGCCATCCACTAAAGTATGATACACGGAAATGACTGCCAAATGAACTTTTAATGATGGAGTTAAACAACCCGAGACATCAAGTACATTCATTATTCTACAACTCCAGGAATGGAAGCAGATATAGGGAAGTCAGGTTTTCCCTTATCCATGCCTGAAATCTGGTCCACTTTAAGTGCTAATAGCTTCTGGTGGACTGTTTTCTATAGTTAATTGGTATATCCTGCACAGACAAAGAACATGACTCAAGAGAGTCAAAGTCTGATTGCAATGCTGTCAGGTGAAAGATCTTGCCCTCCTGCTGAGACAAGAGGTCTGGAGACAAAGACACACAAAGATTCTGCTGGACAGTTGCAGGTGATCAGTAAACCACTGCTGATGTGGCCAACTTGGGGCAATATGAATCATCCTTGCCCTATCCTGATGCATCTTTCTCACTACCATCTGGATCGGTGGAAAGGGGAAGAAGGCATACATCAAGCCCTTTCCCCAGTGCAGCAGTAAAGCATCTGCAAGAAGAGTAGTCTCTTGAGAGGGAAATGGGAGAGGCGATTTTTCAGATTCTATTGCACAGCTTCTTTCTATGATCTATAGCATCCATTGGCCCAATGTAATTTGCCTCCATGCACTGATAAAATAAGCTAGCCTGTCTACAAAAAAAGGGGGTAGATTAGTCCTGATTGTTCTGTTTTATTGTTCTGTGTCATAGATGCTGTCAAGGAAGTAGATTGTTTAGATCTAGACCTGGGTTTGAAAGGCCTCTTTCTACACTGACTCTGGAAGGCTGCTTACACTGGCAAAAATAAGATGAAGGCTATGGGGTGGAACTGTTGCTGGCCTAGGAAAGAAGGCATAGAAGGCCACCTCCAACAGGCCATTGAACTTGTGTCCTTTATTTTTTCCAGCAGTTCATCCGTCTTTTCACCGAAAAGATCCTTCCCTTCGAAGGGGAGTTCCTTCAGCTTACTCTTGGGGTAAGTCTACACTGTGATCAAAGACCTGTGACACTGCCATGGCTGGTCCAGGTCATCTGAGTCAAGCTCACAGGCCTTGGACTGTGTAGCTATAAAACTGCAATGCAGACACTCAGGCTTGGGCTCTGGGACCCTCTCCCCTCCTGAGGTCTCAGAGCCAAGGCTCCAGCACAAGCCCGAATGCCTACACTGCAATGTTATAGCCTCGCAGCCCAACCCCATATCAGCTGACCCTGGCCAGCCACAGGTCTTTGATTGTAGTGGAGACATACTCCTAGTATGTAGACCTGGAGAGGATGAACAAAGCCATGTATGTTTCCTAATGGTCACAGCTGATGCCAATGCTCTGACAGCAGAATCAAAAGAGACCCCAAGGGAGTACCTTGCAACACTGTGGTGCTCTATTAACATTTCCAAGTTCCAACCACCTTTGGCTGTCAGGTAATTCTTGTAAAAACAATGTCATGTTCTCCGACAAATGGAACTGATAGCAGGCCATGACTACCTGATAAATCACCACTCTAATACCCAGGGTGGATGAAGAGAACACCTTTTCCTCCAATTAATCATTCCTTTTCTCATCAGCTGAGGTGCAGTGCGGTATTCCAGATCTTGCCCTGTTACTGGCAGTAGCACCCACCCTATCCCTAGTTCACTGGTGGTAATGGAAGTAGGAAACTCCTCAGAAAGCATCTGATACCCTGTTTCCAAAAAAGTTGACAAGTTGTAACAAGACACAGTCATGATCCTCACAGATTTATCCAGCTGTAGCTAACCATCCAAACTGGGCAAGCACTAGAGGAAGATTTACAGTGGACACCATAAAATCCACCAATTTGTGGAACTGTGCGCCATCCCTGGAAGGGGAGGATGCTGAAGTCACCTCCACATGTACATCTGGTGATAAATCAGGGTCATAATCCATTTCCAACTGCTATTGCTCAAAGAAGGGAGCTGCCTACTCATCTTCCACCTGAGACAGCATTTCTGGCATCATCAGCCTATAATACTGACTGATCAAGAGCAGTAAAATCAGAGGATCTCTGGACTTCCAGATTCTTTGCAGAAGAAACATTACTTCTCCATCCATGTGGAGAGTAATTGAAAAATTCCCAAGGTGACCCCCAACAAGGCTCCAGGCCTGCCAATTTCCCCAGCAACAAGGGTTTGGGAACATGCCTGAAGGAGGAGGACCACTGAGGTATAAATCGAGCCACAGGTATTTGCATTTGTCCTCTGTCTTCCTCTTGGCAAAGATCCAGGTCTGAATTGGAGTCAGGATGCACTGGGGATAACAGCAAATCCAGAGGAAAGTATGGAGATCCTGGTTTTTGTGGGGAACCTGTAGAAGTCCTAGGTAGAGAAAGGATATGGTGGTCAAGGGAAGAACCAGCAGTACCTTCTGACTCTTCTTCCTAACAGGAAATGAGGAAGGTGGTCCTGGAACCATGGAAACCTGCCTCCTTTTGGAAACCATGTTTCACCCTCAGAACCAACTAATGCACTAGAGCCAGAAAGTGAACTTGGGCTGCCCAAGGTGACAGAGCTCTCCGGAACCAACAGACCCACAGACCAACAAAAGATTCAAAGAAGCAGACAACACTGGATCTGATGTTCTAGCAAATCTATCTCCTGAGCTCCTGAAGCCAGGAGCGGAACAGGTCTTTGCTTTAGAACTGCAGCGGTCTTGTCAGAACTGGAGAGATGCAAAAGCTCTGATGCATGGGAACAAGCACTGCTAACAGTGACCACTTATGCCTCTTTTTCTTCAGCACTGGGAGAGACAGAACCAAAAGGTGCTAATGGCCCCAATTCCTACACACCAATCAATTCCATCTTTCTGGATCTGGAAGTGGAAGTTTGAACCCCTCCTGGTCCTGCAGCCACAGGAGTTCCGTTGACACCAGGTATCTGTGAGGTATGAGGTACAGCACTGGTGAGAGTGGCTAAATGATCTCTCAACCTCTCTCCTGGAACCAAGGCAGTCAGATGTGACCATATAGCCCTCAGTTCAGACATGCATTGCCTTGGGGGCTTGACTGAGGGAGCTGCAGGAATCTGATCCAGCCCTGACAGGGTTTGCAGCCTCTCGACACCCTTCAGTTACTGGGAGCCCATGGAAGCCCCAGGTACTGGGATGACCTCTTAGACCATGGATCTGAGGACTGATCAGATACAGAGGGTCTAACTTGAGAGCTTCCCTGAGAAGGAGGAATTGCAAACAAGTCTCCCTGTCCTTGCAAGCTCTGGAAGTGAAGGTCCAACAACAAACTGAACATCCAGAAGACGAGTGTCTTTCTCCCAGGCACTTGAGGCACCGCATGTGGTCATCGGATTCCAGGAAGACAGCCCACAAGGAAGCACACCTCTTGAATCCCAGCTTCTGCTTCTTCGATTCTGCCATAACCTGGAACTGGGAAAAGCACTAACTATACTAACAAAGCTAATATCAACTATCTAAGAAGAGAAAGGCACTAGCTCTGAAGAGATCAGGGAGGTTCACATCTGATCAGGCACACACTTGGGAGGAATTCTGCCCCTATACAGCCTTGTCCTCAGAATGTCAGTGACGCTGAAGGCAGGGGTAGGAGGCACAAGAACGCTCTAGCTAACAAGCTAGAAGGAGGTTCTACCACAAGGCAATGCAGTACATGTAAGTGGGAATATGCAGAGCTACTTGAAGGACTGTGACCTTATTTGTGATATATTAGTTCCAGCTGAATCAATAAATACTTTTTAAAAAATTAAAATCTGAGATTATTAACAGAATAAAGAGAACGCAGAGTCCAAGTCTGCAAGGTGCTAAGCACCTGGGCTTCAATGAGAGCTAAGGGTACTCAGCATCAAAGTACATAAATGCACTGTATCAGTGACAGTCATCCATACTGTATACTTACTAGCAATGTGTTTAAATTAAAATTCCTCCAGAGAAATTAGTGCAGTTTTTTGTTCCTCTTAGACAAACGCTTTGCCATGCCAAATTGTTCTCTTCTCTCTGTTTAGTCTACCTTTAGCCTACCTTTTTATAATATCCTTAGGATAAGCTCCTATTGCTATTTGTAAACCACAACGGCAATGCAACTTCCCCCGCCTTATAAAGAAGGTTATAATCTATCAAAAAAATTAAAATCCAGTCAAATTTGTAACACTGTTTTAAGAAGCATGAAGTAGACAGAAAAATATTTAAGACAGAACACTGCCAGAAAATTACCAATTTTGTTTTGGTCTCAAAAGTCAGGAGTAGGTGGGTCCAGGCCAGAGACAATATCAGCTACTCTGAGTTAAAGCACATTAGGCATCGTTAGCCACACCTGAAGGAAAAAACAAATTACTTCACAAGCAACCGTAGAAACTCCTAGTGAATTCAACCCAGGAGCTCTCCAGGGCCTACACTCTGTTAAACTACTATATTCCTTTGACAAACAAAAGATTAAAACATTAACAGCTGTATTTTCAGACAAATTTACAGTTGCTACATGAAATGCTGGTGAACTCATTTTGCTAGACTTAAGCACAGCTTTGTATTCCTACCTAATGTATTTCATGCATTATATTGTACGCATTTATCATGTCAAAGTGGTTTTTTTTAAAGTGCAGATTTTGTCTTTCTAGAAATAGGTCTTAATCAGCATAAGAATGACCAGGGTATTAGGCTGCTTATGGATTGGTTTCAATTTAGTAATTAAATTAAAGCAGAGAGTTTTTGTACTGATGACAAACAATTCGAAGCTCTCACCAACAATGAAATATGATCTTGCTGAAAGGTCTAGGACATTATCTAAGGCAGAGGTGGGCAAACTACAGCCTGCAGGCCACATCCGGCCTGTGGGATCTTCCTGCCCGGCCCCTGAGCTCCTGGCCCGGGAGGCTAACTCCCAGCCCTGCCTCCGCTGTCCCCCCCTGCACACAGGACCGACTCTAGCCATTTCGCCGCCCGAAGCACGGCAGCACACCGCGGGGGGGCGCTCTGCCACTCGCCAATCCCGCAGCTCCGGTGGATCTCCCGCAGACGTGGCTGCAGAGGGTCTGCTGGTCCCGCGGCTCCAGTGGACCTCCCACAGGCTTGCCTGCGGATGCTCCACTGGAGCCACGGGACCAGCAGACCCTCCGCAGGCATGCCGGCGGGAGGTCCACTGGAGCTGCCTGCCGCCCTCCCGGCGACCGGCAGAGCACCCTCAGCTGCATGCCGCCCCAAACATGCGCTTGGCGTGCTGGGGCCTGGAGCCGGTCCTGCCTGCATAGCCGGCACAACGCTCTGGGCAGCTGGGTAGCACAGTTGCAGACCCGTAGCCTGACCCGGCGCTCTGGGTGGCGTGGCTGTAATGTCGCCAGCCACCAGTGCTCTGTGCTGCGTGGTAAGGGAGCAGGAGGGTTTGGATAGAGGACGAGGGAGTTCGGGGGTGGTGGTCAGGGGGCAGGGGTGTAGATAGGGGTCAGGAGGGTCAGAGGGCGGGGAACAGGGGGGTTGGATGGGGCAGGGGTTCCAGGGGACAGTCAGGAATGAGAGGGGAGGTTGGATGGGGTGGCAAGGGGCAGTCAGGGGACAGGGAGCAGGGGGTGGTGGATGGGGCAGGAGTCCCAGGGGAGCATCAGGGAATGGGGAAGTTGGATGGGGCAGGAATTGTGGGGGAGCCATCGGGGGCGACAATTGGGGTGGGGTCGGATAGAAGACAGGGGACGTGCCACACCTGGCTGTTTGGGGAGACAGTCTCCCCTAACTGGCCCTTCATACAGTTTTGGAAACCCGATGTGGTCCTCATTCCAAAAAGTTTGCCTGCCCCTGATCTGTTAGTCTTTTCTGAATGTCCAACATCCAGAGCAAACTTTCCCTTTCCTTTGTTTGCCTTCAAACATTCATCTCAACAGGGCTAAAGCATGCAGCTACTCAATGGACACTTCTAAAATATCTATTTGCACAGGATCTGTTGCAGGGATTTAGGGCTTCACTGCTCCTTTGTCATTTGTTCCTTTCTTCCCCCTCCCTCCACCTTCCCACAAATATGTGCTTCTAAACCAGAATGGCTTTTTTTTTTTTGTAATTTTAAAAAAAAATCTCTTAAAATGAAATATTGGTAGGTCATAAATCTAACACTGGAGCTTTGCCTTTTAAATTTCAAAAGCAGATTTAAAAACAAACAAACAAAACTATCAACAGGAGGATAATGTTCTAAAAGAGACTGCTTTGCATCAAAGCTACAATGTGTAACAATTACAATTTTGTTATTCAGCTAGAATCAGTAAGTATCAGATTGAGAGGGTGGTATAGAAAATTAATAACAAATTAGCCAAATCAAAAAGAAAAAAAAAAAAAGATAAAAACAGGCAAAAAATGTTTATTGCTATTACACCAACACTGCATCTGGAACTCCTTCCCTGTCCCACTGTTAGGTGCCCACCTTCTCTTCATTCAATGCCTTTGTAAAAATTCATTTTTTTCTGTAAAGCCACAAATATTTGCCCATATCAGTAAAACTCTACCAACACCTAGTAAAAAATAAAATGTGTTAAATTACTAACACCATCCATTTGATCTGGTGTTTTAGGGTTTTATCAGCATCTGATATAGGGCCTGATCCTATACACATTTCTGGGTGTAAAGCTTTGACTTCAAAAATACTACTCACGTAAGACAATGTCTAGTAGTCACTGTTTACAGGACAAGGCTCAGAGACAACGTTCCTTGGGAAGGGACTCTCTCTCTCAGCACAGTTTCAGCATGAAACAACCACCACCCACTCAAATAACCTTTTCAAGGTGATTTTACCTATTTTGTAAGTTTTTCCAAATTAGGAGGGGTTATACAAATGTCTAATTAAATTAGACAGCTATCTTCCAGGTATTCCTATCAGAAAAAAGATCATTATGCAGGGCTAGATCATTAATAAGAAGGGGCAGTGAGGGGGGAATCCTGGTTCCATGGAAGTCAATGGCAAAACTCCCATGGACCAGGATTTCACCCAGACTGTTCTTAAGCTGCCCATTGAGCAGCCTAGAAGGGAGGCAATGACTCCTGGAGCCACAATCTCCTTCCCCATCTCCCTGCTGCTCCCAGGAAGGAGTAAACGGTGGCCAATAGCAGCATAAGCTCCCCAATGCACTGGTGCAACTATGCCACTCAGCACATTGAGGTGGGCAAAGGCAAGGCTCTGCCAAGTTCCCACGTACCCCTTGCAACAAAATAAAGGGCATCTTATGTCCCCCTTTATTCCCTTTGCGCTGGCATGCAAGACAGGCAGATTGGTTTAAATATCCCTATTAGTCTTCTGGGCCCCACTTCAACAGTTTGTTGTTGTGGTTGCTCCCCCAAAACATATGTTCAATACTTCCTCCCAACTTTGACCTAAAATTCCAGCCCTACAATGGTCTCATATAGAGATGGCAATGAACAAAAATATAAGGCCCTCAAACTACAGGCAAAGGGCATGAGAGAATGAAACTTCAGGTTTACCAAGCATGTCGAAGACCTAGCCCTCCATTAAAAGAAAAAAAAATTCAACAATATTTTCATAAAACTACAAACAGTTCCCAGATAATTAACCCTTTCTAGACTAGTGCAAGTAAAATGTACACAAAATTTAAAAAAGAAAAACTACTTAGAACTCCAATAAAATGTTCTCATGTCCTCTCCTCTATTTTCCTAAGCAAAAATTTGCCTCTCCCTGACCCACTTCAGTAAGAGACTGATACATCCTTTAAGAAGATCCTTAAAAAAAAATAAAGCTCTTTGCTTTTCTGTGTGTAAAGTAATAGTTCTCTCTCTCTCTTTTTTTTTTAAATGAAGTTTGCTTTAGGTTAAACTTTAAAAATAAATAAATGCAACAGCATATTCCAAGCAGTGCATTATGTAAATACAAAACCATCTCTGAAGTGCTGAAAACATTCAGGCTACAGACTCGGGCCTGCGCAGCATCCCCATCGTGTGTTAATGATTACACATTCATTCACTACCAAAAACATTTTCCTCTAGAATTATTCTCAAAGAACAGTTGTCCACCATAAATCTTTACTCTGCTTAGGTTACAATTACTTTGATTTTACAATGGCAAAAGAAATGAATATTTAAAAAAAAAACAAACAAATACACTATACCACAACCTGCGATGCACTAGCCATTTCTCTTCTATATTAGATTATTTTATTAATGTATTTCAATTTTCATTCTACACAGATGTTAGGGAATTAGCATCACTAAAAATTAAACTCTTTACTTTCTCCACAGAGGAGGTTACCATAATACGCAGGTCACTATGTTGCTAACCAAACTTTTTTGGAAAGGAATTGCCTTTATAAATTCAAGTTGATCTTGGGAATGAGAATTATCCCATCTAGTTTTTTGGTCCTCAGGCAATATAATGTAGGCTGTTCGTGATCATTTTCCTCTATATATGCAATAAAATTATATTTTTGGATCCTGAACCATTTGCTACTTAAAATAAAAATTATACTATAATAGCCTAGTTGCAAAACCACTTGTGAAGTGAAAATGCATAAAAAAGTCACATGCTGTTTTAAAATGGTTTATCTTCTTATGATGCAGAAAATATGAATGCCCAATTTCTTCCTGCTGGAGATTTTTCAAATTGAAGTTTACACTAACCAAGATGTAAAAGATTTTTTACATACACACTAAAAGCTAGCCTCACAGAAACCTTTAGAAGATTTCTTTTTTGTTGCTTTGAAGCACTCTAGCTTTTTTTTTTGGACGTGATGAAAAATTGCTCCATTCCTACTTGGAATCCAAAGGAGAACAGGAAAGAACGTCTGAGCTCCACACAGATTCATTTTTATTTGCTTACAGGACGTGGCGGATTCAAAAGCTGGCTTCATTTTTCAGTATCCTTAAAGGACCTAACTTTTTTTTTTTTTTTTTGGCAAGTAGCTTTGTTGGAACTTCAAGTTCAGCCAAAATAGACAATAAAACAGTAAGGAGGCATAATGCCAAAAATGCAAAGGAATCAGTATCCAATCCAGAGCCTAATTCCCTTCCCCCTCTTTCCCCCCAGCGATTTACACAGGACGATGTTAAAAAACAGAAAGCCTTCTCTTTGTCCTAAAATGAACTCTCCATATTTTAAAACAGCTTTTGAATATATCAGACCCACTGGAGGTAAGTTAAAAGAAAGATATTGCTCCACATGAACTGACAGATTTTTTTTTTAAATCCATATGTTTTATCATTATGTTGTTTTGAATTTCAAACTGTTTCTGCTTCTTGGGAAGAATTCTTGTATGCACTAACATGTGGAAACTCTCACACAAGACAATACGAAATTTTATTTAAGAGTAACTTCTTACTTTTTTACAATGCCTAGCCTGAAATCATTCTCCTTGTTGGCAATAAACTTCTACTAGTTTCTGAACTAGAAATGTCCCAATGACAGAAAACTTGTTGCAGAAATTTTGTTGCAGAAAATATTTTCTTTGAAATAACACTTTTTTAGAAAGTCAGCTATGAACAATACTACAAAACTATAGGCCTTTCTGTGAGGATATGTGCACTGTTCCCTTACAGCTGTATTGGGAAGACAGGCAGGAGGAGGTTGAGGGAATTTCTAGAAGCTTTACAGTCCAGTAGAAGGTATAAGTTTTAAAGACAATACCATTTTCCTTACTGCATAAAGTAACTTGTTAATCTCAGGCCTTGTCTACAAAAGAAAGATTTAAACAACAGATATGTCCGCTAGACGGGGGGTGGAATCATACCCCTTGGCCAATACAGCTATGCCAACAAAGCCCTCACTGCAGCAGATACAACGATGCCAGCACATGAGTTTTGTTGGCACAGCTAAAATCATTAGGGGAGGTGGACAGCTATGCAGACAGAAGAACTCCTCCTGTTGAAACACACTGCATCTTCATTAGAGGGGCGCTGCTGGCATAACTACCCCAGCATTGTCTCTGTAGTGTAGATCTGTCCTCTGAAGAAACAAACTGTTTTTGTGCTTCCTTACTAGTGCACATGTTGTGGTGTTAGAAGCTGACTTATTCTGAACCTGCATAAATAGGAAGAAAAAAGATTTTGATAAGTCTATGCATGGAAGGAGAGACTTTCCAGAATCCAAACTGCAGCTAAGCTTGACACAAAAAAGGGAAGTATAGGTTAGCACATTAATTTATGCAATGCAGAATGAAGCTGAAATTATTTATTATGTTTTGTCTTTCCTGAGGAAGGAAATAAAGAATAAAACTATGCATTGATATTAAAAAGATTAATGGGCATGTCATTCCAAGGAGTAGGATACATGAATGGGTGTGTTTTTAACCAAAAGGCCCCAGAGAAAGTGTGAAAGCCTTTATAAGACTGATAATTGTGAATTTAGGTATTAGTAAGGGGGAGGAACGTAAGAGTTTGTCTAGTAGTAGGGATTTTAAACAGGGAACTTTCAGAGTAAGCTCAGACTGTAATTCTCATTAAACGCGTGAGGCAACTGGCAAAGCACAGAAGTCTACTGGAAATACGTCACCCTGCAGGAGTAGTGAAAGCATATTGCAAATAAAAAGACATTTCAAAACGGAAAGAGAAGCATCATAACATTGCATTTGATATCACTAGATTCCCTGAGCAGAAACACAACAGGCATGGCAAGTGAAAATACAGGAGAGTCAGTCCCTTACATTTCCAGGCAGTAAAAGCATGTGCTGGAAATGTAAGAAGGGGGGAGAGATTCAGAGCAAGCCTGTCAAAGCAAAGAAATCAGAGAAATAGCTCAAGCTATGGTATCTCATGGGAGTTGTAGTTCCAAGTCCCACATGCCTCCACTCTTCCCTATGACTCCTGCTTTCTAGCTCAACTATATTTCCCATAATGTACTGCTATCTCCCTCATGTGGCTGAGCTTCATGGTGCATCATGGAAGTTCCACAAGCCTTAATGAATCAATAAGGAAAGAAAAGTATATTCTTCCACTGTGGAAGACATAGGGCTAGATCCTAGCCCATTCTATGGCCTCTCTTTGCCACTCTGGCAGTGCAAGGGGTCATGCAGCTGGACAACTGAAGATTCTCCAGCATGGAGAAATCCCCATCTGAAATACAGCTAGTGGTGTGCCACCCCTTCCACCTTCCATTATCACTAAAATGCTTTGTAGGGATCTGTCATGGAGAGTGTGACTGGAGTGCTATTGCATTACATTGAGCCAAACTGACCCCTGCGAGCCCAAGAATCAAGAAATTGCAAAGTGAGTTGAGAGCCCTTCTGAGGTCCATTTTGGGAGCTGTACTGCACAGCTCCACCAAACTATCACCTGAAGTCTTTAAATCAAGATTGGATGTCTTTCTAAAAGATATGTTGTAGCTCAGTAGGAAGTTATGGACATTGATGCAAGGTAAAAATTTTGGGGTCTCTGTTACACAGGAGGGCAGATTAGAAGATCATGGTTCTCCTTTCTGGCCTTAAAATGTATCAGTCTATGAATGGGGCTATAATATTCAGTTTAATGGGTGCAACAGTATTCTCCTTACTGGAAGCAGCTAGCGTATTCTGGCAAGTTCCACTCCACCCTGACTGTGCCAAGGTAACAACTTCCATGACAACATTCAGAACATACTGCTTTCATCATCTCCCTTTGGTCTTTGCAAGTGCCCTAGAAATCTTCCAAAGGAAACTGAGTGAGACTCCGCAAGCTCTACCAGGACCCCAGGAAGTTTATTGATATGATATTTTAGTCAGAGGAAGCACATAATGTAAGGTTTAAAAAAGTGAAGAAGGCAATTAAGGCTGCTGGACTAAAATTAAATAGAGATACAAATGCTATGACAACTATTGTTGAGCATGTGATTGGTGACAACCCAGGGCATCTGACCAATGAAGAGGGAGGAGGGCGGATTCAAAAGAGCCAAAGGTACAGTTGAAATGCCATTACATAGAAGTGCACTGAGATTGACGCACTGTCTCAGTGTAATAAATTCTTGAAGCAAATTCATACCTTACTTGCCCTGTAAAGGCCAACCTTTTTACAACTGATTAAAACAGACAAAGTAGACCTGGGATAAAGCTTTGATGATCTTCTAAATAATCTATTGGCAGCAATCCAGTAATTTTATGGCTTTTCCAATTTTACAGACTTCTCAGAGGATGCCATCCAGCTATGGTCTCAGTGGAGTGCTACTCCAGCTGTATGGAAATGATGACTGGAAGTCTGTAGTGTTTTGTTCCAGAGAAAAAGGATGTTTGGAAAGCATAACATTCCCAAGATAGTGCAGGATTTTCATCAGTTCAAGCTTATGACAAACTTCAAGGCATTTGTGCAGTTAATAGCAGAGACCAAGAAAAGGTGGTCCTACTTATATACCAGGGAAGTCCCAGTAGCAGCTGAGATCTCATCAAGGAATCCCGTTGATCACCAAGATTCTCCTGAAGCTTTGGTTGATGAAGACACACAGGTGGTTGTCATTTGGAGTGACCTGCTATATCCACTATAGAAATTATAACTGATTAACACAGCTGAAAACCATACAGAAGTTTGTAAGACACAATTGCACCAGTTACTTCATAGGGGCCCTCATCTAGCCTGTGATTTCTATGTAACAAGATATGAACTGTCCAAAACTAATGTATGGCATTTGTACTGTAGTCTAACTGTCCTTGCAGAACAAGTTTAGATAAGATACACTAGGGCTTTACAAAATGCTAGGAGCAAGCTTGTACATTGGAATGGTGATTTAATATAGGTCAAAATTTAAAATGTAAGGTGGAGTCCGCAAGTCTTGCAGAATGACCAAAAAGACAATGAGTTAAAAAGCATCTCATACTCCAGCATTATCTGACAGGTCTTGGAAGAGTTAAAAAGGCATCTGTGTCTTTTTGGCATTCCAAAAGAAAAAAAGTCATTGATGACAGGCCTCAGCTTTCCAACTCTAAATTCCAAGTGCTGAGGATAAAGCATATTACTTCCAGCCCCCACTACTCCCTGGTGCAGAGAACAGTATGGCTCACCAGGTCATCCATTTATGGACGGATAGACCAGAATGTCACCAACCATAGAGGTAAATCTTTTCCTTAAATAAATATGAAGACTGAGACACACTAAACCTAAGAAGTCTTAAGTTTTCCTTTTTAACTATCAGAATGGATCCCAAAGCTCACCCAAGCCTAAACCAAGCGACCCAATCCTGGTAAATTCATCATGGAATGGCAAAAGATACCACACATCATCAGTTATCACCAGACATAGCTGCACTCTGAAATCCTACATGGAAGAAAGTAATAAAGGTACTCAGTACATAAAAAGCAGAATCCTCAACTGATTACAAATCCAGTTGAATAGCTGTATGATCCAAGTAGCAATGGCACTCACACCACAGCCTAACTGAAGTGATATAATCCTGCTGCGAAGAGTCCTAACAGGAGTCTACACTTTTGGAATATGACATTTCAAATGAATCAAACTGGACAAAATCATCCACAGAGTCAGAAGTTAACCAGATCTGGCCACTCACTCACCTGGGGTCTAAATTTTTTGGTAAATATTAATATATGATAATGAAAATTTATACAAGAAAATAAAGGAGGAGTTATTTATGTATTGTTTCTTCAAATCTTTAGCAGGAATCCAAGCAGGAAGGTCTGAGGAAAGTTCTAGAAGCAACGAAGTAGAGAGAGAGTGTGTGTGTATTTTTAGAGATAATGTTTGTCCTCACTTCAATAAAGTGTCTTAGTTCAGTGTTAGAAGAAACTGATTCTTTGTGAGTCATATTCTTCAATCCTACATCAAGGACTGAAAAAGAAAAAGCCCATTCCCATCCCTTATTTATCTATCAACTACATGAGCACATTGCCAAAGAAACAGTAAAATGGGTAACTGGCCTAGTCGGCCTATGCCCAAAAAAGAAATCTAGGGCCAGATCAATGGGAACCAGGCCAACTGTCTAGACAGCAGACAGAAAAACAAGCTGGCCAGATTTTACCATCTGTCGCCACCCTTTTGTAAAGTGAACGGGCAGACACAATTTGTGATTGAAATTGGTTAATTGTAATTTAAAAAGAGATGGACCTGAATCCCAATTCCACATTCAAATATCCTGCTACTTGGATGCCCATATCAAGATCCAGCTTCCAAAATCCACAGGAACTGGTTCAAGCTTCCAGATTCAATAGTCACCACAGTCACATCCTGTCTCTAAAGATTCTTCCACAGCTCCCAAATAGAGGCATCTTGACGCCACTACTATTTCTCCCTCTTCATGAGGGGGTCTTTTTGGATGTAAGCTGGCCACGCCTAGGATGTTCAGTGGGAGGGTTGTTGCAGATATAAAACTACACACGTAGCAGCACCAATGAGAAGCATTGCTGTCTTCCTGTACCACCAATCCCAGAATCCTTTGCTTTGCTGCAAAGGAACAATAACATGAATTATGGCATTCACTGAGTAAGAAATGGCAGCGGAGATGGCAACAGGAAGAAATCTGAGAGCAAAGAGATAAACAAGTCTCAGCGAGGAACAGGTCTCACTAGATATCTACCATTTAAGTTCAGCAGTTGTATATAAAAATTTGGATCCAAACTTCTATAAAGAGACTGGATGGAAATCGGAATTACCCAATGCTATCTTTGGTGTTATCCAAATCTGGAACCCCTATCATTGCCACTTTTAACTCATCTCTAGATTTAAGATATAAACTTTTACAATTCACAACCATTGGTCTTTGATTATTTAATGGGGTATGTGTGTAATGAGGGGGAAGGAGAAGTGGGATATAGATATATATTATAGTTAAAGCAGGAAACTATATTAAAACTAGTAAAAAATGCATAAGAAAAATCATGAAAATCTTGTTGAATTTGTGGGCATTTCTTTGACAGGATTCACAATTTCAGTGAAGAGCTTCATTTAAAAAAAAAAACACTCTAAGTTCTATTATTTTACTCAGGCAAAAGAAATTTAGGCCCCAGTCCTGCAGACACGTATGCATATGCTTTGATGAGACTGCTCATGATAGTACAGTTAAGTATATGAATAAGTGCCTACAAGGCTGAGGCCTCAGACAGTTATTTCACAAAATTGTTATAAATATAAAATTTGACTTGACTGTAATATATTATGCTTAAATAATTATATAAGACATAAAAATAAATCATACAATTCTTAGTTTCTTTACACATTTTATCAAATAACCAAAAAAGAGAATTGTAGTTGAGTACCGTTTTCCAGTATATTCAACTATGCTACCTTTTCTAGCAGACAATGTGGTAGAATCAATGGGACACCTTATCTAGTAACAATTCAGCTTATAATATGCAAGCTTTATGACATTATAGGCCTCTTCTATATCTAGAAATTATAGTGAGATGAATATTAAAATATATTTTCAATAAGTAAATGAAAAAAACATACTAAAGTCACATTTTTCTTGTTTCTTTTCTGGAAATATTCTAGCTATTGCGTTTACTAGCATAAATGTTCACCAAAACTGTAAATTTTAAAACAAATATTGCAAAATGTTCATTGAAAACAAATTTTGAGTTTGTAATCACAAGTACACACACTGGAAATCTGAGTCTACCAGTTCTGCTCATTTTACTGGAGAAAAAAACATGCTATGTGATTTGTGTGTCCAATTAAAAGAGTTTGAATTCCACTACTGATTACTCACAGCAAACAAGTGGCTAATCAAGAATTATTTGCAGAAAATTTTCAGTGAACATTTCTGAACACGAAATTAATATGAGAAAATTGCACTTGGTTCAAAGATAATCTACAAAACACAAAGAGTATGTCAACACATCAAGCTGGGTGTGCAAGTCTCAGCTCAAGGAAACAGACTCAGACTAGCTCTCACTGGGTTATCGCATTAAAAAATAGAACGTGGGCCCTGGCTACTCGCCTAGCATTTGGATGAGTATATATTGAAGGCAACTAGCCTCCATCATTCTGTGCTGCAGCTCATCGCTTTTAACACTCGCTTGTGACACTAGTGCCGGATGTCTCCTCAAGCTGGGAATACCATCCACAGTCCAGTGTAAACGTATCAAGAGGTGAATTTGTTAATGGATTATTTGTTATGAATCTTCTAATGGACAATAAGGTAAAATACTACTTCAACTTAAACTGTGTTTTTTGTTTGAGTGATTGTCGTTACATGAAGGTTATGAGACAATACAAACTTCCATCTTTTCACCGCTCCAATAGTTTTTTTTTTTTTTTTTTTTTTTTTTTTTTTTTTTTTTTTTTTTTTTTTTTTTTTTTTTTTTTTTTTTTTTTTTTTTTTTTTTTTTTTTTTTTTTTTTTTTTTTTTTTTGCACTATTTATAGAATATTTGACTGGTTGGCATACTTTGTTTTAAATGATGGCTTATACACACATCCGTCTGTTATCTATTGACCCAGTAACTAGGGCTAATTACCATAAGCCCAACGGCATACCTTACTATAACTATTTTGGTGATTTCCCATCAGCATGGACGGCTAATGCAAAGTTCTCTACTCACTGAATTTCGCATAGCTGAAGGGGGTTTCGTTGTTCTCTGAAACTACCACCATGGCCATCATGGTAGGGCACAATATGGCAGGAGCCAGAAAAAACCCAAATTTTCTTTACCCAATCTGTTCTCCCGGTCATTGTGCCAACTGACACTGGAGAGCTGCTCTCATAACTCATGGCTGACACCACTTGCGGGAAAGGAAAGGCGATTGTAGCTGCCACAAAGTGCAATTGGGTTGGCGCATGGTGTCGTTATCTCCAACAACCATTTCCATTCCGCGAGCGCCTCTCTCGCGCTCTCTGTCGCTGTGTGGAGATCAGAATTTCACCTTTGCTCCACACTCAGATGCACGACCAACCAACACCACAACAAAAAGCACTTACCATGAGCATAGACCACCAAATGAGTAAACCATACATCTGCGTGCATAATAAGGAATGAACATATTCACGAAGTATATCAAGGCTTAAGTCTTCCCAAGCTACACACCTATAATTTATATTTTACGTTCTTTCACCGGCAATTGCTAGCTTTCACATCTAGGCCGTTCTGATCCAGTGTCCCCATTCAATGCCAGTGAAATGGTTGGAAAAGCAGGTGAATGACCACAAAGAAATTTAAAGTTACCTGTATATGGAATCTGATGTGGACTGGGTTCCAGCATAGTTAATGCCGACTGCCTGCAGTGGGCCTGTATTGAACGAAACTCAAGCTGACGTTCTGTTTCTAATTTTAACCCATGGAAGCTAAAGGGTATTGAATAGGCCAACCACGTTCACCTTCTTGCGTAGAACCCAGCTGAGATAGGCACGATCCAGCGCACCCTCGGAGGTCAGATAGTGGGCAAGGGGTCTGGGATGCATCTCTCCCTCGCTTCCAACCCCTCATCTCGTGTATGAAGCCGGAGGTCTTGCAACTCCTCCTACCAGGACAGCACAAGGCGCGCTACCTTGCATGTTCTTCTTGAGCGCTGTTTAGATGTTACGGGGCCTGCTTCGCTGTCTCATGGCCTTCTCTCATTGCTCTCGGTGTGTTGTTTCTAAGTTTCAAAAGCGTCTCGCCCATCACACAAGAGCAGCTACGCTGATGCGCGTAATATTACCTATTCTGGAAAACGACGCTCGCTCAAATTGAACCATCAAGTCCAGTCGACACATGCATATTAGCTCTTATCCAAACAGATGTTTTTTGTTTGTTTTTTTTCTCTTTTTGACTTAAACCATTTGGTATATTGCACATCTTTCTATGATTGAGCAGTCACACCTTTATCTGTGATCTAAAAGATACGCGACTATTCTGTCTTCCTTCTGTCGTTGAAGGGACCTTAGACCCTTTAATCGAGAGAGTGCCCATGATCGTCCTCGGAGAGGATACTAGTCCCTATACATACGACTATAGTTGACGTTCTGTCATGACCTGCGCCTATATCAGCCATGTGTTAGCGATATCCATACTTAACCCCGTAAGGCAATCAATCCGTAAATACGTGAGGAGTTAGGTTCCGGAAATTCTTTATCACCCAGTCCATCATAAATATTATATAGACCTTGCATCTAGCGAGATCTGGAGGTATAGTGGTTAGGTGCCGCCTTTGTACGGGCAGCCGCCCTTTGGTACGAGGGGCCAGGGGTTCACTCCCTCGTTGCGTACCACCTTTTCAGATCAGGTCAATTTTGGGGACCCGACCCCCATAACGCTTGCCTTGCTACTCATATGGAAGTGCCACACGACCTGGGGTCAACTGCCACGGCTCGGCGATATGTGCCTACGCGATACGAAAACTTTAACCTGGTCAACCCGCTGTTGAGCGCCCGGCAATCTGCCCCTACCTGGGGTCCTGGAACCAAACCTTCAGATGGACCGCGACCATGGGAACCTGGCTTGATGGATGCTCCTGTACACACGTAGGCTAATGAGAGGCTATATGCCCCGATCACTAACGCAGGCGCTTGGATGGGACAGTCCAGACACATCCAACCCATATAAACTGAGAAAATAGCTAGTTACCCAACGCGACTTCAACTGTTCAGGGAGCTGCTCTCACAGCTTGAGAACGTTTTAGCAACTCCGCATTCTCGCTCAGAGCCTGGCGCAAGACAGTGGATGTGCAGCCCACCTGAATCATCTGAAATTCACCTGCCCCCCTCATTGCGGCACAGCAGAACTTGTATGAACGCGCATACGTCTGGAGAGGCAACCAAGGCTACATGCCAATTCCCGACCCGACGCGAACGAATTACCCAAAGCTCAGTTGTCTGAGCCAAGTCTCGATCATGAATGCCTATCGTCCAGAAGTGCCACGAGCTCATTGACATCCTACTTCCCCCACTACTAACAGAAATGAACTGGTACTATTGAACTACAAGACCATCATAGTATCCTGGAGCTGCTTGGCTACCCCCGCATCAGGCCCAACAGTATGTACCCACTGCAATTGGGTATGGAAAAGAGAGTCGAAGGCGACTCAGGAGAGAGTTAGTCGCTGGATACAGAAGGGTGAGATAGGTTAGGATCGACTCGGCGCCTACTCGCCAACAATACAGGGCCCTGAATCCTTGAGCTCGGAGCTAGCTCCAAAAGCAGCTACAAGCACTAGAGCTTACAGGCTCGGAATCCACTAGAGAAGCAGAGGCCAAAGAATATGCCCTGTCTCAGAACCATCCAGGTGTCACATACCAACACTACGCATGAACACAACAAGAAAAGCGGAGCCAGCGCACAAGCAGAAGAACTTGAACAGTTGGAAGACCGTATGGGAGAAAGAGAAGACTCATAACACTAGGTGCAAGTAAGGGCTGCGAAGGACTGAACTCCGGCAGCAACTCCAGACAAGAACCCCGTCCAATCACAAATCGTAAAAGACAGCTCCACGCAAGCGGAGTCACTGAACATGATGACACAGCGGACGTCCCCTGAGACCAGACCTATCGATCCCCGCTACTGGCTTAAAGCAACTAACCGCAGTGCCAACCACATGAAAACCACATGGAACTACTTCCAGCAGCCAGCGCTGCCACCTAGCTCAGCAGCGGCTCACCCACAATGGCTACCCAGGGAAAGGACCATCGCACTGCCTATCATGAAAGACCCTGCCCCGAGAACGCATGTCCACCACACTCACACCTTAACCGGCATATAACTCACATCCCGCCTTGGACCGTCCTATTCCGAGATCATAGCTCGTCCAAGGCTACAGGTCCATATGGGCCGTCTCGCTCTAGGCCCCAGCTACGCGCGAGGCATTGGAGGCACACACACCCGCGAGCGCTCAAACACCCAGTTGCTCATAAATAGGCCCGTCGCCAAAGCTCACGGTCTAGCCAGACGCAACACTCCTCTGCAGCCCCAGCTGGAATTAGCTACAGGAAGTCTACGACTCAATGCCGCCCCCCTCGCTCTCTAGTCCACTGTCTGGCCGCCACCTCTACAGTCACGGGCACTAGGACTTCTCAAGACTCATGGGCTATAGGACGACAACACTGGAGTCCTCAAGGCAGCTATGCCAGATAGAACCAATCGAAGCTCAACGCCCACCATTCTTCAAAGGTGCATGCCTGTCCCCGCTGCTGTTCTGCCTAGGCTTCATCCCCTCCGCCGATATCACAGAGAGTGGATCTTGCGGTCCGGTTACGGTTGGCACTCCTTCAGCCTCCTCCTCCTGCGATGACCTCGAGCTGTATGCTTAGAATAACGAGACAGCGAGCTGAGTAATCACCTGCCGCGCACTCAAGTGGATTCGGGGCCTGTACTTCAGACTGAAGAGATTCGTGTGACCGCACGACCCTAGCTAGTGAGCGAGGGCAAGGTGACCGTCCATGTGCTGATGGGGCTGGACTCCGCAGCCGGACCCCTCAGACCACTCAAGCTCAAACGCTCCGTCTGCCATCCCACGTCACTGAACCTGATGAGCGGCAAGGAAGACAGCACATCCAAGTATCCCAAAGGATACGCGAGTCACTAGAAGCGACCCGCCCACTCGGTGGGAACCACCACAGCCATACGCCGGATGCATGCCAACCCACTCATCGCACCGCGCCCCCGCCCCTCGCGGATCATCTGCCTACCCCTCTGCCCCCCCACGCGCACCACATCTGGTCGAGCTGAGCCCGAAGCGAGGACCTAGCGCGGGTGTGATGTGAGCTGAAGCTCACTCACACCTGGCCATGCGCGGTCCCCCCCCGGTCCACCCTCAGGACCTGCCCCACCACACCAACAAACGAGAAACCCCCATAGATCTTTACCCGGAAAAGCCAGGCGGGCGGGCCTTGGGTGCAGCGTCAAGCCTGTCACTGCGTACAAGTTAACCCGGAACATCCAGGGTACTCGTATTGGCCCCAGATGAGTCTGTAGATGCTGTGCAGCCGCAGACATGGGGACGACCAGGAGAGTGCCTGGCAGACAGACCCTGCTGGGATTTACCTGGAATTAAGCTGAGGTGGCTTGCATTGGGAATCTTACGTGGCTGGAAGGGCTGGACTAACGACAGCTGAGGCACTGATCCTAGCAGACGCGAAAGGATTGGCAGCACCAGATCCTGAAGCGGGGTCTACCACTGCGGGACCGGATGCGTGTGCGGCGTCAGACAGATCCACTTATCGCTGGCGATGTAGATGCGGCAGGACCGCTCCATGAACGGCAAAACCAGTGGCTGGCATTGTTGTCAGGCATTCTGCACAGCGTATGGGCAGACCTCCCATCCAGCTGGGAAGCTTCCACAGAGGTTGTGGAGATAGCGGGCTAAGTTCTGTGGGACTTCCTTCCAGATCAGACGGACAGGCAGGTACTGGCCATACCAGCATCGGGGTGGTATAGACCAAGACCAGGCCGCGGTGGTGATGATATACGTGCCGTGACAGCACATCAGGAGCAGGAATCTGGAGCTGGAAGTACAGGGCTGCAGGACTGGGGATGTGACTGAGCAGTCGTCCAGTGGTGGTAGCTGGGGGGGGGGGGGGGGGGGGGGGGGGGGGGGGGGGTGCACTTGGGCTGTGACTCTAAGGGTGAGTGGCTCCACAGATCAGGAAACATCGAGCTCTCTTCCAGAGAGTGTCTCTCTTT
>NC_133769.1:134719117-134761523 GCF_003597395.2 Chelonoidis abingdonii | reverse complement strand
GGGAAAACCCAGGGCTCAAAACCCATGGGAGCCAGTCTGCATAACTGAGCAGTCGCCCAAGACCAAGGTCTAGACAGCACGCAATCTGAAGCACAGACCTGGATTGACTACAGGACAGCTACGACCTCAATGCCGCACAACATGGATCTGTGCATGTCGGGCCATAATTCAAAGCAACAGGACCACTAAGGGAGCTTCCTCAAGAATCTAATGGACTATGGAGACAACACTGGAAGTCAACTCACGGCCAGCTTGCACAAGTGGCCATCAAGTGCAGCATAACCAAGGTGATGCACTGTCCCCGCAGCTGCTCGTTCTGCATAGGCTTAACCCCCTCAGCCAGATAATCACAAGGACTGGATACCGGGTACAAGGTTCCGGAGTGAAACTACACACCACCCTCCTCTACTGGATGCCATCAAGCGTATGCTAAGATGAACGAGACATCGACTCGCTAAATTGAACCACCTGACGCGGATCTACAGTGAGGCTATCGGGATGTCATTCAGACTGGAGAAGTGTGACCGGATGGTAGTGAAGAGGGGAAGTAGTCAAGACGATGGGGTGGAACTAACAGCGGGCCGCACAAAGCAGACATACAGTACCAGCTACAGAGTCAGCTTGGCATGCACCACAGGCGAGCACGCAGAGTGCCGCAGAGGTATGATCGACAGCAAATCCATATCACGGGAGCGATAAGAAGGACTGAAGACCAGCTCAGTGGGAAGACAGTCCTGCATCGAACAGATACGCTGCCGTCATCAGATACCTGGCTGGTATAGTGCTGGCAAAGGAGGACATGGAGGCTGCTGATGTTGAAGATGGAACTCCTCACAATGCATGGAGGTTTCACCCAAGTCCAACACTCAGAGACTGTATACCAGCCGGAAGAAGGGGGCGGGCTTGGTGAGCGTCAAAGCCACTGTCCTGGACGAAACCCGGACATCCAGGAGTACAATCAGTAATATGGCCCCCAAAGATAGCTGCTGAGAGAATGCCTGAGGCAGCAGCAGGACATGGGAGGAAGACCAAGCAGAAGAGTGCCATGGCAAGAGAACCTGCTAGGGATTACCATCGACAGAAGCTGAGGTGGCTGACATTGGAAATCTACCAGTGGCTGGAAGGGGCTGACTAAAAAGCACTGAGGCACTGATCATACGCAGCACAGGAACAGGCATGAGCACCAGATCCATTGAAGCAGGGGTCTACCACACTAGAAAGAGGACCCAAGGTAGACTGTGCAGAGAGGCCTCAGAGACAGTCCAACATATAGTGGCAGGATGTAAGATGCAGGCAGAACAGCATACACTGACGGCACAACAAGTGCTGGCATTGTGTACAGAGAACATCTGCACAGCGTATGCGGCAAGACCTCCCAAGACCAGATGGGAGATTCCACAGAAGGTTGTGGAGAATAGCAGGCTAAGATTCTGTGGGACTTCCAGATCCAGACGGACAGGCAGGTACTGGCCAATCAACAGACTCGTGGTAATAGACAAGGACAGAAGAGAGCGGTGGTGATAGATATAGCAGTGCCAAGTGACAGCAACATCAGGAAGAAGGAATATAGAAGCTCTGGAGAAGTACCAGGGCCTGAAAGAGGAACTAGCGAGGATGTGGAAAGTGAAGGCCAAGTCGCAGTGGTGGTAGGAGCATTGGGCGGACTCTAAGCTGGTGAGTGGCTCCAACAGATCCAGGAACAACATAGAGTCTCTCTGTCCAGAAGAGGTGCAGTGCTAGGAACAGCTAAGATACTGCGCAGAACCCTCAAACCCCGGCCTCTGATAGAGGACGAGGTTAGAGAAGACACAACCACCCACAGAGGTGAGAGGGATTTTTTTTTTTTTTTTTTATTAACACACACAGAGTGTAAGTTTTAAACAAACAATTTAATACTGCACACAGCAATGATGATCGTGAAGCTTGGTTGAGGTGGTGAAGTTAGAGGGTGGAGAGGGTGGGATTTTCCCAAGAATGCCTTACTGACTAAATGATGAACTAGCATTCGACTGAGCCCTCAAGGGTTAACACTTGTTAATGTAGCCTCACATGTTACAAGGCAGCACGAATGGAGGGAAGGGGAACAGCATGGCAGAGAGAGACAGACACACACACCCTGTGTGTGGAGAGAGAGAGAGTGCGCATTGCCCCTTTAAGTATGCTGACACCACTCAAGTACATTGGTCTTTCTAAGTGGATCAGAAAGTGAAGAGTAGCTGCGGCCAGCAAGGTCTCTCCGTCCTAAGCCCTGTCCTGTCCCCGCCTGCTCTATATGGAGAAGGTGTAAAAGGAGGGCAGGAGAAGACGAAGGTGACACCCTGACATTAGCCCCCCTTTTCCTCCCTCCCTGCACGCAAGCAGGAGGACTCCCGGGAGCAGCTCCAAGACAGAGGGCGGACAGACATGCAGTGCGCGGAGCGGGGAGGGACAGCTGAACTGCTGGCAATTGGTAGCCTGCAGGGCAGCTGCCGCATAGGAAATTTAAGGGAGCTGATGCGAGGGCTGCCGGCCCACCCTGGTTCCAAGCCCCCACCAGCTAGCTGCAACGGGCTGCTCTTCCTGCAAGCAGTGGACAAAGCAGGCAGCTGCCAAATGTTATAAGGGAGCATTGCGGAACTTTAAACGAGCATGTTCCCTAATTGATCAGCAACGTAACAATGAAACAACATTAACTGGGATGACTTTAAGTGAGGAGTTACTGTATTAATGCCATTCCATGGACTAGAAAAAAGTAGGTGTTAGAAAAAGGTGCTGTCAAGCCTTCCACACCATGCCACCTCCTCCTCTCCCCCATGCCACCCCATCACCCTCTGTAGATTACTCTGGATCACCACAGGAAGTGTAATGGTACATATTATTTAATTTATTAAGCACAGAATGACAGCTCTGTTAATGACAAAGAGCATGAAATTGTCATTCTTCTTCAGCTCTCTTTCCAGTGACTTCAGTCAAAGCAAATTTTTTGGCAAGAAAATCACCAAAAAGATCCAGGAATTCAAACATAAATCTAGTACCACGCCAATGTAAAAGATTGAATTAGAGGGACACAGTCCAGCAATTTATACTAATTGTAAAGTGTGTCAAATTTTATGATCAACCTAAAGGGGGATTTCTCTGTGTTCTACAACTTTTTTCTCTCCTCCTCACTTTACATTTTGAGAGGAGAGTAGTTGAAGGGCACATACAAGCAGCTTCAACTGAGATATTTTTTTCTTTCCTGCTCTAAACCACAGGCTCACACTCTGCATCCTCTTCGCTATTTTTAGGAATTGTTTTTAACTGATTAACTGCTTTACAACTTAGGCCTTTGTGGATAAAATGGTCCCTTAAAATGCCAAAAGTGGTGGTAGAATTCTAGACAGACAGATAGATATTGGACACTATCAGACAGGATCCTTCATCTTCTGTGACAAAGGCCTTTGAACAATCCAAAAGGAAAATACTTACTAATGCTAAAACAAGATTAATAGATTCACAGAGACTGGACACCAAGGAGCAGTCTCTCAGTAACTGAGAAGACTCAATATTTAGAGCAGGATTTAGTAATTACTGATAGTACTTGGTAGTGAGATTAGCTCATCACAATTTGTAGTCAATTTCCAGAGTGGTTAAAAAACTAAAATGAACAGTTCCCAGGAGTAGCAGACCTGGGAATTTGCTGATGGGCCTGGTGCTCATGGGATAGGGGTAGACCTTATGGCCTTTGTGGGCGGATCCTCTCCTACCTCCCCCCCACTTTTTAGTATCCATGATGCAGCAGCATAAAGCCCACCACAGGCTACAATGCGAGCACGTATCCAGGGTTCTACACAGGCTTGTACAGTCCATTCTGAATCCTCTACTGCCATGTCTTCACTGCTATTTTTAGTCATGCTAGCCAGATTAAAGCCAGTGCAGGTATGCCTAATCAAGCTGCAATCATACCTCAGATTAGAGTCTCTGCCCCAAGGAGCATACATGCGAAGGTTCTGAAAACACTTGTGTGATTAAGTAACTTTGTGAACATGAGTGTTTGCAAAGAGGCAACGAGTAACAAATAAGAAAAGGGAAAGGAACGGAAAGGATACAGTTAACAGTAATAAAATCATCCAGTCAGTTAGTTAGTATGGCTACACTTGCAGCCATACAGCGCTGCCGTGGGAGCGCTCCCGCGGCAGCGCTTTGAAGTGCAAGTGTGGTCGCAGCACCAGCGCTGCAGGTACTCGACCTCCCCATGGGGATTAGCTTGCAGTGCTGGGAGCTGTGTTCCCAGCACTGGGGCACTGTTTACACTGACGCTTTGCAGCGCTGTAACTTGCTGCGCTCAGGGATGTGTTTTTTCACACCCAAGTGAGAAAGTTGCAGCGCTGTAAAGTCCCAGTGTAGCCAAGGCTTTAGCTAGGGCAGAACTTGAACATTTTGATTCATTTGAACTATTAACTTACATTCAGCTCAATAAATGTATTTTAAATCCACCACGCTGTTTAGGGTTGCCACCTTTCTAATTGCTGGTAACCAGACCCCTAAGGTCCTGCCTCCTGCTCTGCCTCTTTCCCCCAAAACACGGCCCCAACTCTGCCTCTTCCCTCAAGACCTTACCCCCATCATTTGCTCCTCTTCCTCACTCCCTCCGTTGCTTGCTGGATCATCTCCACCTCTCTCCCCAACCCCCAGCTGGCTCCCTCTGCTCCAGAGCTGGGACGGGAGCTGCTACAGCCTGAAAAAGAGCCTTCCTGCAGGTAGGAGGCAGTGCCAGCTGAGCAGGGGCTGGCATAAGTTAATGACTCAGTGCCTCTCCCCACCACACAGTAATTGGACTTTCGGTGTCTGGTCAGTACATCTGACCAAGTTACCCTTTTTGACTGGACTTTCCAAGTGAAAACTAGGCACCTGGTACCCTAAATGGCACCAGGACACAGAAGCCAAAACCCGGACTGTCCAGGTAAAACCCAGATGGGTGGCAACCCTAACTGTTAGGTAAGTTTTTTTAAATGATTCTGGGCCAGACTGTGAATCACTTAATCAACCAATCTGCAGTCACTTGCAGGAATAATCCCTATGTAGAAGTGACTAAGATTAAAGTAAAAATAATGTTCCTCATAAGCATATAACAATTTAAAATCAGTCATGGGTAATTTCTTTGTTTTCTGACCATATATAAAACATCCAGTGTGAATCTCTCTGTAGTAAGTAATGTATTCAGAATAACACCTGAAATTACAAAACATTTCCAACTATGTAACCATGAAATATCATTCTGAAATTAGCACCTTTTTTATTTGCTACTCTCTACAAGAACTAGCATTATGATTGGGAATGATGTTGGTAACTGCTCAAAACTAACAAGTAACTCACCTGGATCATAATGTTAGTTACAGAGCAATGTGCACTGTAAATGTGTTTTCACATCAAGGCAAGAGTCATGTGATAGTTTATAAGGCCCTGATCCTTCAATCCGATCTGCACAGTATCAGAATTCTGCGACCATGCAGATTGCCAAGTGATTTCAAAAGTGCTCTATGTGGGTGCAGAAGTCACCTATGCAGATCTGATTGCAGAATCAGCACCTACAGTCCTAAAAATGTAACAATTACTCGGTTCAACATTTATTATGTGTCATTCAAAATGGACTTATTTAAAAACTACAAGCCATATAACCAAAACACTTTTATAACTGCTTTTCACACATGGCAAATCTAATCCACAGGGGGAGTCATGAATGGGTTTCAGGCTGTGACCATCCTTGCTTTCTTTATAGTAAGATGGGTGAAGGGGTTTCAAAATATTGTATCATGAGGTCACAGTCTAGAAAAGGTTTAGAACCACTGGTCTCATCTAATGATTGAGATACTGAAATATCTTCCGCCCTTCAAATTTAAGGAAAAACAAACAAATACACAAAAAACAAACAGCTATTCTCTGGAATTCCATGTAACCTCCTCGCACCAATTTAGTATTTCATTCATCCTCTGTAGTTATCAATTTTCCTTCTAGAATCCTGCATCCACCCTCCACATCTATCCCCTCCTCTTATAACCCCTTCTGACTTTACATTCCATGAGCTATCCATCATCCAATTTTGTGGTCTTTACAAACCCTCTGTGTTCCTACTCCCTTTCCATGCCCCCTTTCAATGTTTCCCTTTTTTTGCTACCCCTATCAACATCTATAAACTGAATGAGGCAGGGGACAACAAGGGGGATGGAGAATAATTGACTTATTTATATATAATTAAAACAAATGGGACAAACAAAGAGGAAAAAAAGAGCCTCAGAAGGCTTAGTCAATATAGACCAGACAAAGCATGGGAGGGAAACAGAAGCAGAGAGGTAAAGTGGCCAAACTGGGAATATAAACCAGGTCTCTTGCCCATCAGTTCAGTGTTCTAGCCCTAGACTACACTGTCTTAAGAGCATTGTAAGCATGGGTCTGGATAGGCAGAGGGGATTTCCAGCTGTCGCTCTAGCTCTGTTAGCAAGACCTGTTCTCTGGTCCTAATGCCCAGCCTGGTTCCCAAGTTCTATAGCCTCCTGCAGCCTGCACCATTCTCTTCACTCATTGCATAATGAAACAGTTTTGACACTTACTTAAAAAAAATCCCACAGATTTCTTTTATTTTCAATTTTCTTATGTAATTAAGGAATTTCCACCCATTATTAGAAAACAAACGACATGTAATCTTAAAATATGGATCTGCTAACGGATTAGAATCCCAGTTTCAAATAGCAATAATCATTAATCTCTGATTACAGTGCCACATGAAATATTTGCTACTAAAATCATGCAGAAATTAAAGTAGGAGAAGAGACACAAAATGGTAATCATAACTAAGTAATTTGAGTCAGAAATTTCATGATTCCTCAAAGCTACGGAATTGCTTTGGCAACCTCAGATGTAGGTTCACCTAGGTATGAAAATGCAATCCCCTCACCTGTGGTTACATCTGAGGAAATTTCTGATAGCAAGCCAATGATAACAGGGGGAAAAAAAAGTGTTGAGGCTTGCATCAAGATATAGTATTTAATCAAAAAGTTTATTTCCCTTATCACTCCAAAAACTACTCCAAATTTAAACTTAGATTGGAACAGTAGCCATTTTATTGTTCCCCTTATTACAAAAGGCTACAGTACTGGTCTGGTTATCAGAACACTAAATTCTAAAAGCTACTGGCAGGAGCAGCGCCAGGGTTTTTGGCACCCTAGGCGCAGGGCCGACTCGCTGGTCCCGCGGCTCCAGTGGTCCTGCCGCAGGCGTCCCTGCGGACGGTCCGCTGGTCCCGTGGCTCCGGTGGACCTGCCGCAGGCATCCCTGCGGACGGTCCGCTGGTCCCGTGGCTCCGGTGGACCTGCCGCAGGCATGCCTGCGGATGCTCCACCGGAGCCGCAGGACCAGCGGACCCTCCGCAGGAACGCCTGCGGCAGGTCCACTGGAGCAATCTGCCGCCCTCCCAAATCCCGGTGCCCTAGGCGACCGCCTAGGTTGCCTAAATGGAAGTGCCAGCCCTGGCTACGGGGAATCCTGGAGAATTCTAGACTAGATATCTTAGAATCTTCTTGGGTAGTATCAGCCTAAAACTATACAGAGATCTCCTAGTGCCCCCAGAGTAAGAAAAATTCAATACACATTGCTTCAAAGACAAAAACATCAATACTCAACTCAGAAGAGTCAGGTGGCAGGAAATAGTAAGAAAGTGCACAAATTCAGTAAGTATTTATGCAAAGAGCAAGCTGGCTCTCAAATACCCAAACAATGAAAACCATATTGTAGGATGTACCTACAAAATGTGTAGCATACGGGTAGAAATTCATATTTTTAGAATACATAGCAACTTTGCTCACTCATAACCCATACTGAAAAATGTGTTTCATATTTATTGGGCGCCATCCAAATGCTTTTGGCATTTTATTGCTATTGCACTTCAAACTACATTATCCTATAGAGGTGTGCAGGCAAGTTGATGCATGGACATTATATTGTATAACTACAGCAATGTGATGAAACAATGTGATGAAGAAGCTTGATACACATTTGCTGAGGTGCCTAAGACACGCTCTTGAAACACAGGCATGTTTTGTCACCTCAGGAATTTATACACAGAAATCTGTTTTGTTAATTATTCTAAAACTACTCAGGTATAGAGTTTGTATATTGAAGTTAGACCTATTTTGCTGGCTTACACAATACAGTATGAAACAACTGCATTTCTCATATTTTCACCATTGTCTATTTCAATTACTGAAAAATAATCTTTTGTAATTGAAGTCCTTTAGTCACAGAACACATTCATAAGAGGCAATGGCAATATAAGCTTCCCCAAGCCAGTTTCTCTCAACATCTTAGTGATCCTTACAGCAGAAAAAGACACCTATGAAATGGAGGGTACGTACCTACATTATCCCTTTCTGTGTATTCCTCTCCAACTTCCCTTGTAGGACTTAGGCAATTAAGATTCTTTTTAATTTACATTAGGAAAGGGCAGCACTGGCCATTGGTACATATCACAAAGCCAACATTTTCACAGGTAATGCTAACTGGCTTTCTCAGTAGCAGACAAGAACTGAATGGATAAGGAGATTGAACTCCAAGCTTCTCTCCAACTTTGACACTATATACTGTAACCAACAGTGTAAAAACCCCTCACTAGATGTGGTCCATAGAGGGCTTCGTTCTCAAGGCCGACAACCTTTCACTTTATTAAACAGCATTATATTTCAAGGATTTTGTTTGTTTTTAAAGGTATGTGTCTAAGGCTGAAGGAATCAGAATATAGTACACCATGGTGCCATTACATATAGAAGATACTTAAAGGACTTCAGAACTTTAGGAGCTATCACATGGATGATTCTGCACATAAGCTTAATTTAGGAAACTATTACGTTCCTCAAGATGAGATTTCAGAAAAGTTTAAATATTATTTTCCATAACTGATTACAAGAGTACACAACAAATCATTTTAATCTTTTTCTATACTGTCATACCAAGAAGTGATTGTTTCTATGTTCAGTGTGACTTTGCTTGTAATAGAGCACTTGCATTCCCAATTTTGATTTTAAATGACCAACAGATGCAGTTAATGACTGTGTTAAACTATTTTATGAAAAATATTAATACATTTCCAGCTGTGCTTAAAAAAGAACCAAGAAGGATCCTACAGCTCTCCCCTAAGAAAACTCCCAGTGAAGTCAATGTAAGTTTTGTCCATGCAAAGACTGCAGGATCCAGATGTACAGAGTTATCATAGAACATATCACTCACTCTTATCATATTAGATACAAATAGTCATTTAATAAATGCTGACTTGGTCTGGCTGGTGTCAGAATTCAGTTGAACAAACCTGCTGGCCAAGCAAGAGCACTTGATTAAAAGGATATTTACAGTAAGGAAAATAAAGATGCAAGTTTTTTTCTTTTTTTTAAATTGAACAAAATCACTTCTGATCATGTCCAATCACATCTATTTAGGTTTTAGCAGAAATGTAGTGAATGAAGCTTCTGCTTTTTATGGACATCACAAAACATTCTCTCTACTGGGCCTTAGTGAGAGCTACTGCTTGCATAACCAACACAAAGGAGATTGTATTGTTAATGTTCCAGTGAAAAACGCAGAAATAATGCTCAGAAAAATCTTTCCAATCTGAATGAATAAAATCACAAGTGAATCCACTCATCGCTGCACAGACACTATGTGCAGCAAGTAGTATGAAATGTAACGCAGTGTGGTGGTATTTATTTTAGAGCTGAATTGTCTCAGTTATTAGAATAATATTTTGCTCCATTCACAGTAACTTGTCACTTTTTGTACAGCAGTTGTCAATTTCTTTGAGGAACTAAGCAAGATGTATGTCTAACAAACAGATTAACACACATCAGCAATTGGCTCTTTAGTGCATGTTCCATTATGTTACTATGTTCAGGCCTACATTACTATTTATATAATACACAGAAGAATGAAGAGCTTCCAGCAGCTACTCACTGGTGGCCATAGTAGCGGTTAAAGCAGCTCCTTCACTGTGGTGGCAGTGGCCAGCTGAAGGCCTTTTATTTGCAAGCAGGACAATATCCAGTACCGAAAATTTGAGCCTCTTACTTTCTGACTGGTTAACAGATCAAATACATCAGTAAACAAGAGATAAAATAATAGCCAGCTACAAGAGGAATTTATTTTTATAGTTTAATTTTTCAAAAATTAACTAATTTTGAATTTGAGAAGGACTTAGCTTTTTTAAAAAAAAAAACAAAAAAGGTTTTAATCTAAACGCAGAGCCCTTGCAGAAAATAACCATAGAGAAAAGCTGTGGGTTCATTTTGTTGACACTGTCAGGAATATAAACAGAACTTTCAGAATTAATTACAATCAGTATCACTGTCTGGGTCCATATTTCCTCCACTCCCTCATAGACTCAGAGACCTTCCCCCCCGTAACATAAAGCATTTATTGATGCAGGCAGCAATGGTACACTCACTGATATTCAGTCTCATATTACTAGGCCAGAGTTTTTGAAACAATCAATTACATTACATAAAACCAACCAATATTATTCATTAAAATATTTTTTTTAAGTGACAGTGGAGTCTAAGAGTGATGCTGTCACTTGTTTGCATCAGAAGCTATGACATAGTCTATTTATGTTTTTTGTGGAGGTTGTACTTCTAAGATAACCAAGTCAGACTCACTTCACATGGTTCTGGTGCAACTTACTGTCACATAGAATTAAACAAGAGTCTGAAGGACTGAATTATTTCAGACCACAGTACTCTTCAAGGTTTCAAAATACTTTTCTATCTGGATACAACAATACTGCCATATTTTATTTGAGTGTCAGAAGACATACGGCTATTTAAGCAAGAATTATGATGATGGACCTTGATTTTGCACAGCTTTATGCTCTTAAACCTGAATGTTTGACTTATTGAAAACACATGTATTTCTCTTTCATGAAGTCTTCATTGTTTCCAAAAAAGGAACAGGCTAACACCATCCAAATGATGAAGATTAGCAGGAAATAGGTAATTTAGGGAGCATTCCTAGCAGAGTTCCACACATGCAGACAGGGCCGTCCCTAGCCATTTTGGTGCCCTATGCAGCCCCAGGCCTCCACAGAGGGGAATGGGCAGGCTTGGAGGATGGGGGAGGGACTGGGGACTGCCCCCCCAGCACTCACTGGTGAAGCGGAGCAAGCTGGGGTCAGGTCACTCCACTTCTCGCTGCCCAGTGAGTGCAGGCCCAACCCCTGCTGCAGTCCTCAGCAGAGTGGGAGTGGGGGTGGGGGTGGGGGTGGGAGGAGGCAGGGCAGAACTTTGGGGAAGGGGTAGAGTGGGGGCAGAGCAGAGGCTGGAGCAGAACATAGCTGCGTAGGGCACCAGGAAATTTGGTGCCCCAAAGTTCCAGATGCCCTATGCAGCTCCGTACTTTGCATATGAGTAGGGACAGCCCTGCATGCAGATATTATGGAACCTAAAATAATTTGTATTTTTTTAAATTTAGTCTCCTCCCTCACAGAATCTGGTTTCGTTTATTAATGGAACAGAGATTGTGTGATGGCTTAAACATGCTACTATTAGAATAACCTGTTTTCTCCTGTTTCTGCCATGTAAAGCAGTACATTTTAAAGATCAGTACAGTTATGTAGAAGTTAGTTATTCATATTTACTATCAGGTAATAGGAGCTGTTACACAGAGGAACAATATAAAGCAGGGTTCACTCTACTGTAGCCAGAAAAGTTGTTGGTAGGCATTTTGCTTTTTGGTTAGCCTAAGAATACAGTATCTGCTATATTTTTACTTTTAGAATTGATAGATATACCAGTGAAAATTATAAACAGATTCTTGCAATTTTTTTGCAGGAATTTTCACCATGAAGACATCATCTGGACATTAACTAGCTTAAAAATACCTTTGTTTTATAAGAAGTAGGTGACTTTCATTTAGAATATTCACTTCTGAAGCAAAGTAGAATATTGAAGGTACATTCTATGTTGAGCATCAAATTAAATAAATAAATCACATTGTATGTACTGTACCAGGAAATATTGCATTTGATATACACTCAACATAACTGGCTTCAAATAGATTACATCATACTTTTTTGGTTTTAACTATTTTACAGATGTTTTTTCCAACTTCAGCACAACCCCATCTTTTCAATTAACTTACCAATTGAAACATCCGCCATTTCTCATTGTTTAATCTTTTACCTCTACAACACACACACACAGGCATTCATAGCATTAACCTGAAGTTCCCGGACTCCTAGATTTTCCATTTTATGCCATACTGTAAAAATGGTTAATAAGATCAGTAATTTCAGGGTTTTGTTTTTTTCATTTTGACCATCTGTTCAATAGGATAAAGGCAAAGAGGGCTTATTATTAAACCACTCAGTTACTTTCAAACACACTAAAACTTATTATTTGTATATCTACATTGTTCACCGTCTAACTATCGACTTGTGATGTACACAAAAGAATACTGCTCATACTATCGTAGTGACAAGGACCCCAGTGATGGACCAGGACCCATTGTGCTAGATGCTGTACATACACAGAACAAAAACACAGTCTCTGCCCCCAAAGAACTTACAATCTAAACACAAGACAAGAAACAGATAAATACAGACTTCTGGGGAAGTACAACAATCAAACAGTATTGGTCAGAATTTATATAGTGCTTTTCATCTAAAGATCATGACAATGAAACTCGTTCAGAGTAAGACTTTGTCTTCACTGACACAAAGGTGTGAGGGGGATTTTTAAAAAAAATACAGTGCAATAACTAATACTCACTCACTCACTCACTCATGCCCGTCACCCCAATCGGGGGTAACTAATACCTGATATGTAAAAACCTAAGAGGAGACAAGGCATTTGTAGTGTTTACTTCAAAGTAGCTACGTGAGGTCTGCACTACACCCTGCCGCCCGTAGTTGACCTCACCTAATTTAACTCTACAAATGCCTTGTCTGCACTATATTTTTGCAGCAAGATAGCTAACATGCCTTAAACTGAGCTAACTCAAACTGTAGTTTATATCCCTGACAGCATACTCATCTCAAGTTAAAAGCACCACCATACTTAAGTTAATGGATGGTGTGTGTGGCTGCAGAGTTAGGGGCAACATTTCAGTTTATGATTCAAGTTAACTCTGTAGTGAAGACAACCCCTAACCGTTTGATACAGTAACAATTTATCAGCAGATTTAAAAAACCATCTGCAGAGTAACTAGGGGTGTGTGTGTGTGTGTGTGTCATTTAATGTCACTAAAGCATTTATCAAACTAAAGCCATGCTGTTTATCAGATAAAACCACAACATATATTTACATTATTAGTATTCTAAGGTTGGTCAAAAATATAATTGCAAACATGTTACACATATGAGTGGATATGCAAATAGTGAGATATTTGGCTAGTTTGAGAGAGAGAGAGAGATAAAGTCAGGAGAGCTACATGGCAGAGAACAGAAAACAGAGCAGAAGCAAGTCAAGGTAGAGATACACTATGTATCCTCCACATACGGGCTGTTCTTGCAGCAGGTATACTTTACATGCCTTGTCACTCGATCACCAAGCCGCACATTTAACTGTTAAGCCTCTTTCATATGAATGGAAAAAAATAACTCAAAACTAGACTTTAGAGAGCAGAGTGAAGGCTGATTAAAAATCTACAGAGACTGAAGCAACCAAGGAGGAATTGTTCTCATGTTGCTGGCAACAATCAGGAGTTACAAATCAGCCCAGATTTATTAACCCAAAACACTGCCTGAAGAAATTGAGGGGGGGAGGGGAGGAGAGGAGTGACATGGAGCAGCAGGAGAGGTGTCATTTTAAAATATTCTCTGCTACTCTTCTTTCATAGTTATTCTTTTCCTCTCCTGGATCAAACTTATATTGAAGATGATGGAGAAATACCTCACTGTCCATCAACCACTGAATGCCACTCTCCATCCACCCACCCAAATCAAGCAACAGGGATTCCCAGAAGAGGAAATTATAGTCTTCAGTCAGCCTGGTCACCCCTCGCCTCAATTCTACTGGCAGAGCCTGCCACAGAAAGCTCCATACCCCTTCCTCATATTGCTTCCTAACAGACCTTGGCAGCCCACCTGTGTAACCCTTTTCCTGTTCACCATCTCTCTACCAGACAAACCCAGCCACTTGCCCCCTTCTCTACAAGGCAAACAAATCATGACACAACCAAGCCCTTTTTAGCTCCTATCTTCCAGTTAAATCCCTCCCCCCACTCTTTTTCTCCTAGATACCCATCTCCAGTCACCCTTCCTCCCCTCGAAGTCACACAGCATTCTCCCCCCAGCCAGCCCTGTATCCCCTTCTCTCCCCCCTCTAGACAGACAGACCTAGAGCAGGGATGTAGCTCAGGAGTGCTTTCCCTCACCCTACAAGTCTCTACAGTGGGAGTGGGGCTTCCTGTTTTGCTCACCCTCTGTGGGAAAGTCACTTCAGGATTGCAACTGTCACTATAAGCCCACCCCAGAGCCATTCAGCCCACAACGGGGGAGTGGGGATGCCAAGGACCTTCCCCAGGTGCATTAAAAGGGCCTCAACTTCCCACACATGCAACACAAACCCACAGCCCACCCCTACTGCAGCCACCATCCCCCCGCCAGCGCCCAGCCCACCTCGCCCAGCCCCACTGCAACCACCGCCCCGCCCCAGGGCCCAACCCGGGCACGCCCGAGAAACGCTCAGCTACCCCCTCCCCCTCAACACCCCCTTTTAGATAAAAAGCACTTTCGGGGAGAGGGGAGAAGCCCCAGGGCCGCTCTCCCTGTTCCCCTCCCGCCTGCCGGCCGCTGGCAGCCCCCGCAGCAAACTCCTTCGCAGCTTCTCCCGCTGTTTGCACCCCGCGGAGGGGCCCTACCTGCCGCGAGTTGGGTGCGCGCACCCCGTGCTCAGCTCCGGCGGGCATGAGCGGAGCTGGGCGGGCCCCGGCACCCGGAGCCTCGGCACCCAAGCCCGGAGCCTTCGAGCGTGTCCCCTGCTGGCGGGCTCAGCTCCCCCGGCATCAGCCCCGCTCCTGCAAAGGGGCGGGCTCCTCCCAGCCGCTCAGCTCCACCTGCCTCAGCCCCCCGAGCCCGGACAGCGCCCCACCTTTCTCCGCGCTCGGAACTCGCCGCCTCTGCCTGCGCTCCCCACCTGCTGCAAGGTGAAGCGAGCGGAGCTGCAGGAACAGCGGCGCTCCACGTGTTCTGTGCCACGGGCGGCTCCCCTCGGCGAGGGCTCCTACTAGGGCACCTCAGCCCAGGAGCCCGGCCTGCCCGCACCTGGCCCCCGTCTTTGCCCAGTCGCGCCTGTGCTCTGTTGCCAGGCTAAGACCAGGTGAGAAGCTCCTTGCCAGCCAAGCCAGCTACGGGAGCTGTCAAACACACACGCACTTGCTAGAGCGAGTTTTAAATCTGAGGGCGGGGGATATTATTTAAGACGCTTCAAATGTGGGGACGCTAAAAACAGTTAGAGGAGGCTTTGAACGCTGAATGGGGAGGTTTGTACTAGTCAATACTTGTGATGGAACCACTGTTCACTGGGGAAAGGAGGATTAGCAGATAACTGTATAAAATAAAAGTCAACTTTAGGGCTAAAAAGGAAGGAGAGCTGAGAGGCAGAGAAACAAATATCAACATTTTATTCAGCCAAATAACTGTAGGAAATTGAATACAATTGACATGGCTCAATCTTTTCATTTTTGTGTTGGCTTTCTTTCCTTGTTATTTTCTTTTGCTAAGTTCTAAGGTTAGGACAGGACTCTGACTTTGGCTTTGCTGGCTGCTTTGTATTTTTAAATAAGTTTTGAAATCATCTAGAGGCCAGGGGAGGCTCTTTTTCATATTTTATAAGAATTGAAGTAAATATATCTGAAAAATAACCTTACACTTATAGAGTACTTTTAATCCTAAAGCAATTCACAGGCTATGGCCCTGCAAACTCATACAAATAGACAACTTAGTGCATACCCTTAACACACGTGTTTACAGGCTCTGGGCCTATATATGTATGTATGTCGCCAATAAAATGCAGCCTTCTCTGTAATAAAAAGCACAATAAGGAACAGGAGCAGAGCACCTCACACTAGTATAGTAGGAGATTTGGGCTAAAATGCCAAAACCAACCTTTACTCTCACAAAAAGTTCCATGGAACCATTAAACAGGTTTTTGAAAGGAATCTCATTTGGAGAGGGAAGTTTTGGGTTCTTCTTGCTGTTTAATTTTTGTAATATAGATCAGGCATGTTTATAGGCTTACCTCCCCTGGCCTTTTTGTACAAGAGAAAATAAAATAAACATCAGTGAAGAATATTCAGCACATCAATTGTGAATGCATCATCCTACAGGCTTTACCAAACTACTTTATAAAAACTCAGCAAACTAGTCAAAATTATATTTCCTGTCTTTCATTTATCAAACCAACAAAATGGTAAAAAAGAAAGAGGGGGTTGTTTGTTTGTTTTTAAGTACATTAGGAACAGAAAGAATCCTAACAGTATTAGTCCATTACTAGATGAAAATGGTAGAATTATCAACAATAATGCAAAACAGGAGATAGGATCAATAAATATTTTTGTTCTGTATTTGGGAAAAAAATCAGATGATATATCATATCATATATGACGATCATGAAACACTTTCCATTCCAACAGTAACTCAGGAAGATGTTAAAAAGCAGCTACTTAAGTTAGACGTTTTTAAATTAGCGGGTCTGAATAATTTGCATCCAAGAGTTTTTAAAGAGTTGTCCCAAGGAGCTCACTGGACAGTTTGTGTTGATTTTCAATAAATCCTGAAACACTGGGAAAGTCCCAGAAGACTACAAAAAGCTAATGTTGTCCCAATATTTTAAAAGGATAAACTGGATGACTTGCCAGTTGGCGTGGCAATGATCCCAGGCAAAATACTGCAGTGACTGATAGAAAACTTGATTAATATAGGATTGAAGGATAGTGTAACTAATGCCAACCAACATGGTTTTATGGAAAATGGACCCTGTCAAGCTAACTTGATATCTTTTTTGGATGAGTTTACAAGTTTGGTTGATAAAGGTAAAAATGTTTAATTGATCTAATAGACCAGTGGTACTCAACCAGGGATACGCGCACCCCTGGGGGTACACAGAAGTCTTCCAGGGGGTACATCAACTGACCTAGTTAGTTTTACAACAGGCTACATAAAAAGTACTAGCAAAGTCAGTACAAACTAAAATTTCATATAGACAGTGACTTGTTTATAGTGCTATGTACAATATACTGAAATGGAAGTACAATATTTATATTCCAGTTGTTTTATTTTATAATTATATGATAAAAATGAGAAAGTACAATTTTTCAGTAATACTGTGCTGTGACACTTATATTTTTATGTCTGATTTTGTAAGCAAGTAGTTTTTAAGAGAGGTGAAACCTGGGAGTATGCAAGACAAATGAGATTCCTAAAAGGGGTACAGTAGTCTGGAAAGGTTGAGAACCACTGTAATAGACTTCTGTGTAAGGCATTTGACTTGGTACTGTTCAACATTTTGATTAAAAATTAGAATGATACAAAATTAACGTGGCACACATGGATTAAAAATTGTCTGACAGGTCTCGCACTGTAATTGTAAAGAGGAAATCATCATCATTAAGCACAAGGAATCAGTTTTTGGCTCTTCATTATATAACATTTTTAACAATGACCTGGAAGAAAACATATAATCATCTCTGATAAGGCTTGCAGATGATACAAAGATTGGGGGAGTGGTAAATATTGAAGAGGACAGGTTGTTGATATAGAGCAATCTGGATTATTTGGTAAACAAACAAGCAAGCAAACAATATGCATTTTAATACAGCCACATCTAGGTTATATAACTAGGGACAAAGAATGTATGCCATCCTTACAGAATGGGGGATTCTACTATGGGAAGCAGTGACTGAGAGACTGGAGGTTCATGGAAGATAATTACTGAACATGAACTCCCAGTGTGACACCCTGGCCAAAAGGGCTAATATTATCTTTGGGGATATAAATAGGAATCTTGAATTTGAGAAGGGCAGTTAATATTATCTGAGTATTTGGCACCAGTGTAATTGATACAAGAATACTGTGTCCAGTACTGATGTCCACAATTCAAGAAGAATGTTGATAAATTAGAGAGGGTTCAGAGAGAAAAGCCATGAGAATGATTAAAGGATTAGAAAAATTGCCTTATAGTGAGATTTAAGGCATTCAATATTTAAGTTAACAAAGGAAAGGTTATCTTTAAAGGATGACTTGATTACAGTCTTTAAGTACACAGGGAACAAAAATTTGATAATAGGCTTCTCGGTCTAGCAGACAAAGATGTAACAAGATCCAACAGCTGGAAATTGAAACTAGATGAATTCAGATTCGCACCAAGGCATTCATTTTTAACAGTGAGGATAATTAATCATTGGATCATCTTACCAAGGGTTGTGGTGCTTTTTCCACCACTGTCAATTTTAAAATCAATGGTGGATTTGTTTCCAAATGATACATTCTAGTTCAAATAGGAATTAATTCAGAGAAGTCACGTGTATGATACATTTGGTCAGATAAGATGATCACATTGGTCCCTTCTGGTTTTATAATCTATTAATCTGTAGAAAACCCCAAAATAGTAAAATGGTTTCCTTTAGGTTTCTAATCATATTGGGCCTAATCCAGCTCCCACTAAAGTCAACAGAAAGACTCCCTCTGATTTCAATAAGAGTTGGATTGGGACCATCATACATGGACCAAAGTCTATATATTATAACAGTGCTGAATAAAGAGTATACCCTAACATCATTGTTAGAATTTAAGAAACATATAATAAAGTTTAAAAAAATCAACAATAACCTGCAATTCTGAGATGCACTGCTCTTAACAATGAATTTCTATATTTGTACTGATTACATGATCACAAATAATGTTCCTTTGGAAGTTTATGTGATGTTAAGTCACACCATCAGACCCCTATATACTATATTATCCTCCAGAAATGTTGTATGTTTCAGACTCAACCTTCCATGTATGTGTAAGATAGGATTTTTACCTTCTCCATACGTTTCAATATATATTTTCAAACATATTATTGTGCTTCATATTTTACTGAATTTTTAAAAATGTATATCTCAAAATATTCTCAATATGTGTCTTTTATGGTGGTACAATGTTAATGCCCAAATATGAATGTCCTTCCATTCTACATCTAAAAGTCGCTTGTTCAGCAAAGATTAGATTTCACCTACCTCATGCCAGCTTTTCTTCATATATAGGCATCTATCTACAGGTCAGGAGAAATGTAGCCTAATCCTGATTCATAACACATAATTATTCAGGTAGAGCGTTGTTTGGGGATAGAGATATGTATATAAATTAAATTTCCATCTGTGACTGACTGTTACTAGGAGGAACCATCAACTTTTAACCACATTGATTCGGTGGTTTAAATGAAATCTGGCTGCCTAATTTGTAAAGAGATTTGCGACCTTCTATAGTAAAGAAGCCAGTATTTCATTTCTGCAGTCTAGACACATGTATATCTAATACCCATTAACTAGTTAACTGTTGTACATCATTTTGAAAATGTAAAGTATGATATAAGTGCTAAGTATTATCACAAGTAATTTTCTAGCTAAGCTAGCAAAAACCTTGAAAATATTAAGCACACTGAAACAGATAATGTGTTTCCATTTTGTTTTGTTTTTTGTATTCAGGCACCTGGAATGTCATACTCTACAGAACAGTACTGAAATTCTTGCCATTTGTAAAAGATAAATTATTTTCCATTTTTAAAGGGTGTTTTCATTCATTTATTCAAACTAAGTTTAATCACCTGTTTTTGTCTATAGACATATTATTTACATAAGCTCTCTGAAAGACTTTTCATTATTGCAAACATTTGTTCAATTGAAGAAAGTTAGATAGTAAACAACAATAATCTGCTAACAGTTTACAAATAATACAGTACAATCTAGGTTACCAGAAATGTGGGGACCCATTAGTCTTGCTTCTATCTGAACCATTATTGATGTACATAGTGTGTAGCTGGAATTTCATATATGTATGTAAATTGAGCTATGAGTACACAAATATTTCACCATCACCACATTTGATATCTTCTCTGTAACACACACATCCTTGTATTATAGCAAGTGGAAATGTAATAGTGAAGATAAAGTTTTGACTTTCTTAGAACCTCTTTTTCAGTTGCTTATAGTTTCTCGAATTTCTTTGGGCTGAAATTCACTATCCTTGGATCCAGTGCAAGTGATTTTTCTTTTTAAGTTTGAGCTTTTTGAATTAAGCAAGAGTGAGGAAAATAAAACTTTTGCCATGTTACAAAGTAAAATTATTGCATTCTTATAGCTCAGAATGGTTGAAGTTGGAAATTACAAATGTAGTATGTTTTATAGTTAGGGTGACCAGAGGTCCCATTTTTAAAGGGACAGTCATATTTTTTGGTACTTTTATTTATATAGGCGCCTATTAACCCCCACCCCCTGTCCTGTTTTTTCACAGTTACTATCTTGTCACCCTATTTATAGTTCATATTCAGGAAGATAACTAGCCCAAGTTTGGAATCTGATTCAGTAGTTTTATAGTGATATTTTATAAAAATTGTAATGTTCATACATGCCTTATTTTTTTTAAACCACCTGCACTTTATATGGTAGCTTGTATGGTTATGAATGTGTGGCAGTATTGAATCTCTATTGTATTAGGCTATTCTTATCCATATAAATAAGGCCTTAAGTGCTGAGCCATCTTTAGGCAGCTTAGAGCTGAAACTAAAGGCTGCTCATCCTTCAAGGTTGCCTGAGAAGCTGTGCTGCCTTGCAGTGTATGCCAGTAGCCCTACTCATGATGAAAAGTTGTAGCAACATACAGGGGACCTACAACAGATGTAAGCAGCAGCAGTTAGCAGGCACTATTTGCAGCAATGTCATGTGGTTGCACCCCTGTTTCTCCACTACCTGTTGCACTCCCATTCCCCAGCCACAAATCCATGGAAAGACCTCTACAGGGCCTACGAATGATGTCTGAGAATGCATCAGAATAACTGCTCTCACCCCTCTGTGGATTTTTGACCCCTTTCTTGATGTATTGTGCTACCTTCATTTCGTGCAGTGCAGGGTATCATGTGTGGCCCCTTACTGGTAAAGGTTCTTTTAAGTACTTAAAAGCAAAGTTAGAGCTCAATCTTTAGTTTTATATTCACTCATAAAATCTTTAAAAGATGGCATTGCTCCCTAAGGGCACCTTTAGCATTTCACATTTTTTAAAAAACCATGGTTGTGGTGGTGGTTTTCTAAAGCCACATGTATCACAGTTGACTTGAAAGTAAGTATAATGGAAAATTCCTGGGATCTTGAACACAAATCCTTTAAAGCCAGCTGGTTATCAGCAAGCCAGCATTTTCTCCATTACATTGGGGGTGGGGGGGAGCACTCAGACCACAACTTTTGTAACAGGCTAGCTAATCTCAAGCACTGTGCTCTTGGAATGGGAGGCTGGTGTGAAGCTTCTTCAGAGGAGCTGCTGGAAAAGATGAACACCCTGGGATGTTATAAAGAGAATCCAGAGAGTCATGCTTTTTGTTAGGGTCATGATGTAACCAGTGCCCTTAAGAAATCTAATGATTTTATTTATGCAGTTGTCGTATGCAGGTGAATGGTATCAACTTAAAGATTTTTCATTAATGCTTCTTCCTTAAATTTCAGAAACATTGGTAAAACTCAACAGATTGAAAGGTAAAATAATTTAAATTATGTCAATGCAATCCTGTTTCTACAAGATGTAAGACTTAATGTCTGGTAGCACAGACATATTTTTTGTTAATTAAAAACAAAGGAATTCAGCACTTTACCCTGGAAAAAATAGTTGGAAATAAAAATAATCACTTACAGTTCCAAACTTCCAGAGCCAAATCCTTTTTATTTAGTCAGACAAATAGTTCTACTGAAATCCCCTTAAAAAAAAAGTTAGTGAGACTTCTTGCATAAGTAAGTAGAGAATGATTTGACTAAATTTCAAAATCTTTATCTTGTGCAGTTATAATAAATTCCTTTGGTTTACAGATGGTATTAGAGGGCCTTTATATATATATACACTGGAACTGTTACCCAGGGTTTTATGAACCCAAAGTAGTGGTAATTTAATTTTTTTTTTTAGGCGGTATCAGGAATAAATAAATGAGGACATAGCTTTTTTGTCTGATAAATGACTGGTATCAACCAGAGTTCTTTTATCTAAAACTATTTTTTTATTTGGTATTAAGCACATACACATATGTGCTATAGCAGTAGTTTAGAGCACCCCAAACATTATAGTTACCCAAAATCCAAGATGGTTTTGAGCGATTACCAGTCAGGCTTCCAGGGCCTTCCTTCCATCCTGCTGATAGGAAGTTTAGGTGTCAGTTCCTTGCCCAAAGAAAAGCTCCCTCGGACAGTTCTGAGGTGTTTACTTTTACTTAATTTCTAATAGCTAATTTTTACAAAACAGATAAGAACATAAGAATGGCTGTACTGGGTCAGACCAAAGGTCCATCTAGCCCAGTATCCTGTCTACTGACAGTGGCCAATGCTAGGTGCCCCAGAGGGAGTGAACCTAACAGGTAATGATCAACTGATGTCTCTCCTGCCATCCATCTTGACCCTCTGACAAACAGAGGCTAGGGACACCATTCCTTACTCATCCTGGCTAACAGCCATTAGTGGACTTAATCTCCATGAATATATCCCGTTCTCTATTAAATGCTGTTATAGTCCTAGCCTTCACAACCTCCTCAGGTAAGGCATTCCACAGGTTGACTGTGCGCTGTGTGAAGAACAACTTCCTTTTATTTGTTTTAAACCTTCTGCCCATTAATTTCATTTGGTGGTCCCTAGTTCTCGTATTATGGGAATAAGTAAATAACTTTTACTTACCTACTTTCTCCATGTCACTCAGGATTTTATATACCTCTATCATATCCCCCTTTAGTCTCCTCTTTTCCAAGCTGAAGAGTTCTAGCCTCTTTAATGTCTCCTCACATGGAACCCGTTCCAAACCCCTAATCATTTTAGTTGCCCTTTTCTGAACCTTTTCTAGTGCCAGTATATCTTTTTTGAAATAAGGAGACCAACATCTGTACGCAGTATTCAAGATGTGGGTGTACCATGGATTTATATAAGGGCAATAAGATATTCTCTCTGTCTTATTCTCTATCCCCTTTTTAATGATTCCTAACATCCTGTTTGCTTTTTTTGACTGCTTCTGCACACTGCATGGACGTCTTCAGAGAACTATCCACGATGACTCCAAGATCTTTTTCCTGATTTGTTGTAGCTAAATTAGCCCCCATCATATTGTATGTATAGTTGGGTTATTTTTTCCAATGTGCATTACTTTACATTTATCCACATTAAATTTCATTTGCCATTTTGTTGCCCAATCACTTAGTTTTGTGAGATCTTTTTGAAGTCTTCACAGTCTGCTTGGTCTTAACTATCTTGAGCAGTTTTAGTATCATCTGCAAACTTTGCCACCTCACTGTTTACCCCTTTCTCCAGATCATTTATGAATAAGTTGAATAGGATTGGTCCTAGGACTGACCCTTGGGGAACACCACTAGTTACCCCTCTCCATTCTGAGAATTTACCATTTATTCCTACCCTTTGTTCCTGTCTTTTAACCAGTTCTCAATCCATGAAAGGACCTTCCCTTTTATCCATGACAACTTAATTTACGTAAGAGCCTTTGGTGAGGGACCTTGTCAAAGGCTTTCTGGAAATCTAAGTACACTATGTCCACTGGATCCCCCTTGTCCACATGTTTGTTGACCCCTTCAAAGAACTCTAATAGATTAGTAAGACATGATTTCCCTTTACAGAAACCATGTTGACTTTTGCCCAACAATTTATGTTCTTCTATGTGTCTGACAATTTTATTCTTTACTATTGTTTCAACTAATTTTGCCGGTACTGACGTTAGACTTACTGGTCTGTAATTGCGGGATCACCTCTAGAGCCCTTTTTAAATATTGGCGTTACATTAGCTATCTTCCAGTCATTGGGTACAGAAGCTGATTTAAAGGACAGGTTACAAACCATAGTTAATAGTTCCGCAACTTCACATTTGAGTTCTTTCAGAACTCTTGGGTGAATGCCATCTGGTCCCATGTGACTTGTTAATGTTAAGTTTATCAATTAATTCCAAAACCTCCTCTAGTGACACTTCAATCTGTGACAGTTCCTCAGATTTGTCACCTACAAAAGCCGGCTCAGGTTTGGGAATCTCCCTAACATCCTCAGCCGTGAAGACTGAAGCAAAGAATTCATTTAGTTTCTCCGCAATGACTTTATCGTCTTTAAGTGCTCCTTTTGTATCTCTCATCATCCAGGGGCCCCACTGGTTGTTTAGCAGGCTTCCTGCTTCTGATGTACTTAAAAAACATTTTTGTTATTACCTTTTGAGTTTTTGGCTAGCCGTTCTTCAAACTCCTCTTTGGCTTTTCTTATTACATTTTTACACTTAATTTGGCAGTGTTTATGCTCCTTTCTATTTACCTCACTAGGATTTGACTTCCACTTTTTAAAAGATGCCTTTTTATCTCTCACTGCTTCTTTTACATGGTTGTTAAGCCACGGTGGCTCTTTTTTAGTTCTTTTACTGTGTTTCTTAATTTGGGGTATACATTTAAGTTGGGCCTCTATTATGGTGTCTTTAAAAAGTGTCCATGCAGCTTGCAGGGATTTCACTTTAGTCACTGTACCTTTTAGTTTCTGTTTAACTAACCCCCTCATTTTTGCATAGTTCCCCTTTTTGAAATTAAATGCCACAGTGTTGGGCTGTTGAGATGTTCTTCCCACCACAGGGATGTTAAATGTTATTATATTATGGTCACTATTTCCAAGCAGTCCTGTTATAGTTACCTCTTGGACCAGCTCCTGTGCTCCACTCAGGACTAAATCAGAGAGTTGCCTCTCCCCTTGTGGGTTCTGTACCAGCTGCTCCAAGAAGCAGTCATTTAAAGTATGAGAAATTTTGTCTCTGCATTTCGTCCTGAGTGACATGTTCCCAGTCAATATGGGATAATTGAAATCCCCACTATTATTGAGTTCTTAATTTTGATAGCCTCTCTAATTTCCTTAGCATTTCATCATCACTATCACTGTCCTGGTCAGGTGGTCGATAATAGATCCCTATGTTATATTCTTATTAGAGCATGAAATTACTATCCATAGAGATTCTTGGAACATGTGGATTCACTTAAGATTTTTATTTCATTTGATTCTACATTTTCTTTCACATATAGTACCACTCCCCCCCCAACCTGTCCTGTTCTTCTGATATATTTTGTACCCTGCAATGATTACGTCCCATTGATTGTCCTCAGTCCACCAGGTTTCTGTGATGCCTATTATATCAATATCCTCCTTTATCATGAGGCACTCTAGTTCACCCATCTTATTATTTAGACTTCTAGCATTTGTGTACAAGCACTTTAAAAACTTGTCACTGTTTATTTGTCTGCCCTTTTCTGATGTGTCCAATTCTTTGTGTTGAATGTTTCTCGTCTGATCTGGCCCTTACATTATCCTCTTCCATCCTCTGCTCCTGACTATAACCTAGAGAATCTCTATCAATATACTCTCCTCTAAGAGAAGTGTCTGTCTGATCCACGTGCTCCTTTGCAGCAGTCGGCTTTCCCCCATGTCCTGGTTTAAAAATTGCTCTGCAGCCTTTTTAATGTTAAGTGCCAGCAGTCTGGTTCCACTTTGGTTTAGGTGGAGCCTAAACCCTACTGGGTTACCAATGTTTTTAGCTTTAACAAAACACTTATTTTTATTAGCAAAACATTTTTAATATTTTAGTTATAACAATAATAAATCATATATTAAAGACACTTAAAACCAAGGTTGGCTATTTAAATATTTTTATTGCTATGGTATATTAATTTTTTTTGTTTTTATTAGCAAAACTGCAATTATGCAGCTGGTTTGGCTGTGCCTTTCAGAGTCCTAAAAATTATTCCTCACTATGTGGTATTTGGTTTTCAGCTAACAGTAGCTTGACACACAAAATGGCTGGCTGCAATTATGTTAAATTTAATTTTCTCAGAACAGAACAAATCCTTAGTCAACTAGGACTTCACCATTGTCTTTCCGCAGCACATTATGGTCACTAAAATCTTCCAGCTGGTATTGGGGACAGAACCCATATTTTTCTAGAAACTCAGGACCCTGACTTGAGCTCTCTCTTTTGGCTGTAACACAACTGAGTAGTATGATCCCATCCTGCAGAGCTATTTCATTACAATATTATACCTGCATAAGACCTCTTCTAAGGTGAAGGGATGTCTGTCTGTATGTCCTGATAGATATACATATGTCTACACAAAGGTAAATTTTTTCTTTGTTCTACACAAGTGCTTAATAGTGAGACAGGGGCACAAGAATCCTCTTCTTCACTCCCTCCCAAGCATAGGAGCCTGACAGAAAGTTGGCCATGTGCTTTCTTGTCACTAGCTAGCTAGCACTTAATGGCCCCAAAGGGCTGTTAGAGAAACAAGCTGGGTGAGGTAATATCTTTTATTGTACCAACTTCTGTTGGTGAAAGAGAGAAGCTTTGGCACTTATATGGAGCTCTGCAGAGTCCCACTGAAGTCAATGGGATTGCACATGGGTGCTGGGGTCTGTGATCTGCTTGCATGGATCTGACTGAAGGATTAGGGCCAAAGTCTTAATCTGTATTTCTTTTAATAATACAATAGTCTAGAAACCTCTAACACCAGACTTTGCCTGCAGCCCCAAAGGAGGGATACTTTGTAACCTTTGAATGCAAATAATAGGGTGATTCTGAGTGGGTGGCAGAGACTCTTCCTGCTCTAGTTCTCTTCTAGACTTCTTGCCAAATTGCTTCTATGTTCCTTACTCCCTCAAACTGCACAATGCAGGTCTTGATTATACAAACTTTTAAACACAGAAATTCAAATCCAAACATTGTCAGTTTAACAAACCAGATCAGATTATATTTGTTTGATTATAATTTTAAAATATAACCAAAAGTTACATTTTCACACATTGGAAGTATAACTTTTCTCCGACTGTTCAAGTCATTGAGAGTTTTCATGTTTTGAATGGTTTGGAATAAAAACTCTGTTGTACTGATTAAATTCAGGATCAACTATAGGGTGTATTGTGTCGCAAGCATGACTAGAATAGCATGTCCTGAAGAAGGCTGGAGTGGAAGAACCTTTAGCTGGCATTAAAACAAGATGCCAAAAAATCGCATCCTCTAGTTGTTGCATTAGTAAGACAGACACATTATTAACCTCATCCAGGTAGAAGCAAAGGAAGCCAGAAGCTTGAAACTATGCCCATATGTGGTTTAAAATGTAAACATTCCGATACTTCTATTGAGCAGCTGCTAATTTTATTGTAAAGGAATGGAAATATGCTTGTGGGTAAACAATTCCAGAGCAGATTTAAGTGTCCACGCTGCTTGGTGCCTTAAGCGGTTGGCCCCAATTCAGATAGAGTATACAGATTCATCAAGGGATCACTCAGTAAAATGAACAGTAGGTACATTTAGAATCAATAAAAGGAAATACTTTTTTTACACAGCAGATAGCCTGTAGAATTCACTACTCAAAGAGGTCAGTGTAAAATACTGTAGCTAGATTTTCAAAAGAACTAATTAATTGTATAAGCAGTAACATTTGTAGCTATGCATTTTAAAGTACGAGTAATCACATTTCATAGCTTAAACTGATCCCTGCAGGGGTTAGGTTGGATTGGACTACACCGTTCTTCTACTGGTTAGGTCCGTTACAAGAAGAGATTGTTTTACTTTTCTATGAAGAATAAAGTATCAGCTGTTGCAGGAGGCAATATACTTTATTTGCTATATCAACTCTAATGCAGTATGGCAAAATTCTAGGTTCACATCAGTCTAGATTGATTCACACCCATGGAGTAGACTAAGGCAGTTACAAAATTAGGGGAAAACAGGTCTTTTGGGGTGGTTTATTTATTGTACTACCATGCACAGGCCTATTGGAAAAAATTGTCCCTCTCCTGAGGCAATTACAATGTGAGTAAATAAATATAATGCAACAGACACAATAGGCAATCTGGAAAAATATGTTAATTTAGGTCCCAATCCTGCCCTGAGAATCACGTGAGCTGAGACTCACGCTTACAGAGTCCCCCGTTGAAATCATTGGAGTCCTTCTAGATAGTTTTTGGGATAGTGTAGGACCAGGGCCTTAAAATAAAATGAAATAACACTTTATTAGAGTGCTGAGAGGACTTTGAGCAATTCGTATTGAATTAGGCTGAGGATCTGAAAGATTACCAGTTAAATGTATGTTATTGCTGCAGTGGTTGTGCTTAGAGGCCCTGGTTGGGGGATTACGGTCTTGTGCTAGGTACTGTACTGATGATATTCTTCCTCTGATATTCATCCTGCTTGAGCTTTAAGCTAAAGTACAAACCAGCAAACAGCATAAATAGTGAAAAGTGCATTATAAAAATTCTCCCATTTTTAATATTCTAGACACATGCTCATAACAAGGGTTTTTTATTAAATATTAACACAAGGATATACAACACACAAGGATATTTTATTAAATATGGCATTGTCATTTTAAATGTAGGAACAACAACAAAGAAAGGTCCAAGTATACTGTAATTGTACAGCATCAATCAAGGAAATCCACCAAATGTTAATGCTATTTGGCCTGCTGCACAAGAATTAATTGGATGGAAGCAAATCATATCCACCTGGGGGAAGAGATCTGCTGCTGATATAAGGAGAAGGATGGAAATCACAAATTTAACAGGTTTTATTTTGTGCTATCACATTTCACTGCACTAAAAACCATGAGAGCTTTAGAAAGATGAGTTTACCAGGTAGGCCCATTGCCAGGACCCATTTTGCAAATGTATTGGTTTTTAATATATAATAGTCTAGAATAACTTACAATAGTAACTCAAACTGACAGTATCTACAAAGTTTAAGATCCAATATAATTCAATCTAACAATTTTTATGTAAATTATTTTAGTCCAAGTTGCATATTCCTTTATTTCATGGGGCTCAGTCTTAATTTCCTTTTCTGTAGCTTTTCTACAGCTATACTGCATTTTGATAATATTACCACTGAAGCTGAAGACAGTATTTCAACTATTAAACCTACCAGAAAATTATAGTTAGATTTATCTCTGTTTTAGTCATACAACTTTGCTTTCTGCTGACTTTTCAAACTGCTTTTCCATAAAGTCTAGACATTTCAGAGAGGGTGCCTATTATTGTCCTTACTGCATTGTCTCTTACCAAAGTATTCCTTGAGTGTTTTTTAGTAGCATTTGGCCATGCATGTTCGTTATAGGGGAGGCTGTTAGCACAACCTAGAAATAAGGGTTCCTGACACTTCCCACTATTTTCAGTTGCTTATACCTTTGCAAACTTTAAACATTTGAGCTGAAATTTTCTATGCAGAGTGTCTGCTTCTGATCAAAATTTACTGGAAAATTTCAGAGTGCCAGAGTGCATGGGTGGCGAAGGGAACTGGGAGTGGCTGGGCAAAGAGTCTGGGACGTGGAGCCTGTGGTGGGTATGTGGAAATGGATGGACAGATTGGACCTCCAAGCTGGAGTTTTAAACTGGGAGCCAGTGGGGACAAGAGAATGAGGGGTGTGGGGGGGTGAGGGATAGAGAGACTGGATGAGCAGCTGGAGGAAGGGGGAAGACTAAGATTTGCTGACCACAGAGACTGGGACTGGAATGAGAAATGGCGATTGGGACTGACAAGGAGTCAGGGGTGGGAAACAGGGACAGGTTGAAAGGGACAGAAGGGAACACTGGTGGGGAAGTGGGGGGAAGGGGCAGAAGGGTCTGTGCCCACCAGAGCACACTCCCCTCTAGAGCCTGGAATGGAACCCAAGATTCCCGAGTCTCACCATTCCTCTGCTGTCAGCAAATATCAGTGAAACCCACTTGCAAAGCAGCCTGTCATCCCTCGCTAGTGCTGATCCACACAGAGGATGACAGCCTACTACTGCCATCAGTTTCTCTGTTAGCTGAAAGTAGCAGAGAGCTGTGTGGTTGATCTAAAGGTTCCTATTCTGCTGAAGACCTATGTGGGTGTCAATACCATGCCACATGATGGCATTTGGGGGGAGGAGAGGAGATTTTTGTTTAGACTGCTTTTTTAAAAACCTAGCAAATTATACACGCAGGCACACACACACACAAAAATCACATTAAAAACATTAAGGTTGCAAAGTCAAGGATTCAGAAGTTAGGAAATGCCAGAATTAAGGCTGCAAGTGCAACCCTGTGCATACGCACTGTGAAACAGTCTTCAATTTACATAATCACATACTATTGTTTCCACAGGACCCCTACTTCATTCAACTCACAGGATGGACCTGGCTCTGAGGATGAATCAGGATTGTGCACTGAAGGAGACTGTATAGTCTGTAGGATCGTGACTTCATTTAGAAGTTTGAAAGTGTGTAGTGAATGAAGTAGAGGATTGCAGACGAAGGAAGGATGGTCTCATAGTTAAGGCAGTTGAATTCTCTAGGCAAGTCAGTTAAACTAAATTTTTCCTAATTGTATATTCCTCATTTTCCTGACTGACTGACTCTCTGGGATCTGATTTGCAAAAGTGATGAGCACTCACAGCTGCAACTTAAATCAGTGGGGATTCTGCTTTCATCATATACAATGCTAAGTACTCTGAAAACTCAGGGCCTTGGTGAGGATATTGGATTGTTTTAGCCTTAAACTTTCAATATATCCCCATTTGAGAAATGGGGATATACTACACACTTGTCTCACAATACTACATCCACCCCCTACCTGTTTGTTGCCCCGGTCGTGGCATCATATCTAAGAGCTCATCTACACATACGTTTTGCTATACTTTAGGTTTACTGGTATGGTTAAAGCAGTGCATCCACACTAGTGTGGATGCAATTATATTCGTGTAGCTTAAGACAAGACATTTATACCAGTATAACTGTGTCCACACTAGGGCTTGTACCAGTATAAGCATGTTGGTAAAAAAAACAAAACAAACAAAAAAAACAATCGCCTAACTGACAGTTCTTATACCAGTAAAAAACCATGTGTAGACCAGGTCCAATATTATATTGCAAGCTCTTGTGAGCAGGGGACATATTTATTCTGTAGAAACACAAGTTTGGGTGACATAAAGATAAATAATATTTGGAAACAGTATTAAGGGTCCTTTAAGTTTTCCCAATAGAAGGAATATTTCTCCGTGTTTACATTGTATCTTCTGCATGTCACTTTCAATCTGGTGCAGACTGCTGCTTCTGAAAGCCTATTCTGCCTCTCCTTTCTGCTGTAGAACTGTACCTTAGATACTTGGGAGGCAGTTCAGGCTCTTTTACTTTGTTGGATCTACTGTAGTGCTCAGATGTCCCTTGACAGCTTTTAAAAAAACATCCTGACATTGTAAAAAGATGGAAGAGCAATTTTGCCTCATGAAACAGACAGGAATTTTCATCTGGCAGACCAAAAGGACTACCAATAGATCCACTGGTAATTGTACTTCTGTTATATCCACTATAAGTAAAACAAACTTTCTTTAATCAAGGCAAATGCACTTCTCCGTATTCATGCCAAATTTGACATTTTAAAAAACAGTCAAGTTTGAGCAGAGCCCAAGAAAAAGGCTGTGACACTTTTTTCAGGTACAAAACACTTTTTCCTCTCATTTGAGTAACTCAAAACCAGCTAAACAGATTTTTATGAAACATTAAAAAATATCAATTCAGAGTATAGAAATTTAAATCCATCTTAAATTCTTTAAGTCAGTTATAAAACGCTGAAAACAAAGATTTTTGAATGGGAATGCCACCAATGCAACCTTAACTTTAGCACTGTTAGCATAAAGTCCCACAAATGTCATTTAAAGATTATCTATATCAGAAGGGTTTAGATGATTTTACTTTACTTCTATTCATCTGACTAGGCAGATGGTACATTTTTCATTAACGTAGCAAATTTGAGTAAAAATAATTTTGTAGCCCTATTTTGTTAAATAGCATGAGGCCAGCAGTTAATTCAACATCAATTAATGACTGAACCTATTTAAACAAAAGGTACCAAATGTGCAGTCAATAAGTCACAAAGGAATGCATTTTAGAAATAGAAATAACAGACTAACTCATCCAGGATAAAATTTAGCCATTCAGATGCATCTAAAATATTAAGTCAGTATAATATTACTGTAAACATAATACTTATGTATTGGAGGGGACTAAACATTTTTGTAATTATAGTAAATTGTTAAGTGGGGCGAGGCTTTCAGAAGCACCTAAGAAATATAGAAGCACAAGCCCCAGAGGCGGAGTTGGACTGTGCTCTTATATCACTTAGGGATTTTTGAAAATCTCCCTGTACGATTTCAATAATTGTGGTGGTACTTTTTGAAGCATGGACGCTTGTTCACTGGGAACTGGACTGTGACCACCAAACTCATCTTACATAGACCTCTGAATAGCTGAGAATAGATTTCAATATATAGGGCTTCCTCTTAGTGTTACAAAATAAAACTGGCATGACCTTCCCCCTCAATTATCCGGGAAAACTAAACACCATCCCTGAGCACCTGTAACAAAGGAAAAAAACTTTCATTAAAAGGGAGAGGAACTTGGGGAAAAGGCCATAACAATGATTCAAAAGCATATAAACCATAAGTAAAACACCCATTCCACAGTATGTTGGACAGTGTCCTTTACTTCAGTTTCCTACCTTGTGGTGTGAAAGTCTGATGGCCAAGTGTCCCTTTAACACACCACTCCCCTTTCCCTCTGCTGCACTCCTTTGACAGTTGATTGTTCGAAGTCAGTGAAGTCCCATGGGTTCACTTTCCATCCCTGAAAGGGGAAGAGATTGTTGAGCAATGCTTCTGCAGGTGTTGTTGCCTACTGTTATCTCTACCACGGCTTGCTACTCCCTGCCGCCTTTGCCGCTGCTCACCTCTGCCTCTGTAATACCATGTTCTGAGGTTCCACCACTTAGCCTAGTTCTTAGTGATTTAAGCTCTTAGAGGGTTTACTGGGTAGCAGGGAACCTCACTACTACCACAGCCTCTCTGTTGTCTTTCACTCCAACAGTGTCCCCCCACCACATCTAGAGCTCTGCCCTTACACCTGCTCTTCAGTGATTTCTGCTGTAGTAATTACTAAGCAGAAACAAGGACTCTCAGAGCTGTCCAGACTCAACTATCTTTAAACAGTGGAGAGACAAGTGTTAAATGATATCTAGGGCTCTTTAAACACAGGCCACATCACTCGGTAGGAAAACCTGGCCCCACCCTCTTCTGACTTTCAGTTGGATTTGGCATCACTGTCCCCTGCTTAGCAAATGAGATTAAAGTTATGGTGACCCCCTCAAAGAGAGCATGCTAAGTACAGTTATGCTTCCCTTTACTCATACCCCTGCAATCGGTGCTAACTTAAACTGTAATCCCAAACAGCCAAAATTGATCACTTTGGCAATGCTGTTCTGTCTGGTGATCACCTAGGAAGCACAGTAGTTGTGTCCATGGAAATACAGTCTACTCTTGATGTCTTTTCCCCCCAGTTAATCACCAGATGTCAAGCAAAAATTCATTCAGACCTTACACCTGCCTAGAGGCCACAGTCAGAGATTGCAGCCCTATTGGGATAGGTGTTGTACAGAAATGAAGTAAAGTGCCTGCCCCAAAGAGTTTACATTTTTGGTGCTACAAGATGAACAGGTTGGAGAAGAAAAGGAGGACGATGAGTCATCTTGTGTGATCTGTAGGAAGTAGGTGAATGAAACAGGTAGTTCCTCAGGTCCTGAGAGGACAAAGAGAAAGTTCCCAGACTGTAATCCAAGAAAGAAAAGGTTCAAATTAGGCTTGTGTAAGGAGCCTATCATCTAGACGAGGGTGAGGGAAACAAGTAAGAGTACCTGAAAAGAGGAACCTCAGCTCTTGGATTGCAGCAGGGACCAATTTGTGAATTCTACTCTACAGAGGAGAAACTCAGCAGAACCAAAAATGAGAGACCTCTCCGTCACAGATTAGGCCTAAAGACTTTAGGTTCCAGATTTAGGGAAGGATTTTCACAACCAGGATTGAATTAAGACAACATGGGGCCCCACTGAGATCTGAAAGGGGCAGGATCAGCAATATGGGCCCCTTAACCCCCTCTCCACACTCCCCCCCCCCCAAAGATCATGTCAGGGGGCCCCTAATACTTATGCCAGGCTCAAAGGTATACCTGGGAGGGTGGATGGGGCTTTCTGCATTCTACTGGTACACACAGCAACCTCTGCTGCAATGGTTTTGGCAGGGGATGGGAGGCTCAAAGCAGTAGGTCTTAGATTTAACACCACAGTTGAGATGGATGGGGCAGTTCACACCTGTCAGATCCATTGTTACAGACTGTCTGCAGACTCACATAAGTGTTCAGTACTGTCATTCCTAAGCATTCAAATATCATGAGTCAGGATCCAAAATATCCTGGTTAAAAAATCCTTATGATTTTAATAATAATGTTGGGTTCTTTTCCTTTGCTTTCCGATTTGAACCTTCAGGTTATACTCGGGTCACATTTTCATGTTTTTCTTCATGATCATGAGAGCTAGAAGCTTACTTCTTTAAAAACAAAAACGCAACCTGAGATCATGCCCTCATCATGAGATGTCAAGCACTAGGGGCATAGGAATGGGCTTAACAGGGTGTGAAAAATCAGGGGTGGGGGGTAATAGGACCCTATATAAGAAAAAGACTCCAAAATCGGGACTGTCCCTAAAAAATTGGGACATCTGGTCACCATAGAGCCTAAGTACCTCTATCTTTAATCTGTCCTGCTCATAAACAAAGAGCTTTTCCTGTGATCAGTCAGTTATTAGAATTGATGATTGTGTTATGCCCATTACAATTTTTTGTTGTTTAGTTTAACTAAACTTGATTGAATTACCCTTATTCTAACTAAGCAGTGCCTTATCATGGCCAGTCTGCGGGAGAGGGGTCTTCTTATTTAGGACAACTGCATGTGAGGGTCTTGAGTGAATTTACTGAATACATTGGTCTACGATTTTTGAGAAGTCATCTGCTTCAGAGATAAAATGTGGTATTTATTATGTATTTTGATGTGCTAAATTCAAACATGATTTGACTATCGTCGCAACCCTGGTCCACTCTGACTAGTCATTGGGCTTGGCCGTGATAAAGGTCGCTATCGCATCCAACCTTGTGTTAATCAAGGAAGACGTTTTGTTACCACCTCATACATCAGCTGGGTGCATCTGATGACGATGAGAAGCTTTTGTTCAAGGCCATTTACAAAACACAAAGCCAGCCTTTCAGGTACCTCATGTTGGAAAATTCGAAGGTTTAAGTGAGCTAAGTTTAGAAGGAAGGCTGTCTTTTGACGATGGTCCTCGATTCGTGACTTCTCAGATGATGCATCTTTGACCTATCCACTGTGCGTCAGGCAAGGAAAAGAAATGGCTGGAAGCCTAGTTATCTGGAAACATTTTACTCGGGAAACTGAATCGATAAAATCATAGTTGACCGCCAGGACTAATCTACAGGCTGATACTATCAGAGGTGTATGGCAAGGGCGAACACTCCTCAAGGCCATACAAAGCCTTGGTTGACACATGTCACTAAAAAAGACACTATTTGTTGCTAATCTCAGCTAGTTTAATTCCATTTAATTCCGAAATTACTTGGCGCAGATGGAGCGCAGGCACGGCTGAGCATTTCACCAGAGACATTGCAACAATCCGAGAAACGGCTATATACAGGCAATGGAGCGCCCATCAATGCTTGCGGATATTGTGGACCTCAGTGAACAGAGATGGCTCCATTTAATGAATACAAGAGAGCTAACCATAAGCTGCCCGAGTCAGACATCTGAATAGGACTTAAACTCTGTAAGCATAAATAATTTTGCCGTTTTGTTTCATACATAATTTTATTTATATAACCCTTGTGTTTTAAAGTGTTACATAACAGGACTAGGTGAAATTTACTTCAGTAAAGCAACCCAAACACTATGAAAAGACCTAGGTTATATCAATTATTGATTAAAACTCTTACTATCTACACTAATTACATAGACATAAAATGTAAAAACTAAATATCTAGAAACGCTAGACCAATCAGTTGTTTTAATGAACCTTCAAATCGCCACAAAGCTGCCACTGATGTTGGTATTAGTTTTGCACCTCAAAAGTTGTTTCATGTTGTCATAGGTTTCCTTCATATGGACTGCATGACCAACTGGAATTGATGGCAAAACATTGCCATTATGCAGCAAAACAGCTTTAAGACTCGTCTTCGATGAATCAATGAACAGTCTCCACTCATCTGGATCGTGAACGATGTTGAGGGCTGCCATCACACCATCAATGTTGTTGCAGGCTACAAGATCACCTTCCATGAAGAAGAATGGGACAAGATCCTTTTGACGGTCACGGAACATATGGAAACCCTAACATCACCTGCCAGGAGATCCACTGCTGTAGTCTGGAGCCCAACAGCTAGACTAGAGCCAATCAACAATTTTAAGCATCATTTTCATTCTCAGTGACCCAGAATTAGTAAAGTTTGACTACATTTATTTCAGAAGCATTTTGGCTGTAGAGCAGTGATATCAGATACTCACATGGCTCAGAGTTGGGGTGCCTACAGTACTTGCCATTGGAGGTTTGTGTCATGGTTATCACGGCTACTACCCAACAAATTGCTGTGCACCACTGTTCAAACAAAATCAGGCTTGGGCCTCCCTGGAGCAAGAGGAGGGATGTCATTACCAGCCTTTATTATACTTACAATTCATAGCTAATATATTGATCCTTTGCGGCTGGCAACTAGTATTGTTCATGAAATTAGCAAAGTCTGGGAAAATATTGCAAAAATGAGTAATAAAACATTTATGTATTCTAAGTATATATACACACAATGGTCGGATAGGAGGTAGAGCTCATATCGCCTTTTGAAAACTGAGAGGGCAATATGGAATTAGATTTAATGATAGATATTAGGACAATACAAGTGGTGGAATGTGGGGTAATATGATCCAACACTCTAAATAGTCAAGTCTCAATATTGTGAATTCCTTATAGTTTAGAGGGTAGGAATTTAGTAAGTCCATAATAAACAACCATGGCTTGATATGATATGGGCAATGATTGTGAATATGGGTTTTAACAAGGTCAGGGTCAAGATAAGGATGAATTCTTGCAGTGGTTCAAAGGTGTAGGCAGACAGACAAGACAGGCATGAGAGAAAATTAAGGGTCAAGGAAAAATCCAAGATTTCCAACCTTGAGCTCAAAATTAAGAATCTATGTCAAGCATATCCACCCTATTCCATGAATGCTCTGAACAGCATGACTGACTGACAATAGAACAGTTCTTTGCTAATAAGGTGATAAGTGCCTTGGTAATATAAACATGTACAGACAGAGTTTCCAGACAGTAGGAGTATTTTTCAGGAGACAGTACATTTAGGAATATTGTCAGCCAATTCTATTATAACAACATATATTATCCAAAGTGCTACATTCTAGAAGCACAGCTACTGGCAATGACAAAAACCATGTCAATGCCCATCAGCTACAGATAGGAGTCTGTGTAACAAACGGTCTGATCTGCATAGGGGGACTCCAATGCTAAAGTTTGTGAAACAGACTAAGGTCTCTCTCCTGCTTAAGCAGCCTTAGATTTTTTTTAAATATCATAATCTTTATAGAAATTATAATTACATAAACTAATCCACATTTGTTTTCCAGTGAAGAACCAAATCTTAATTCTTTTACAATGCTCATCTTTTTTGCTAAACATTTGTGAAAGAGAGGAGAAATGTTCATCTAAGAGTAGGGAATTGTTTTAGGAGCACAGGGACAAAGGGTGGTGTTAAATTGCTGCACTTAACTTAAAAATACATATATCAAGGGCAGCAAAAACATATGGACAGGCACCCTTTTGGCATCTTTGTCAAATCTTTTAAAAAAAACGTTTTACTAGTATAAATCCAGAAAAACTCCACTGACTTTATCACAGTTACGTTAGATTTATATCAGACTGTGTCCCACAATCATATTACAGAAATTCCAGCTGGAATATGGGGTTGGAGACAAATAAGAATGTTATCTCCCTTCAGGATTTTAATACACTGAGAAACCCTTTTTTAACTGAGTTGACATGATGGTATCAAGTCAGCAGATCCTTATAATGTTCATATCTGTGCTAGATGCGAGAAAATTATCTTTATTTAAGACATTATTTAAAAACATATTTTCTGCAGTTATTTAGGGGTTAATTACAAACAACTAAGGTTTATTATACATTCTAGAATGTTGTTCTCTGAGTCAAAAGGAGCTCTCATTTGTTAAATGAAATTGCATTACTCCCCTCCCACCTCCCCCCTCATCCAGGACTTTTTTACCCTAGCCAATCCCCCTCTATTGAGAGTTAGTAATTAAACACTAAAGCCTCTCAGTTTCTGCAGCACTGCAGGGGAACTCCTCCCTGTAATAAGCTCCAATTACTGGCTGCCACTGCAGCTGATGAAGGATTATCCTCTCACTCAGTTATGGCAAACTCTAGAGTATAATCTTCAATTAGTTCAATTCACGTAGCACACTGGCAAGCAGGCCACTACATTTCCCACGATTTACACAAACAGCCTTTCTTTGATACCCCCCAACACTGCACAGATGGTCCTGAGACTGTCTGTTGCAAAGTTCAGTGCATCTGGCCCCTAAACCCACCTAATGCAGGCAGCAAAACAAAGAAGGCAACTCAAGTGCTCTATAGTACCTATTTGTTTCAGTAACAGCAGGCTTTTTTAAAAAAAAAATATTCAAGGAGTCAGAAAACAGGTGGATAAACAAAAACAAAAAGCTACCAACACATTTTTGATCAACACTGTTACTATCTCTAGTCACTTTTTAATTATATTTAAATACCAAAAAAATTACTATTTTAAAATAATGTAAAAGATCTGCATTAAACTGGAAAAAAACAGGAGAGTCAGAGTTAAGGCTGTAACTCCATCTTTTAGCTCTCCACATTGTGATTAGGTACTGCAGATATCTTCAAACAATGGCTGATTCCATATACCATGTGCGCTCAATACCTAGGCAAAATGGAAGAAGCTGAAGACCCAGCTTCAGCCTGAGCTCTGAAATTCCTGTTTTCCTCATATTTAAGACTGATCTGTGATGTTATGTTTAACTGATGAATAAAAAAAAAAAAAAGCTATATTTGGAAAATATTTAAGAGCAGATAGACTGAAGTCTAATTGCTTTTTCATGTTCATTTTTGGCCCAATTTTAAAATGGCATATTACTACTTTGGTTGGTGTGACTGAAAGATTTGACTATTTGACAGTTGTTAGATAACCTATGGTTGATGATTTCAGTCCAGTTCAGGGGACAGTTGTCCATATATTAAAAAGAACACACCATCACAGTGACCTTCTAGCTGGTGGTCTGAGAGGTGCAAAGGACTGAATGGATGCATAGGTTGATCTACCTTTTATCTAACCAGAAGGTTCTTTCCCATTAATTCTAAGCACATTGGTATCAGCATGTTAGGTATATCTCTTATTATTATAATTATTAAGTTCCCTATTTCCTAGAACTGGAAGGGACATTGAAAGGTCATCAAGTCCAGCCCCCGCCTTCACTAGCAGGACCAATTTTTGCCCCAGATCCCTAAGTGGCCCCCTCAAGGATTGAGCTCACAACCTTGGGTTTAGCAGGCCAATGCTCAAACCACTGAGCTATCCCTCCTCCTTGAACTTGAGCTGCTATTGCTTGTACTGTACCTATTCTATGTCTAGAGGCCTCCAGTCTCCAGGCTGTTCGAACAAAATTCACTTTTAAAAAAATGTTTTCAGTCAGTTATACTCACATGATCATATTCTTAGATGTTGCATTAAAAAAGACACATTTAAGTACATACATAGAGCCTTTACTCCCTTACTCACACTAAATAGCAGGCCACTCAGAGCAGGGGCCAAGAGGGCCATTTGGCCTGGGCCTCAAGCTCAAAGGGGGCCTCAAATTTAGACACTTGTTAATTTTTTGGCATTTGATAAGTTTTGCAACTTGTTTTTATGCGCATCCCTATCCGACCAAAATGTGACACACACTCTCAGCTTACAGCTGCAAATTTAAGTAAATAAGAGATATATCCGTGTCTGTGATTACTATTTTATATATATTATTCATCCCTTTGTCTTCAGCTCAGCCTGTTATATTATACCTTGTGTGCTTGAGTTTTGATTCAGTGATAAGGATAACCTGTCTTTCATTTTGTGTTCTTAAATTAGTATTCCTTTGTGTTAAGTCTTTTCAGCACTGTGTACCATTCAGCATTTGGTGTACGTGTTTACAGTAGAAGATTTCAAGTGTAGATAAGCTACTTATTTACAACAGAATATTTCAAGTTTGGGTAGGCTACATATTGACCAGATCGATCACTATGAAGAGGAGATTTGGAAGTAGTGCAAGCAAGAGATGGCAAAACAACTGAGTGAAGTAGCAGCTAAGAGCTTGAAGCCAATAACTTCATTTCTCAAACCACTGGAAAAAAAAAAAACACACCTTACCTAACAAACAATGCCACAGATAATGAAAACTCCGCAACTGCAACAGGTGATATTTCAATGCCACTACCTGAACATAAGGACAGTAGTCAAGAAGATGTGCCAACAGTAACAGATGCAGCAGAAGATCCTGTGTATGATCAAGAAACAACAACAGGAAGATGTAGCTCTTACTCAGCAAGAGCAATTCATGGGTAATACAGTTTTGACAGTGACAGTGACTGACAGTGGAATTATTGACAAGAGCAATGCTGCTCAAATATTTTCTTCAAATTAGTTGTGTTGAAATTCTAAGTAACCTTCCACAAGATGCTGATAATCATGCTTTCCCTACGCGTCTGCTGACAAAAACTCTTCCAAATGGTGAGACCTGCACAAGAGATTGGAGTACAGAAAAACAATCTCTGTTCTGTGAACCCTCCTTCATTTTGAACAAAAGTGCTGCAAATGCGTCTGTTCTCTCTGATCAATCAAGATGGAGCATCAGAGGTTGGAGGAAGTTGATAGACCAAATATCATCACATAAGAGTTCAACGTCACACAAAGAAAACTATGTTGCATGAAAAAAATCAGTCGGTAGGGCAGCACCAGCTGAAAGTTCAGCTGAGAATTTACTCTTGACTGAACTCTCTACAGAAACTAATAACTGGAAAAAACTTCTTGAGCACATCCTGAATGTCATCCTTTTTCTTTCTGACTGGGGATTGGCTCTCTTTGATTCCAGTCAATGTATTGGTGATTGTGCAAATGGAAACTTTCTAGGCATAGTTGAGCTCCTCAGCAAATATGGCCCACTTTTATTAGAGCATATTAAATGTGTTCAAGAATTGCAAGAGAGTCAAAAGCTCAAGTCCATTATCTCTCCACCCGCATACAAAACGCGTTTAAGCTATGTGGGTCATTCGTACAAACAACAATTCTTGATGAGATTTGAAATGCCAAGTATTTTTCAATCATTGTTGATGCCACTCCAGATTGTTCTCACAAGGAACAGACTACTATGGTTATTCAATATGTTAGGATTGCAGACAGCTCAAAATTTTCAATTGAAGAAATGTTTATTTTGTTTAATAATTTCACGAGAAAAACTGGAAAAGAAATTCCTGCTCAAGTACTAGCAATTCTAGATTTTAAGTTAAATTTTCAAGTCTGCATTGGTCAAGCCTAATACAATAGATTTAATATGGCTGGAAAGTACAAAGGTGTACAAGCAGTTCTGCTTGAGCATAATTCAAACTCTATTTTCTCCAGCTGTAGAAATCACACATTAAACCTTGTAGGTGTTGACTGTGCTGAACCATGCAAGGAGGCAATTAGTTACTTTGGAACTGTTCAGCAAAGGTACAATCTCTTCAGTAGCAGACCACAAAGTCTGGAAATTCTGAAGCAATCTTCCTGTTTTGCTGCATGGGATGTCCAAAACTAGATGGTCTGCACAGATTGATGGTGTTCAACCAGTTATGCAGCATTTGAATCCAGTAAGAAAGGCTTTAAATGAGCTTGAATCTCTCAGTCTCACTGCACAGGCTCAAACTGAACTTCAGTCTATTCAGAAGCACGTGTCCAAATTTGAATGCATTCTGATGTCATCTTTGTGGATGAAACCACTGATTTCCTGAGGAACTACAATGCATTAGTGACCTTCCAGAAAACACCATCCTAGCCACTATGAATGTAGAGGCTCTCTGCACAAACATCCCACACACAGATGGAATACAAGCTGTCAGGAACAGTATCCCTGATGATGCCACAGCACAACTGGTTGCTGAGCTCTGTGCCTTTATCCTCACACACAACTATTTCAAATTTGAT